>NC_064254.1:71942063-72242063 GCF_003254725.2 Canis lupus dingo
CACATCCATTGACCCAATGACTATTTCCTAAGTGACTACTCTGCGCCAGACCTCGTTCTAAGCACTCAGGACACGTCAGTGAGCAAAACAGACTGGGATCCCTGCCCCAGCAGAGCTGATATTTTAGCAAAAAAGAGAAAGACACTAAATATAATAAAAAGGAACCATAGAGTAGCGAAACAATGAAAAGTTACAGAAAAAAAAAAAAAGAGCAGTAGAGTACGATTAAGAATGCTGAAGGAGGGGATCCCTGGGTGGCTCAGTGGTTCAGCGCCTGCCTTTGGCCCAGGGCGCGATCCTGGAGTCCTGGGGTCAAGTCCCACGTCGGGCTTCCGGCATGGAGCCTGCTTCTCCCTCTTCCTGTGTCTCTGCCTCTCTCTCTCTCTCTCTATCATAAATAAATAAATAAAGATTTTTTAAAAAAAAATAATGCTGAAGGATGGGGAAGAAATACTGAGGGAATCCACTAGATTGATTACACATAAATGCTACGTGGAATACACACATTACACAGACACACAGATGTAGAAGTGGGATGATTTCTCCGCTGTCACACGGATGAAGGCATCAGTACGGGGCTGGCGTGGAAGCTCGATGGTGTGAGCAACACCCGAGGCGCTTATCTCTTTCCGGTTGCCATTATCGTGGTGCCAACTCCAAAGCCACCTCACGGTCACGTCTACATTCCGAGTAAAAGTAAAAAGAAAGAGGCAACAAAAAAGGCACTTCCGGCTGAGTAGGCCCCATGGGTAAAGGTCTGTGTTCGTATCTCACTAACACCTGTAGCTAAAGGGAGACTGGGAAATACGTTCCAGCTGCAGTGATAGTTACTCACTGATACGGAGGTTCTTTTAGTGGGAAAAAAAATAAATAAGTAAAGGATGAGTGGCTATCGGGTGGCAATTAACAATTTCTGCCATAATAATTTTGATATAAAGTTGTAATTACTGTCAGCCTCCCCTAGGAGAATCTTGAACCAATAATATAAATTTTAGTGTTAAGTACTTGGGGTTTCCCCCCCACCCTCTAATTACATTCGCACAAAAGAACTTGAGTAGTCATTTTCTGGCTCCCAAGGCCAACTGACTTCTTGCGGAAGTTTATTCTACTTATTTGACATTTGTTCCTGGTTTCTCCTAATTGCTTAACTATCACAATTTTTTTTATATTTTTCCTTTAGTAAAAAACATAGAAGGACCTGTCATATACTCCCTATTGGATTTATAACTGATTTTAACCACAAATAGCACTATGTGTTATGGACATTTTCCATAAATTTCAACATAAAATTTATGAAAATAGGGCAAAGTCTCAAACTTAGTGACTACCAGATATCTGACCTTTATAATTAAGGATCTCCAGAAATGCATTCTGTCTAATGGGAGTCAGGCGTCTCTCAGCATCCCCAGCCCGTACGTAACGCTTCCTAATTTTCTTATTAAATGTTAATTTTTTTTTTATGTTCACCTATTATTTGTAAGTGTCATCACATGACTCTTGTTTTCCAAGCCTTTAGGGAAAGTAGGAAAAGAAAATTGTTACTTAGATATGTAAAACCGAAGTAGAACTGATAGTTTTTCCCGCTTTGGAGGAAGAAGGAGAGAGAAAGCAAAGGAGACAGAGAGAGAGAGAGAGAGAGAGAGAGAGAGGGAGAGGAATACATAGATGAAGAGAGAGAAATAAAAATGGAGATGAAGGGAACGCAGGTGCAAGTGGGCCTGCCATGGAGGCAGAGCGCCCGAGGGCATGGCCCATGCGGCCCATCAGCACTGGTGAAAGAAGAGACCCCGCTGTTTGTGGTCCTTCGCGCGGCCGAGCACAACATGACACTGTGGCCACCCGGCTCCTGGCTTCTGGACCAAGACCTTTGCTCCACCTGGAGCCGAGCACAGACCCCCTCCCACCCCAGTGCCAGGAGGGACCGACCGGGAACGGGAGGGGCAGGAGGTTCACGGACCTGGCGAGGGGAGACGCGTGGAGCTGAGGGAGAAACGCAAGAGGACGAGGGTGGCGAAGGGAGCGGTGGAAGGGGAGGTGGGGGAAGGGGCCCGGGGCAGCCCGGGGATTCCAGGTGTTCCTGTCACATCCCACTGCATCCAAGAGGTGAGTCGTTTGATGTTTCAGCCCCTGCAGCCCCTCCCGGGTCTTCTTGAGTAACCAAAACAGCCAGCCCTCGAGGTGCGAGGTGCGAGGTGCGAGGTGCGAGGTGCGGCCCCTCCATCTGAGGAGCGGCGAGCAGGCAACGCTCCTGGGGGCAGAGAGACCAGCCAGGCTCCAGCCCACCAGATCCTCAGCTACCCACCCCCTCCTCTACAGTCCTTTGCTCCTCTTCTCCTTCTGGTCTCATTTTTTTTAAAAAAGCATTTCATTTATTTATTCATGAGAGACACAGAGAGGCAGAGACACAGGCAGAGGGAGAAGCAGGCTCCATGCCGGGAGCCCGATGGGGGACTCGATCCCGGGACCCTGGGGTCACGGCCTGGGCCCAAGGCGGACGCTCCACCGCTGAGCCATGCAGGGGTCCCTTCTGCCTCTTGTTTTAAATACCCGCACACCAAGCAGCTGTAAACAGAGGAAAGTCCGCGCTGGTGCTCCCAGTAACTGAGATAAACGCCCCCCTCGGAAAGCAGGAGGCCACCGCGACGGGAGCTCCAGACAAATAAAATCAGGGGCCAGCTTCCATCCACCACCTGCCAACCTGCAAGGCGCTCAACTTCTCTGAGCAAGGATTACAGCCAGAAAATGAGACTAATTATTTTAATGAGCAAATAACTTATGTCTTAAAGCTCTTTTAAAACTATGTAATGCGATAGCAATTTGACGATTTTTTTTTAAAAAAGAAAGAAATGTCGAGTCAAACAGTGGCTTCCAGATGCACTGCATTTAATCCCTTCGCAGTTGTAGAAGGTTTTTGAGGCTAGCAACGTGAGAAGAGAGAAAACTGAATGTCATCATAATTGCAATCTCAGAAAAAAAAAAAAAAAACTTAGAAGTTCTGGAGAAGTCATATTTTTGAGGCTTGATTTGTAGAAGGAAGATGATAGCAGAGAATTTTAGCTGCGTGATGTGACACCGACGTCGTGGGGTTTGTGTTTGCTTTGTCTTCTCATGTGTTTGAGAGAGAAGTTCAAGGGATGGTGGCCCGGGGGGTCACATCCCTGCGGAATTTGCAAACACGATCGCTCGGGTGCTTAGAGAGGAAATAGCATCCGTAAGAGGAAACCACCCAATAGGGCTTAAATTATGTCCTTGGATGCCCTGGCCTCCGGGTGACCTGTCGCAGGCTCCTGCCGCCTCGGGAAGCCGGCTGTCCCCGCGGGCCGTGCCGCCCGCCTGCCCAGCTCATGGGGCTGCAGGTCACGGGCCTGGGGCCCACGGGGCTCCCCTGGGCGACGCCGCCGAGGCCTGTGCTCAGCTCGCAGGGGAAGCAGCCGCGCGTCCTTCCGGGAGCTGCTGAAGGTAAAGTGTCCGACGGCGGCGGCGGCAGCAGCACAGGGAACGAGGCAGGTCCGGGCGCCCGCAGGCCACCGTGTCCCGGGCCTGAGCAGCCGGTGACCTCGGCCAGTCGCCTGGGACGGGCGCACTGGAAGGTCCAGGGAGCCGCCTGCCCCGTGTGACACGTCGGGGCTCCTCTACGGATCCACGCATTAGGAGGGTTCAGTCCACGTCGCGCCAGGAGCAAGACCCTGTGTCCAGGCCTGGGGAGCAGAGGCCGGAGCCTTCCAGACTCTTCCTGTGGGAGCCACAGGCGGCTGCAGGGCCCCGCGGCCCGTCCTGACAACGGTCCCCCCGATTCCTTTGCTCACCAATACGTCCTCACGGTCTTTCCCGTGAGCACACACGCGGCTTCCTCACCCTTTCCCATTGCGCGTGACCGCCGAGTGGCCCACGACGAGGACGCGTCAGTCCACGGGCCTCAGGCGCTCCGGAGCCGCCCTGTGCCTCCAGACCCATTACAGCAAGTGCGCGGTGGCTTCCGGGCACCCGCTACCCTCCTGGCAGCGTGAACATGTGAGCCTTTTACCAAAAAAATGCTAACCTTTTCCCCCACAAAGCAGCCTTCAGTCATTTCTCCTCCATTCTGTACTTTAAATGATCTACTTTAGTACAAAGGGAAAATCTTGCACTTATCACCCCGAGACGTCAGTGTGTGTGCGTCAGTTCATCACCCCCACGTGCCAGGCAGACCTCGGGGCTCTCAACCCTCTGATCAGTCACATTAGCGGCTCCTCGCAGATCACAAATTCGGCAAGTGTGTTTTCTATTTTTATCCGAATAATTTCTCCATCACTCCAGCACAGGGAACCTCTTCCCCAGAGGACGAGATCTCCCTCCTCTCTCCGCAACTTCCCCTGCTTCCTGGGCCGTTGGCGTCGTGCTTTCCAAGCTCCCTGGTTCCGCATCCCCTGCATCCCCTGCACCCCCTGCACCCCCTGCATCCCCTGCATCCCCTGCATCCCCTGCATCCCCTGCATCCCCGTTCTCTAGAACACCCTCCCCGGCTCCTCTCTGCTCACACGCTCCCATCCGACCCTCAGAACCCTTCCCTCCCCCTTACATCACCCTAAAGAAAATCCACTGGGCCTTGCTGGCATCCTGACTCAGGCTCTTCCCCTCGCTGGCAAGTCTCTCAAATGCACGAGCTGCGCTCCGGCCTCCGGCCCCTCCTCTGCTGTTCCGGCCGCCCCGCGACTGAAGTGCGACCATCAGCCGTACCAGCCCCCTCCGAGCCTGCAGGCTCCCCTGCACTCCACACAGATTTCTGAAATACCAGTCACCACCTGGCCACACGAGGCTCAGAAGCGCCCCTGACCATGCCGGGCCCTTGCCGAGTAGCAGCCACCTGCCCCCGACAGCCTCCTCCCTAAGCCGACCTCGCCTCCTGCTGTCTTCCTCCTAAGCCACGTCACTCGATGGATGAGCTTATGACCCCTGCTTCCCGGAGCAAGACCAAGCTCTAAACAAATGCACCAAATCCCCCGCTGCGGCCCCTTCACGGCAGTCGTGGCGCCAGGTATCCCAGGGATTTACCGATTGCTTCAAATATTTTAGCGGCCTTCCCATGGTGCATGCTTCTATGTATTCTTAGCGCTGATACATCTTTTTTTGTTTTCTTGGAGGGCCTGATGAAATTAATCTCTTAACCAAAATCTATTTGAAAAGGCAAATATTTTAATTTGGTTCATCATGCCTTTGGCCAAAAACAAAGAGGAAGTAAATTAACATTATAGAACATTTTCTCGTGAAATTGTTTCAGAAGGCAATTCTGAAAGAGGAAGAAAAAAATGTTATTTGAAAAATGGCGGGAAGCCCGGGTGGCTCCGCGGTTTAGCACCTGCCTTCGGACCAGGGTGTGACCCCGGGGTCCCGGGATCAAGTCCCACGTCAGGCTCCTGGCTTGGAGCCTGCTTCTCCCCCTGCTTGGGCTTGGGTCTCTGCCTCTCTCTCTCTCTCTCTGTGTCTCTCATGAATAAATAAATAAAATCTTTTTAAAAAGAAAAATGGCATCATCCTTATTAAAATAAGTGTAGTTTTATAAAGAGCCCAGCCTGAAGATCAATAACTTTTTAATGTATATGATTTGGTTTGTTCAAAATAAAGTCTCTTGGAAGATGAACCATGAGAGCCTCCTAACTCTGGGAAACAAGGGGTTGCAGAAGGGGAGGTGGGTGGGAGGGACGGGGTAACTGGGTGATGGGCATTAAGGAGGGCACGTGATGTAATGAGCACTGGATGTTTATACTATATGTTGGCAAATTGAATTTAATAAAAAAAATGAAATTGAAAAAAAATCATAAAATGTGACCAACACATAGGCACAAAATAAAATAAGATAAAATTTAATTTAATTTAACTTAAGAGGGATCCCTGGGTGGCGCAGCCGTTTAGCGCCTGCCTTTGGCCCCGGGGCGCGATCCTGGAGACCCGGGATCGAATCCCACGTTGGGCTCCCGGTGCATGGAGCCTGCTTCTCCCTCTGCCTGTGTCTGCCTCTCTCTCTCTCTCTCTCTCTCTGTGTGTGTGTGTGTGACTATCATAAATTAAAAAAAAAAATAAAAAAAAAGAACTCCTACAACTCAATATCGAAAAATACAAATAAAAAAATTAAAAAAAAACAAAAAACTTAAGAGTCTCTTTACTGACCTAACTGGAATAATGAAACTACCATCCCCAGCTTCCCTAACGCCACCCGTAATGCAGACTTGTGGACTTAATACGACACATGAAGTGATGGCGCTGGCCTTCAGGCATGACACAGAGGACCTCATGCCATTGTGTCGTTTTATTTTGTTTTAAGAAAGAACTGAGAGAGAGGGGAGATGGAGACAGAGAGAGATTAAGAGGGAGAAGGAGGAATTGGCTGCTCCTGCAACTATGGAGACAAGCTGGTGGTCCCCGGGAGCCAATGGAGTAGTCGTAGTCCAAATTGAAAGGCCAGAGAACCAGGAGAGCTGATGGCATGAGCTCCGGTCGGAAAGCCAGCAAGCAGGCTTGAGACCCCGGAGGAGCTCGTTTTTTAGCTTGAATTCTAAAGGGGTGGAGAGATCAATGTCCCAGCTCAACTGGTCAGGCAGGAAGAATTTCCTCTGACTCAGTGTTTTTGTTCTATTCATATTAGGGAGGGAGCTCTGCCTTAGTCTGCTGATCCAAGTGTTCACCTCGTCCAAAAACACCCTCACGGAGCACCCAGAGTAATGTTTGACCAAAGGTCTGGCTGGGCACCCCATGGCCCAGTCAAGTTGACACATAAAATCAACCATCACGATACTGAAGATTCATTTATTTTCATTATAAAAATATGGATTTCTGGCTCCTCAGACATAATGCCAATGGTATGGCAACATGGGAGGCTAGTTCCCAGGTAGTAACAGAAGTGGAGATCCGTAGAGGTTGTCCCCATCTCTCCCTGTGACACTGAGCCCCCACACTCACCTGGTTTTCCTGCCGGGCCTCAGCACACATTTGAATTTGGGACCCCCTAGATTAAGCTGTATTACCTACAAGGACTGGTGCTGGTCTTTGGAGGGGTGTGTGTGTGTCCCTTCAGGTATTATTTTAGACAATGAGAAAAACTAAGGGGTATACACAGCTTACATGAATGGGGAGACCCCAAAAGAGAACAAAGTTGGGGTGTCTATGGCCGTGGCCATGACTTCTAAAGGATCTGAAACACCAAGATCCCCTCTTCCCCTGACCACCCTGAGATGCAGAGAGTGACAAAAGCCACCACAGACTGTCTTGCTAGAATTCCTGGGGCATTATTCTAGGCTGAATTACGTAGATGCAAGAACATGTCATGTCGGGGAAAAGGGACTCCATCTTGAGGCGGGACAATACGTGTCCTAGAGCTTTTGCATTGATTGAAATAGAAGCGATACTGAAAGTGAATGAATAGCCTAGGAAACTGGCTACTATGCACTTTTTAAAAACATTGATTGCTCAATCCTTAATTTCAGGCAAATATTGGCTGTTTCTTAATGCTAAGAGGCATAAGTGGAGATTAAGTGCTGAGCCAGAGAACGGCTTTGGACTAAAGAGAAAGAAACTTGAACTCCATGACAAAGTGGCGAAGCTAAGTGGTCAATCAACAAACGAGCGGTTTCCAGCTACCGAGACGCCTGGGTTCCTCAAACATCTCCTTCTACTGTTCACCAGGAACCCTCCAGATCACCTGGGAGAAGCTTAATTTTGAACTCTAGTGGAGTCTAAGTCCCTTTCGGGGGGAAAGCATATCATATTTTTATATTCCCTTTGACTCTGAAAACAGGATTTTCACATAATAGTGGCTCAATAGATATTAAATGGATGGACTGACTGTCCTTAAATACATTCTTCATGAGTTCTATTTTTTTTTAACAAATAAAAACATTTATTTAAAAAAAAAAAAAAAAACATTATCCAGCATCAGTAGCTCCTGCTTTGGTAGTAAGCATGAAGGGTGGGTTAATGTTTTTTAACTATATGAAATCAGATAAATATATATATTTATATTTATATATACACACTGAAAATGAAAAGTGAGTAGTAAGCTACTATGATAGAGACTTTAAGTAAAGAGAATGTCATTGCACAATGAAAAAGTCTCTTCTTCAGCAAGTACTAGTAAGAGGTTTTACTTACTTGCAGGATTCCCGGAGAGGTTCCTCATGGAACACTGGCCATGGCTATGAGGAGGTGGATGCAGAAGGAAGTGAGCAGACACCAGGAATAGGAAGAGACACGGAGAAGTGACATTCAACTGAGCAAAGGGGCTGCTGTAAAGAAAACGAAATTGTGACAGATAATCACACACATGCACGCGCACACACACCAGTCCCAACACCCTGCATCAGCATGGCGGATGCGGATAGAGGAAGTCGGTTCTCACATTTATAAATACGTTTCGGTCACATGCGCACCGTCTCTTTATAATACAGAGCAACTAAATCTTCTAAATACAGATTCCCGAATTAAGGCGTTTTTACCCCATAACTAACACATTTACCTCATGTATCCTTGAGGGCAATGGTACACATGGAATTCCTGATTCCTCCACGTGCAGAAAATAGGAAAGAAATCGGAAAATCGGGCACAGGACACCCACATTGAAAAAAAAAAAAACAGATGAGGGGTAAAGAGCACGAAGCTAGATTGCAAAGCACTCCAATGCTGTGTCCTTTTCGTTGGAATTATAAGGATGAAAACAGGGTGAATCAGTTTTTTAGGAAGAACGAATCTGGCAGCTTCTTGAGACTCTCTCCTCCCAAGGCAGGGGGACGGTCAGAGGATGCTGCAGCGAGACACTGATCCAGGTAGGAGAAGAGGGATGCATTCGGGATGCATTCCTGAGAATGGAAAGACAGCGACCCACGTAAGGGTGTGTGACTGACAAGGATTCACGCCTGATAAAGGGAATGGGAGACGAGGGGGGAAATCCATGCAGTATCAAAGTTTCTGCCCCATGGGATCGACGTAATGAGAATCCCATTGGTAAAAATAAGCCTGATAGCATTAGAAGTAATAAAATTGGGCCTGAACCTCTCTGCCAAGTCTGGGATGACCCAGAACGTCTCTTCTCTGTGCCACAGCTTCCTCCTCTATAAGGTGGGGAGAATGGCATCTGTTTTTAAGATTCTTAATGAAGATTAAGTGAGATAATATAAAGCCAGAGCCTGGCAAAGGGCTACGGTCCAGTCTTAGTTCAATATATAAAAATAGGGCTGCCTGGGTGGCTCAGCGGTTTAGCGCCTGCCTTCGGTCCAGGGCGTGATCCTGGGGACCCGGGATCGAGTCCCACATCGGGCTCCCTGCATGGAGCCTGCTTCTCCCTCTGCCTGTGTCTCTGCCTCTTTCTCTCTGTGTCGCTCATGAATAAATAAATAAAATCTTTAATATATATAATGGACTGAAGTCCACTGGAGTAAACTGGGAGCTGAAGTAGAGTGGCTTTTCTTTTTTATTTTTTTTACTTTTTTTTTTTAAGATTTTATTTATTTATTCATGAGAGACCCAGGGAGAGAGGCAGAGACAGAGGGAGAGGGAGAAGCAGCCTCCCTGTGGGACTCGATCCTGGACCCCGGGGTCACGCCCTGAGCCCAAGGCGGGTGCTCACCACCAAGCCCCCCCAGGTGCCCCAGAGTGGCTTTTCGTTGGCTGAGTTGCGACTGCCTCTCACTGGCTGGGATGTGGCCCAACACTCTTCCCTCCACCTGCTGAGATATTAAAGTAGTTTCCAGAGCAAGGCCCCTCTCTTCCTGTTGGATCCACAACTACAAGCAGGGGCAGGGGGTGAGAGCTCCCCCGCTGACCTCCGGGCTCCCTTCTAAACCGGGTTTCTTTTTATTGATTTTCACAAAGGAGATGCTTCTCTGTTTGGACATGGAGTAGGCTCCAGCTGAGTCGTGCTGAGGGCTCCTACCCGCGGAGCACGGGTGTTATCCAGGGTACGCACAGCGTTCATTAATTAGCACGTTTGCAGAGGCCTGAGGATGCACAGTCCAAGGTAGGATTGCAGTTTCTTGGCCACGAGAAGGCTCATTTGGCTTTTCCAAGCTCTGGTCTACTGATCAGGTGTTTAAAAGCACACAGGGATTTTGTGGCTGTTGTTGTTGTTGTTACAGCTACAGAAACACTGCAGTTGACGAAACGCAGGGATTTAGCTCTTCACAGCAGAACTGAGTGAAATCTTTGTCCAGACACCAACGGGACATGCACTGCCAGCGTCTCTTTAAAAAGATCTACCATCGCCAACGGTTGTAGCTCCCCTGGTGTGAACTGTGATCATCTAAGCTTGAGCCATGACATTTTTTGCAAAAATACTTAAACATAGGCATTTAGATCACTTCATATAAAGGCTACCTAAAATGTCTCTAGAAATTTTCTAGAAAAAAAAAAAATCCAGGAGTTACCATTTAACGAAGAGATGGGATCGTTAATTCTCTGTT
Source organism: Canis lupus dingo (assembly GCF_003254725.2). Taxonomy (NCBI): domain Eukaryota; kingdom Metazoa; phylum Chordata; class Mammalia; order Carnivora; family Canidae; genus Canis; species Canis lupus. The sequence continues at coordinate 71,952,488 of NC_064254.1, forward strand.
TTCCAGGCATTGGGCAGTTAAGACCGGTTTCAATCATCAAGCCTTTGGAACTTAGTTTGAAAAAGAGCTCAACCACATGGCGGCATAAGTAGACAATCGGAGTCTTCTGCAGCTTTGAGGATTCGCTACATAATTAGAGGCATTTTAGCTCCATTTCATCCCTTATATACCCGTAATACTGCCCCTCTGGTTATGGAAACCGCAGGATTCGGGCAGGAATACTGGGTCAGAATAAGGGTCAGAGTGAAATGAGACTTAGAATATGGGACAGAGACTTGTTCTGTTTGCCCCATTATCCCCAGCGCCCGGAAAATACCTGGCACATATGAAGTCTTTAGGAAATAGTTGCTGGATGAAAATGAATAAATGAATGACCACTTTAACCTGATCTAAAACATCTGTCTCCAGACTGGAGCAAGGCACTAACTGGGACCTTGAATGAAGACGCAGCCTGAGGGTAGCTCGACTAGACCATAATATTAAAATTTGTTGGACCTGCAAATTCCCTTTCTGGCTCACTCAGGGACTCTTCTTGTAGAACCAGCCCACAGAGTGGAAACCCCTCCGCGCAAGATTTGACAAAGCATTTCCTATCCTGCCGTTCAGTTCCCACGAATTATTAAGTCACAAGCCGACAAACTGATATCAACCATAGCGGCCTTCACGTGTACTTCATTTTTGTCCTAGCATGGGTGAGAATTGAGACAACAAAAATTCTCCTTTTATCTGGTTTATTAAGCGAGATGATCCATCTTTATACTGAATTTGGTCTCTATTGTTTCCCACTTCTTTGATTCGACGTGGAGAGAAGAAAACGGAGGTAGAGAATCCCTAAAACTTCAGTCCTGAAGGAAAATAAATTCGATCCATTTGGTTTTGCCTATTCTGGAAGCAGGTGTTCCAACGAATCAGTCGGGACCCCTACCTCGTGCTTCTCTGCGGAGAGCTTTCCGGGAAAGGCTCAGTACCATGTGATTTTTTTTTTTTTTTTTTTTTTTTTTTTTTTTTTGTAGCAACAGCGTTGAAAGGAGACGACTAGTGGAGAACGTCTCTGGACTTGGCTTCGGGCTACAGTCTTCACATTCACCGTATGGCTCCAGCTGCATGAGGTCCTAACGGGAGGCAGACAGCTGCCCCACCCGACCACCGGGCACCAGCTGAGCTGGGTATAAGCAGACCACACAGTCTTCTACCCAGAAGCTGTCATCTTAATCGTGGGGGTTTGGGTTAGCGCATTCTTTTCTTTATTCGTGCACATAATATATTTTGATTGCCTACTATGGACCAGCACGATGCTAACTTTAGGTATCTGCCAGGTAGAAGCCTCTCCCACCCTCTGCCGGGGACTAGGAAATCCTCGTAAACGACGGGGTGAGTCCTGTTCATGAGCATGAACTAGATTTAGCTTAGATTGTTCAGAATATTTTGTGTGCTGGCCATTTCCATATTCATTATTCCATGTGATACCCATATTTTAGGAAGTTTTTTAAATGAGTTAGAGTAATTAATTAGTCAGCTCAAGGTCACAGAGTTAAGGAACAAGCCTCCTCCTCCACATAAAGAGTTCTCTCTCCCAAACCTCATTATGCGCTGCAGTTACTACCCTGGAACCAGCTCTCCTAAATCACTGCTTTCTCTTCTATTATACGTGCCAGGCTTGAAGGGGGAAAAAAGCAAGGCAAATAAACATATTTTATAGGGGCCAAGAAATCCCAAAATTCTTTAAAGAAGGAGATTAAATTTTTTTTTAAATAGGAATAAAAATGCAAAGAATAAGTAGCAATTTGAGAAGTGTGGCTAATGAAGGTAGATAAAAATAGGTTCAACATAAAACTCATTTTTAAAATTTTGATAAGATAAAGAGGTCCCTAAGAACTAAGCCAAATCTCTGATGGATTAAAAGGGTCAAAAGCTAAAGATGGAAAACTAAGTTCTTTCATGTCTTCAGAGAGGGGTCACAGGTTGAAAAAAAAAAAAACCCTAATTAGTGTTTCTTAGACAAAGATCTCCTGAGTTTGAGCCTCAGACTAGAAGCCTCATTATATACCAATATTTTTTTCAGATTCCACTCTAGGTCCTCGGCTTAGCACGCAATTCCCTCCGAAATGTGGGGTTGACATCCCATTCCAACTGGGACCAACCCTCCAGACTGACTTCTTTGTGTCTCCTGAGGCCTCCTAAAGGCCCGTGCAAGTTGGGGTTACCACACCGTGTTACAGTGACTCGTTACTGACCCCCCTGCCCCCTAGATGTCCTGGAGGACAGAGACGGACGCTCACAGACACATGCGCTTGAGCACACAGCCGTGTGCCACACACCGCTCACGTTCCTCTCCTCCCTTAATTTTCAAAACAACTCTGTCACCCAAGTAACATCCCCATTCTGCAGATAAGAAAACGGATAAAGAGAGATCAAATAGCATGCTCCAGGCTGGCAACCAGCAACCCAAATCCAGCCTTCAACTCCAGTAAGCCTACCCCCAACGCCTCGTCACACAAAGACACAAGGTTTCCTCTATTACTTGTGTTTTTATTCCCAAACTCTAACGTGATCCCCAGCACGGAGCAGACGCCCACCAAGTGTTGAAATGAGGACTGAACGGAAACCCAAAGCGGCTCCTCCTCACTACCCACCCCACCTCCTTAGAGCTCAACCTCCACAGCAGATTTACTGTCCAGACTGAAATTAAATCAGATGCTTTCCTTAACTACGCACCAACTAACTTGTAAAAGCAGACAGCTCAGAAATATATTACGTGGCGAGAGGGTATCGGCCCAGGGCTCGGTTCTCCGCACGTCGCCCGTTAAGCGGGATGTGAGTCGGCTGGACGTGGTAGCCATGCTCAGATCCAAATATCTCAAGGATCTTCATGAAATAGTCATGGCTTTATGTTTCTGAAACCCTCCTTGCAATTCATAAATACTAACAATAATATCTTTAAAAGAGCAAAAAAAAGGCAGGGGGGGGGGCCTTCTGGAATTAAGTGATTTGATTTGGCAAAGATCTGTCAGTAAATCTCTGGCCAAGACGGAAACAGACTCTATAAATCTGACCATGTGGTCTCGGAGGGAAGGGCTAGCTTCTCGCCGTCGCTCACCCTCTCGATGCTCACTGCACCATCTCTTCTTTCTAGCTCCCTTTTCTTTTCTCCTTCCCCTCTTATTTCATTTGTACCCTCTGCAGACATCAGGAGTGTGAAGTAGGGAGAAAGAGGACAACCCCTGTGGAAGCACAAAGGAGATGCCTAAATTTCTCAGAGAACATTTACCCTTTTCCTTCCTGCTAGCCTTGCCTTTTCCTGAAACCAGTTAGTATTTTATAAAGGTGGCACTGAAAATGTGCTCTGTAGGCAAACCAAGCGTCTCTCAAATGGTCCCAGAGGCGGATTTTCTCCTAGCGCAGCAGTCCGTCAGAACCACGCTGCGGTGCTCGCATTCTACAGCTTTTTCATTCATCTGACCCCAGAAACAATAAGACTCACAAGATATGAAGTCAACCTTCCGCTGGCATTTTTCCAGCATTAATCAGGTAATGCTCTCCTTTCTTAGAACCTTCTCGTGGTGTCAGAGACTGCCGGAGTCCAACCAAGTGATGTCAGAACGAAAAAGAAAATATAATCGTATCATTTATGCAGCAAAAGTGCACGAGTCTAAGTCTTCTTCACAGCATGAGAAATCTGATTTTCATAACAGAATGAACCTGGAGCACTTCCTTAGTCAACAAATTAACTTAAAATCATAATATTGAGCAGATGCTAAAGTACATATCAACTGGTTTTCAGAGCCACCCAAAAGTATCAGCGTGATTTAGGTAGCCTTAAAAAGGTTAACACGAAATCAATAGTTGACATATTAATATATTTAAATTTTATGCTGAAAGTGCATTAAAGATTTAATGGAAGAAAATAAAATTATTCTAAGGTTCCAAATTAAGTGGAGCTAATGCCACAAACAACATATCATTTTCACTGTTTCCTAAACTAAAAGTTCTAAAGCACAGTGGGGAAAAAATGTGCAATTTTTCCACTGGTATAATAATAATTTTAGCCTCCTATGATTGAAAAAAAATGAACGATGATTAGTTGTCAGTTTTGCACGGCAGTATTGGAAATGTTTTGCTTTTTGTATTAATAACAATCAAAATGCCGGTAATTTTTTAGAATTAATTTCACAGAAGTCTATTCATACCTCTTTGTTATAAGAGTGAATAAGCCAAGAAAGCAAGCAACGCTAGATAAAGAGTATGTCAATGCTTTTGGAATATAATTGGGCATGTGGGAAGATATTCAGGGTACGTGATAAAAATACATGTAAAAATGAGAGCTAAAATATTAAAATCTATATATCACAAAAGGAACATTCATGAGGGCCGTGTGCCATTAAGTCTACTTCGGTGAGCGCTCGAAGTTCCTTGGATAATTAGAGTTTGGGGAGGCGTGACCTCGGCAATTGTGCATTTCTCAAAACTGTGGGGCACTGTGTGGTTATCCATAATCAGTGTCTTCGTTGTGGGTCTGAGCACAGGGACTTAGGACCACTTGGACTTACCTCCACTCTTTTTTTTTTTTACACAAACTAAATATTAGATGAGCATTTTAGGTTATCTTTGAGGTTCTTTCCTTTCCTCCCCTCAGTCCCCAATCACAGCTCTTCAGCAGCGATCTGGGCCCCCATCTGCTGGTCAGCTTGAGAACTTGTGAACTCCATTTATCCTGTTTGCTTTCGTTTCTATTACTTGACGCTGGCACCCATTCCCATTTGCACAACTTTGCACATCTTTCATGCTTTCAAATATTTTTAATGCGCAGCCACAAAATCGAATCTTGAACTTTATCTTTGGTTTTCTCCAAATCAAGTGCCATAAGTGTTCTCTAAGACACGGGAGAAAGATAATTAACTTGAGGCCACCTTATTTATGCCAAGTCTTTTCTTAAAGATTTGCAAATAATTCTGCAAGGGTTTAAAGAGTTTGAAGCAGTTTCATTTGAAGAAAACTCTCTCTCAAAAGACTAAATACCCCTTACTTTTTATTATTTTTGCTTCTGAGTTTTCATTTCAAAAAAAGGAAAAGAACTCCTGTGAGACCAACTAAATGATCTCCAAGGTCCCTACAGTTCTGCAGTTTTATGAAAATAGGTTGATGAAGATAACACCCGAGAAAGATTTTATTGTGAAATCATGTTTATCAGACTCAAGTCCAAAAACCAAGGGTTTGATCTAAGGGTATTTTAAAGCCAAATAAGGACATTTCTGCATTATTCATAAGCTGATTAACAAGATAAATGAAGAAACTTTTCTCCTAAGATTTTGATGATATGTTTTCTTAAAATAGCCTTGCCTTTTTTTGCCTAATTTTCCTTTCATTTTCCCTTTTATTCTTTCTTATGATTATATTCTTTGGGGTGACTCAACTGTCTTCCCCCTGAAATATTAACACTCTAGCTTCTTATCACCTCCTTGACATTATTATAACGTGCTCTTAAATGGATTTCATAATTCATCACAATGAGCCATAGCATTTCCTTTTGAACAATTAGACCAGACATTCATATCCATGGAAAATGAATAGATATTTTACTTGGGATTACTTGAATTTTTTTCCTTTTGTTTTCTGTTTCTCTAACACGGCTAAAACTTATATTTCTAAAGAAAAGCACTGAGGTGGGCACTTGACGGGATGAGCACTGGGTGTTATTCTGTATGTTGGCAAATTGAACACCAATAAAAAATAAATTTATTTAAAAAAAAAAGAAAAGCCATCTATAAAAAAAAAAAGGAAAGAAAAGAAAAGCCATCTATCTACTCCCAGAATATTAGCAAACTAAATCAAGCTTGGGAAACAGGTAAGAAAATTTCACCATGAAATTGTCATTAAAACAGAGTGGGTTCTGGAATAAGAGATGTATCCATTCGAATATGTTTTTAGTATATTCTAGACCTTAGTTCCCTTAGGGCAAAGATATTTAGCTCAACTAAATATCCATATTGTAGAATCCATACAAATTCAGCGAGCAAGGCAGCAGGTATTGTTTCAGATTTATTTTAGTTGCAAACTGTTCCTGTGCTACGTTCTCTACTCCTAAAGCCATCCTAACAGCATTCAAACACCATCTAGTCTCTCTGATTTTTAGAGAAGCACACACCCGCCTCCGAATCCTGCATTCCCCTCTCCTTGCTACCTGTGTCCCATGCGGACACACCGCCCCGTGGACAAACACTGTCCAGGCCGCAAGTGTCCTCCCACATCTCGTGCTTGTGCCTCCGCCCATGACAGTCTCACTTTTGATCCCCCTTCTCCGGTGAACGTGAACTTTCTAAGGACTGCTGGGTCTCTAAAAGCTCATGGAAGCTTTCCCCTTCCTGGTCTTTGACCTCTCATTACGGTTCGGTACGACTGGCTCTCACGCCTTAACCCCGGCCTTCTGTAATAATAACACATTCCATTTCCTACCCGCATCTCTGGCTCCTTTTTCTCCACCCAGATTTCATGCCCCATCTTCTCAGAACTAATTCTCTTTGTTTCTCACTCTCCGCTATCTCTCTGATGGGTTCCCTTCCCTTATGTGGTTCCCTAATACCAAAGTCCTCTTAAGTTTACATTTGGCTTCTTACCTCACTTCTGGGCTCCAGCTACGAGTATTCAACTCTAATTAACATCTCAAGTTGGATGTTAACCCAATCCAGGATGACCTGCTTCTTTTCCACTGTTTCCTACCTAGTTGCTCCTAGAGGACACATGAGGTCATCCTTGATACCTGATTATTCCTTGCCCACATAACCAGTTATCAACAGCTGCTTGTTCTATCTCCAAATGTCTCACAAGTGTTCGGTTTTCTATATCTCCTGCCATCCACACACCTGACCCACTATCATCTTTCTCCCAGACAATCGGACCTCCTAAATTGTCTCTCCATATCCATCCTCCACATGTTAGTGAAATTAATATTTTAAAAATCTAAAATAGGTCTTGTTACCAATTTTAAGATTTCAGTGTCTGCCCATTAGGATTAAGAATAAGATTCCCAGGGACGCCTGGATGGCTCAGTGGTTGAGCGTCTGCCTTTGGCCCAGGGCATGATCCTGGGGTCCTGGGATCGAGTCCCACGTTGGGCTCCCTGCAGGGAGCCTGCTTCTCCCTCTGCCTGGGCCTCTGCCTCTCTCTGGGTCTCTCATGAATAAATAAATAAAATCTTAAAAAAAAAAAAAGAATAAGATTCCCAACTTGGACTACACAGCCCCCATTATTGGGACAGAACTTGCCTGGCCAGCCTTACCTGGTGAACCTTTCCCCCCTCACTCCACACACGCCAGGTGAACTGGATTTCTTCTAGTTCTTCAGTTGTCCCATGTTCTTCATCTTTGCTGTGCCTATCTCTTCCCTGGAGCCGGCTAACACCTTCTCATCCGTCAGACCACAGTAAAACATCATGTGTCCATTTCTCCCAAACACCCCAGACCTAGTCATGGGCACATATATTCACTGGCACAGAACCCCACATGTTCCTTTCATGATACTCAGCACAACCACAGTCAAGTAGTTATTTATGTATTTTTTGTTGAATTTCCATGTGTGGTAGGATACTGTTTTAAGATCTTAATTGATGCTTTTCCCAGGTATTTTCTATTATGCTTTAGTCCTTCCATATGAGGCAACTAGACTGTGAGACACCTATTATCTGAAAAAAAAAAATTACTAAAGTGGAAAACAATAAAACAAGAGACAAATTCTTATCTTTTAAAATCCAAGACTGGGATCCCTGGGTGGCGCAGCGGTTTGGCACCTGCCTTTGGCCCAGGGCGCGATCCTGGAGACGCGGGATCGAATCCCACGTCGGGCTCCCGGTGCATGGAGCCTGCTTCTCCCTCTGCCTGTGTCTCTGCCTCTCTCTCTCTCTCTGTGTGTGACTATCATAAATAAATAAAAATTAAAAAAAAATAAAAAATAAAAAAAAATAAAATCCAAGACTTCTAAAAAAATAAATAAATAAAATAAAATCCAAGACTTCTGAAATGCAATCATCAGCCTTCTGGTCCACCCTCACCCAACCCCACTATCCGAAAAAACTAAAGATTCCAAGGCTAGGGGAAGAATGGAGCCAGAAGGATGCATGTGAGATTTGTGTGGGACATGTGGGACCCTATTCTGATTTTTGAGGAGGACTTTTCAGATGGTTTGGGGAATCTGAGAGCAATATTCCCAAGTAGTAGAGCCTGGAAAGGAGGAAATCATTGGAGTACTTCCTGACACGTGTCCTGGTGAAGGAGAGAACAGCTCCTGGTGATGGGAGCATCAGGACAGATGGGCCAAGAGTTTCTTTTAGACCAAGGAAGAGCATGAAAATAGATAAGAAAGAGCTGAGACCAAGAGGTCACTTCAGATGGGAGAAAAGATATCTCAGAGGATGGCCACCTGGACAGGTGATGACCTGATATCAGCAATAAACAATTACAACTCTTCCCAAACCTTATCGTATTGTGAGCACTCTATACTTGGGGGAAAATCCTAATAACCGAGAACTTATTTTCCAATACCTAGTGGAATGGAGGTTTTAAGTAGATAATGTGCCATTCAGAAATTGGCCGTTTCAATCTCCAGAGAGAGAAATTGGAAAAAAGAGTTGCTTACATAGCATCATGGATTTCTCCCTCTTCTCTCTCTCTCTCTCTCTCTCTCTCTCTCTCTCTCTCTCTCTCTCTCCTATAGTAGAATTTCTGAGGCCAACCATCCAAGGTATTAGCAGCTGCCCTCTTAACAAAAACCCAGCCCCTACTGAGAAGTGACTTCCATCTCTAAGGTTTCTTCATGATCTAAGATGGTTATTGAATTTTAGGCCTAAAATGGTGCAGAAGAGGAAAAGACAAGAAAAAGCCCATGCCAGCTCTCTGTCCCCCTCTTATGGATTCTTCCTGGAAGTCCCTCTGAGCAATTTTCTCTTACGTCTCCTTGGTAACCCCAGGCTGCAGAAAAGGCTGAGAAATGTGATCTTTTAGCTGGACTCCGAGAAAACAGTTTCTTCTATTAAGAAGCAAGAGAGAACAGGTACAGGATAGTAGCTTATAGACAGTAAGTTTATTCCTGGGGAGAAAAATGGGAAGCTGCAGCGGTGCACATAGATTTGTGAGCTGAGAGTCACATACTCCAGTCCATCTCCCCCGATAGACTGTATCCTTTTCTCTCTTGTGCACAGCTTTATTTGAGTGTGTAGCCCAATGTCTGCTACTCATGGGCAATCCATATATGCTCAATGATTGAATACAATGATTAAGGGAAAGAAATGGGTAAGTAAGTATACGTGGCCTTCCAACACTCAGCATCATGTAAAAATTACATGATGTTCTAATGTGCTGTGATAGTGTTTAGTGCTGTTCGCTGAGTAGTTCTGGTGCCCTCTCTCTGGGGACACGGTAGGATTACACATCCAGGGCTCCCTGTGTCTAGGTGAAACCGTGTGGTTATGGTCAATGAGTTAGTTGTGAGCAGAAGCAATGTATGTATCTTCTGGGCCCAAGGATTCAATCGCCAACATGAGACCCACTAGAGCTCGCACCCCCACTGATAGAGCTGGGCTCTCTCCATCAGCCTGGGTCTCTGATAAAGGTGACATGAAGCAGGTGACATGTGGCATAAGCAAGGTCTGTTTCCTGGATTTACTTTCCCCATTATACACATGGAAGCCCTTTTAGCGTGGTCAACCGAGGAAATGTTTTAAATACTACAAAATACATCAAATTTACGTCATGGGCACACAACCAACTTGATCTCTGAAACAGTGAAGTCAACTTTTAAAAGGCAAGTTAAAAATAATCAGTTTGATACAACCAGCATAATGAAAATATCCTGCGTAAATAGAGATAGAACCCTTCGGGTAAAATGTATTTTCAAGAAAAGCCTTTGCCTTAGCATTTTAAAGAACCCAGAAACAGAAATTTTTAAAATATGAGTTACATTTAAACCAAGATAAGTGATAGCGTTATAACAAGTGGTACAATTAAAAGACGTCTTCTCTTTTTCTTTTCTAAGTGGGCCCCACACCCGATGTGGGGCTTGAACTCACGACCCTCAAATAGAGTCTCATGCTCTACCAACTGAGCCAGCCAGGCGCCCCTAAAAGAAGCCGTTTTTATCCTTTTTGATGCATATGTATTAATCACAGGTAAATACATTCACATGTAATTGGACAATATAAGTATTATTAAAGCATATAACATAGAAATACTCATTGTTTTAGATATAAACATCTCATTGTGGCAACTTTAAAGTATAGAATCTGGCTAATCAGCCGTTTCCCACTTTCTGAATCATAATTAAATGCTTATTTTGAAAAATTATTAAGAACTATAATATCCTTTACCCTGAAATTGTGTGGACCCTAAAATATAAATGCTATTTGGTTAATATCAAGCAACCTTATCCATCACATAAGGTACAATCAAACCTCTATTCTAAAATCCCAGAGGATTACTACAACACAATGTTTGGCTTCTTCCAAACCTAGCAATTTTAGTTGCTTTTAACCCATTTTCCCCTAACATACAATTTCAGGGTTATTATGTTATATGACTTGAATCCCCTGCACAGAAATATACATAACTAGATACTTAACGCAGATTTGAGATTTGTTACCCTTTTCTGGAAGAGCTGATTATATTCCACGAGGATGAAAAAGATGTTATATTGAAATCTGTTACTTCCGATGACTAATGGATAAACTACTCAGGCAAGAAGAGTAAATGGAAATAATTGGGTGTTTCTTGCCTTATAACTGAACCTTATAACTCCTAGGTAGATGTGCCATCCAAGTGCAGATCGCAGCTAAACTGGTACAGGCTCCGAAATCCAGGGTTTGCATGCTATTTTTATTCTCTAGTTTATGTCTAAATGTAATAAATAATTTAAGAGATTTACCATCACTTCCCTCATATAAAAAAGGAAAAATCTGAAGGAGTTTAATGATGTAGTGTAGGCAGTAAAAAGATGACACTATGAAAATTAAAATATTACTGGAGCCATGGATTTAAAAGACTTAAAAGTATTCTTTCTCCACCAAACTACCCAGCTTTTTTTTTTTTTTTAATACTACAACATTAAATTTTTGGATCATGTTGGAAACTATAGACCAAAACTTTTCCATAACGACGTCAAGGAAATACCAGAAAACTGAACATTCCAGATGACCTCGTGGGCAACTCCAATACCCAGGTATTCTAACCTCATTTACTTTCTTTTTTTTTTTTTTTTTTTTTTTTTGAGAGAGAGAGAGAGAGAGGGCATTTTCAGTGGGAGAACTCATTCACACAAGGTGAGTCCCCATATCATCACCATTTCAGTTCACATAATGTATCGTCGCAAAAAGTCCTTAAAAGGCACTGAGGGGGGCACTTGATGGGATGAGCACTGGGTGTTATGCTATATGTTGGCAAATCGAACTCCAATTTAAAAAAATACATAAAAAAAGAAGTAAAAAAAAAAAGAAAAAAGTCACACAGACACGCTATCAGACAGGCTTTTTGGTCCAGAAACCATATGCTCAACTAGACTATGGAAACCCTCACTGCAGACGGGGCCTCTGCTGGGCAAAGCCAGGGGCCGCCGGCTGGGCGCTGCATCCTCAGGGAGCTCCAGCTGGGGGACGTATGACATCCTTCCAAGGGCAATGGTTCCCCGTGGGCAGTGGGAGAATCAAGAGAATCAAGAACCCCTTCCGGTTCAGTTGATCCAAGTCGTCACACACGTTGTGAGTGGTGTTGCCAAGGGGCCCCGCCTCATACTTGCCTGCTCTTGCTCTCGAGTGTCCATTAAGAGCCCCCTGTCCCCCCACACATGCCCCACAGCCCCATTTGCAGATGGTTGGTCTCTTCGATTTTACTGTTCTTGATGATACGATATTCATGCTCCACAGCCATTAGGAATCCACTCTGTGCCTCTTTTGACCTTAGGTAATATAAACCTATTTCCTTCCTAACCTTCTTAAAAGAGGCTTAATGGAATTTTGAAGTTTTCCTATTGCAAAAATTCTTAGGTTTTTGTCAAAAGAGATTTGAAATACCACATGAAATGATGTACTCACATCCCTCACCACCTCCTCCAAATAACTGAATTACATAAATAAAACATTACATAGAAAGTGCTTCACTGCAATTTATGGGAGGTAAATCTAACAAGAACTGGCTCATTGTAGGAAAATTCGACTTATCTTTTCCCAATCCTTTTATTCTATACAGGGAAAGAAATTTATGTCAGCGTAAAAAAAAAAATCTATTACTGCTTCTCATAACTGAATCCATTATTTTTCTCCGTGATCCATCAGGCAAAAAACAAGAATAATAGATTGCTTTGACAGAACCTTGAACATAAATGTCTCCAAGAACCAAACATAGTAAGTTGAAGCGGTTTCAGGTGTTATGAAAACCAGAAAGGATCACCTTCTCTATACATTTCAAAATCAGATCCTACTAAGAAATGTATTGTTATTAGCTGCTCCAAAAAGACAGATTACACAGCAGGTGAATTTTCACAGTTAGACTCTGACTTTAAATAAACATGGTTGTCCTACACCCAGTCGACCGGTTTATATGATTAGTGTTGACCTTATCTTACAAATCTTTCCTGTTTTATATTATTAGTGTTGACCTTATCTTATAAGATATATACTATATATATATATAACATATATATATTAGTCAAGGGGCTCGATTATCAATAGGGGCCCATAGGGCCCATCTGGAGCCAGAGAGGTGTGAGTGACACGCCCACGGCGGTGCTCCGAGTGGCACCTGTCCAGCCCCCGCAGGAAGGCAGGCCCCACGCCGGCCTCAGCGCCCAGCCGACCGCAGGCCATGGGCACACGACGTCCCGCTGAGTCGACTGCCCGCCGGAACGTACCCCCTTTGCCTGAAGAGGAAAACAACGACCTTCTCTAAAGATTTATTTATGTATTTATTCGAGAGAAAGAAAGCCCGGGGGAGAGGAGCAGAAGGGGACTCCCCGGGCCAGAGCCCGGTGCGGGGCTCGATCTCCCGACCCCGAGAGCACCACGGGGCTGAACGCAGGAGTCGGGGAGACCTGCCCCACTGCACCGCCCAGGCGCCCCGAGACCGGTGGTGCCCCTGCAAGGAGGACAGGAGAGGCTTCCCACAGTGACAGTGGGGACGGCCTTGGGGGGAGACAGGTGCAGGGCAGTGGCACCGTCCGTGTCGCTCGAGGGCCACCGGCCCGCTGCCCGGAGCCCCGTGTCCCCCAGGCCGCGGGGAGCACAGGGGGGCCTGGGCGTCACCCGCCCGGAGCGTGGCCCCACCACTGTTCCCGTGGGCCCTTCTGCTCCAAAGGTGACGGAACAGACTCCAAAGCCGGTTTCCTGGGGGCCTGTTCAGTGCATGTGGCTCCACAGCGCAGACCTCTGAATAGCACTTGATCAGGACCCGTCCTCGGCGTCTAATGGGGCACAAAGCTCGACACAGTAACATCCTTACAAAGGTCCGTGCCCACTTGAGAGGAGCAAAACCCTCTTGTCCTACCAGACAGAAAACACGGCTCCATAACCAGGGTCGGACTCTATTCCCAGCCTCTGGATCTAAAACTGGGCTTGACCTGGACTGTAATCCATTTAAAGCTCCGTCCCACTCGCCAAAGGTCCATCGTTTTAGGATTACTCAGAAACCTGAGCCACAGCAGTCCTAGTGCTCACCTTTCATTTTTCCCAAACTATCTTATCCTTATTTCTCAGGTTTTGCGGGCTATTCAATGTTTCTCACATATTTCCATAGATAATAACTCATCCGCCTTGCAATTCGATTCTTAACATTAGGAGATTAAAACTAATGTGGATGATTCTCAGATCACACATACTGAGGTATAGAGAACTCCCATCATTTCCTTCTACAAAATGAGAGAAATTTTCATTCTTTTTCGCAACAGCTGTTTCATTTTTTTATGCATAGGGAAAAAAATATGTGCAATTACTCCAAGTACAATCAAGTCATTTAACATGGCTTTACCATCATTGTAGTCACAGGATATTTTAAAAGGGGGAAAAAAAAATCTCAAAGCACAGGTCCTGCTGTGCAGCAGAGCAATCAGATTCCTTCATAATAACAGGCTGATGGGATGCAGCAACCCGAGGAATAATGAATAACCACTTTAATCAGTAAACAGGAAAATGCTACAACAGTCACTGAGTAAAAATTGACTATCATCTGTTGATCCTCTTGATCGGTATTTCAAACAATAAATAGAAATGTAAGTATTTTTTAAAAGGAAAAGAGCTGTGCTGATGTGTTTGATTTTGACGCCATCGGAGACTGTCCTGCGGTGTTGCCCAGTCAATAAAACGCACATAGAATCTTTCTCATAGTACGTGGCCCGGTTGACCCCATCCCTTGCGCGTGTCGAGGTTAGCTCTCCTGGCAGTTGATTAATCAGGTTGCACTTCGGGACTGATTATTGCACTCCTTTGTTACTTCATTATTAAATGTTCTTCTTCGGTGTTCATTTTCCGAAGTTATTTGTAATCCGAAAATGAAACGTCTGTTTCAAAATAGTCTTCAAATTTCCAAAGCAGGGCCTCAAACGTGGGCCGGTTCTTCGGCTCTGCATCCCAGCACTCCCACATGATGTTGTAGAACTGGGACGGACAGTTAGGAGGTTGAGGGAGTCTATAGTTTTGACCCAACATCTGGATTACCTGAGCACCTGTCAGGCCTAAATAATCATAGAATAGGACCAACAAAAAACAAGTTAAAGGTCAGGGCCGTCAACTCATAGATGACTATATTCAAGATTACAAAGCAAACGGATTTCCTTGGTGAAGCTAGGAGGTCGACCATCCCCTTCCCAGGCTGCAGAGATTAAACCAAATCTTGCAGCCAGAGGTGTCTATAAGGCCGCAATTCCAGAGCAAAGGAGTAAGAGGCAATAAACCCCCTCATTAATGCAAATCATCGTCATCAAATTTTATCTCTTAGGCTCCCACAGGCATGTGGTGTGTGGTCAGCCCCATAACTCTGCCCTCCAAGTCTGGGCAAAGCAGTTAAAGTCACACCTAAGTAAGGGACCTGCAGCAGAAAGGCCCACTTCAGAATTAATTACTCACCACTGTAAGGCACTTTGCCATAAGTAATGATTTCATAAAGAAGGATTCCGAATGACCACACATCGGACTTAATGCTGAATTTATTAGTACGAATGGCTTCAGGCGCAGTCCACTTCACTGGCAGCTTTATATCGTGTTTGGATTCATAGATGTCTTCATTATCTACCTGTTAATGCATTAAGGAATCAAGCCAAGTTCAATTGATATATATTTTTTTTTCCTGCCCTCATTCATCTGTAACCTGCTTCACATTAAAATTTAGAGGAAAAGAGGTTCAAAATGAGCTCAGTTCAACAGATAATTACAGTAGCAAAGTCCAAACCTGGCTTCTAAGTCTGAGAAATCTATGAGAAGTCAATAAAATATTATTTAAGGGCCTACTATGTGCTAAAAATACCACTGACAGGTGCACCCTACTACCTAGGGGAGAACTCATGTGTGATGGTCTTTAGCATTTGGTCCTTAGTGAATAAAAAAAAAAAAATGAAAGCAAAGTCTGTCTGATTTCAGACTTACTTCTGGTATTGAAGAGCCACTGCCTTTAATAATGACCGTGTTACCACTTCCTAATACTGAAAAGTAGGATCCAAATGATTTAAATTAATATATCAAGTCACTGGGGTTCTAATTAACTTATTTTAAAAAGAGATGATGACTTCATGAAGATCAAAAGAGAATCATTTATATGCTGTGGTTCACGTTCCACACGCATGTTCGTAGGGCACAGTGTCAAAATGAAAAACTACGTTCAGACCAAAACCCCTACTAGCGTATCTCTTGTATATCTGTCTTTGGCCTGACGTCATGACACGGGGAGAGGGGCAGGATTCAAAAGTCAGCGACCGCTGAAGACTTCTGGCAGCACGGATATTCGTTTGGCATTAAGTGGGCAGAGGCGGATCTAGGGGTAACTTCGCAAAATGCGCTGCTTTTTGTCAGGAACATCGAGGCCCATCAACAGAGCCTACCGGTACTGAAAAGCAGATCATTCACTCAACCTCAAACTTAATCACATACTTTCCCATCGGGTTAGGCATCGTTCTCTCTGTTTCTCTCTCCTTGGTGAAGACATGGAAACAGCAGGGGGCGGGGTACCTGGGTGATGGCAAGAAGGAGGGCACCTGATGCGATGAGCACTGGGCGTTATAGAAGACTGAGGAGTCCCTGACCTCTACCTCTGAAACCGATAACAGATCACGTGCTCATTAATTGAACTTAAATAAAATTTTAAAAAAGAAAACAACAACAATAACAGAAATAGAAACAGGAGATGGCTTATCTATAAGGCCTTGGGCTACTGAAGTGGGACCACAGAACTGGGGATAACACTGTGTTGAAGAATAACAGTAAAACCATGAGTCTGCTGCTGGCACGTTAGGCTTTTGACCCGGGCCAACACCTAATTGAAACAAAACGAAATTCACCTTAAAAACTCTTGCCAGTCCAAAATCTGCCACTTTGTAGATATTGTGCTCCCCAACCAGGACATTCCTGGCAGCCAGGTCCCTGTGAATGTAGTTCTGGGACTCCAGATAAGCCATCCCGCAGGCAACCTGTGTGGCCATGTCTACCTGCTGGTTCAGGTGGATCTTTGCTCCGGCGTCATCTGAGCAATAAGAGAAAGTAAGACATTTATCTTGGGGAACATGTGAATTATTGAAGTCCGTTCTGAGAAGTGCGATGAATGAGCTACCAGGGGGATGAAGCGCCGTAGCACTGATCTGTTGAGTGAAGAAATAGAATGAATACAGACCATCCATTTCCTGGGAAGGTTAATGAGGCAACAATTTTCAGAGTCCAAATACACCCCGAGGCTGTGGCCCTCTCTCCCCGTACACACAGAAAGAAACAATGGTATCCCATGATTCGAACCCAGCTCTCAACATCTGAAAGAGTCCAACTGTGGCCGTTTTCCATAGCACACATGGCTGAGTCCTCGCTTCATGGAAGAGTTTGCGTGGTTGCCTCTAGAGCTCCTTCAAACATCTCATAGTTTGTTTTAGTCTTCGAAGCTATAAAATAATGCTAATTTGCATGGCTGAGCCAATGAAAAGTTCTCATTCTTCCATCATTTTTTTTTCCTATCATATTGTTCTTAAAAACTAGCCCACTAACAAAAATGGTCTATCGGTAGTTATAAAACGCATATATCTGTGCTCCATTAAGCTTGATACACTTTTTTTTTATTTCCCCTTTTAAGCCTGTTATTTTTAGAAATAGTTTGCTCATCTCTCCAGGCATGATCATGCCTTTAATAGACATAGTTTCTACCACTACGCATCCTATATAATTAAGTGTAGGAAAGTCAAGCAGCAGAGTCTGTGTGATCATTAGTAGAGAGGTCAAAGTGCCTCTGCGCTGCTTTGTGCGGTGTCAGGCGTCCCTGGGTACTGTTTAGCTGCTATCCTGTTAGTAGATGTTTTCAGATCTTTGGAGAATTAAAAAGGTCTCATGTAAATCCAAACCATCATCACCCCTGACTCAATAAGGCAAATATTACCAAAAGCGCGTTGAATTTCACGGTCAAGAGTCTCAGACACAATTTCTAACGTGAGAGGCAACAATCGCTCGGGGGTTAGAAAACTGGCTTGAAGCTGGAGCGCCAGGGTCTGGATCTGAGCTTTGCCTCTTCCTGACCTCGGGCAAGGCGCTTGACGCCCTTGTGCCGCAGTGTGTTCACCTGTAGAGTGGCGGCTGTAATTACCGTCTGGTATTAGTTGTTAGAATGAGAAGTGAAATGAGTCAGTACGTGGAAAGCACTTGAAGCAGAGCCTGGCGCCTACAAAGAACTCAGTAGCTCCTACCTGTTTTTATTACCTCTGCTGCTGCCTAAACAGAATTGAACAGCTTAGGAATTGCTAAAGTAGAGATGCATGCGGATCGCCCAGATGGAAACGCCTAAAGGAAGACAGGCACATGGGTCTGGAGCCCAAGAGAGGGCGGGCAGCTAACAACCATAGCTTATGGGTAGGACTCAACCATTAGAGCAGGTGAGACTCTTAGGAAGTGATAGAATCATGAGGAACACGGACATTTAGGGAGGACAGAGGAAGATGAACCTCCAAGAAAACGGAGAAGCCTCAGCCGGAAGAGTAGAAGGAAAACCAGAAGGGAGCATCCCAACAAAGGTCTTGAGAAAGTCACCACCACTGCCAAATTCCACAGCCCAGCAAGACACGGTCGGAAAGGCACCTACCAAATGCTACTGGGGAGGCGTTGGTGACCTTAGAGGCAGGGAGAGCAATGTCACTGGAGATGGGGGATAAAGGCCGAGGGCAGAACAGGAGCTGAGGACACGGAGGCAGCAAGAGGAGAAGCCAACTCCCAAACCCCAGTCAAGAAGGGAAGACGACGGGGCGCTGGGAGAGGAACGTGCAAGTTAAGGGAAAGAAATAACCAGGCCCCTCGGGACGGTGAGGAGCTGCCAAGGAGGTGGCACTCGGGGGTTCTCATTCTTGATTCGTTCAGCGGCTGTGCTGCTGTCGACTCGCTCACTTTTAATTAATGCTCAATTATACCACATAATGTGTGCTTTTTATGGATGCCATTTTTTTTTTCAGTAAAAGATGATCCCTCAGCTTCTTCCACCATGAGATGAAAATGATGGTGACCATAAGTATTCTCACTTCACCAGGTTGCCAGAAGAATGAACTTGGTTAATACTTGTACGACACTCGTACAAAGGCCTGGCAGGGGCACCTGGGGGGTTAAGCAGGCAATCGACCTTAGTCAGTGATGATCTCAGGGTCGTGGGATCGAGGCCCACCTCTGGCTCTGCACTCAGCGCGGAGTCCGCTTCTCCCCCTCCTCACTCCCTCCCTCTCTCCTGTTCCTCTCCCCCCACCCCTGCCACTCATGCGCACTCTCTCTCTCAAATCAATAATAAATAAACAAACAACCAAATCTTTAAAAGGAAAGAAAAATGCCTGACACATGGTAAATACTATACAGTGGGTTTTTTTTTTTTTAAAGAAAAAAATTGAATATACAAGCACTTCTCCTACCACTATCCCACATGGTTGATTTTCACTACATCGCCTCATGTTATACTCAGAACTATATGAAGTAAGTATTGTTATTTTTTGCCCCTATCATAGGAGTTTCTGCCTCTCAGAAGAATGGGGAGGAAGGTGTGGAGCGGAGATTCAA
Organism: Canis lupus dingo; assembly: GCF_003254725.2. Lineage (NCBI taxonomy): Eukaryota > Metazoa > Chordata > Mammalia > Carnivora > Canidae > Canis > Canis lupus. The sequence continues at coordinate 71,971,725 of NC_064254.1, forward strand.
GTTCAGACATGTTTGAGATTGAAATCTCATGCTCTTAAAAACATTTCTATACTCCTCCCTAAAACTTGCCTCCCACATGATTGCTGAGCACCTGAGTGTTGGGGCTACGGTTTGAGTTGGCTAAAGAGCATCTCGATGAAAACACTCCCGGCCTACTTCAGTCCACTTAGGTGTGAACTTATGACCAATCATGTCCAAGCTCATGGACAATGATGAACAACATGCTGACTTTCGTTTTTAAAAATATGTATGAATGCACAAAAAAAGGCAGATATTTATTCTCTTTAAATTTCAGTAAGAAATACCTGACATCCATTACCCTCAATACTAAAGTTTTTGACAAGCCTCTTCCATTTTGGAGAAATTTATTACAAAAAATATATATATATATATATTTAGCCAAGCTTAGGGACTACAAAGATGGTTCTATAGAAAAATACCTATGTCATCTCAACTATCAAATACGACATCTAATCCTATTACAGTGGATATAAAAAGTTTTCACTGACAGGCACAATAGAGAAGAAAATTGAGTAATAACACATTTTCTACCCTGAAAGAATGCAGTGGCCTAGGAACTGGCTAAGTAAACCTCAGAACACGCTTCTGATACAACAGCCAGTCGTCAAAACTGATATAAAGGTTCACCGGCCTGTGACAACTTACATCTGCAACAAGAAAATATTTTCAATTATGTTCCGCTACTCAAGAGTCTTTCACCGTACAACAGTTAACGCGATGGGCTGCTTAAGAGTGGCAGATTCACCTTTAGATCACTCAATTGAATGTAAGCCCTCTTGATTGGGAAGGGATCGTCCGTAATGAGCATCTCTTCATTATTCCTCGTGGCTACTAAGTTTCTTGGCAAATGAAGGCCTTGGTAAACTTGACCCTGAAAGGCCCAACCCAGAATAGGACAAGATATGTGCTCACCCATGAATAATACATCAACAGACCTCAAAAATCGTCAATGCCAAAGGAGTCCATAATTCCTAAGTGGATCCTATCAAGCTGACCCAAGAGTCTCAGAACAGGCTCAAACCCTGAATCCTGATCATTTTAGGTTCAGAATAGCCTCACTCAATTTCCCTTTTAGTTTTTTCATTCATTCAGTCAACACATAATTAATTAGTGCACACCTCCTATGTGCCTGACACTGCACAATCATGAAAGCAAAGAAAAATCTCTGTCTTCAAAGAGTTGTATTTTAGAAGATACTTACAATAAGGCCACATAACAAAGTCCCACATTATAAGATGATCAACAGCTAAGAAAACACAAAAGCAAGAAAGAAGGCTACAAAGAGGTAGAAGGAGGAGGTTAAATTTTAGAATTCAGAGGGTGACCAGTGAAGGACTCACCATAATAGGAAGCTCTGAGGAAAGACTTTTCAGGGAAGTGAGGAAGTGAGCTCATGGCTATTAAGGGAAGGAAGGTTCAGAGGGAGGGAGGAGCAAGTGCCAAGGGCGTGAAGCAAAGCACACGTGGAAGACAGGAAGAGCGGGAAAGGGAGGGACACACAGTGAACACAGGAGACGCTGGGGGAGATGTGGTCGGAGAGCAATGGAGAGCCGGCCATGCAGCACCTGAGACCTTGTACGGAGAGAACCAGCGTCACTCAGGCTTTGGGCTGAGGTGGGCCACGGTCTGATTTACATTTTAGCAGGATCTCTCCAACTCCCGTGTTGAGGAGACACTGGGAGGAGCAAGCACCAAGGGAGGGAGACCACTTAGGAGGCTGCGGCACCTGCAGGAGAGAGCTCATGACGGCTTGGACCAGCGTGGGCGTGCTGAGAGGTGGCAACGTCCTTGGCATATTTTGAAAGAAGTCAGTTGGATTTGCTGATTGGTTAGATGGAAGCTGCGAGAAGTAGAGACGATCCAAGACATTAGGCTGAGTGTTGACATCGTCAAAGAAGGAAAGACCACAGGGGTAGCAGGTTACTGGGGATAATAGAAGATCAGTTCGGGGCACGTGGTTTTGAGATTTTCAACGGACACATGTAGTAGAAATTCTGGCTCTTCACAAACCTTTTTTTTTTTTTTTCTCCTCTTCAACTATGTTAGAGGATTCTACTTCCTTATTCCCCCTGACTTGATTTGACCAAATGAAAAAGGGCACAGAAGTCATCTCTCATCTCCTGGTTTGGAGCTCTAAGAGCCAGAACGAGATTGGTCCCATCCCATTCCTCCACCGAGGTGATCAAAACACCTGAACCACCAACCCATCCATTTTGCACATGCACCATGAGCGAGGAATAAGTGCCTCTGGGATTTGGGGGAAGGGGGTGTTGCTGCATCACACCTGTGCTGTCCGGAGAAGCATTCAAGTAGAGTGGTCAAGAAGGGAGCTGGACTTATGATTCTGAAGTAATGGAGGGATGTAATTTGAGAAATCTTTGATACATAAATGTTGTTTGGCCCTGAGACCGAGGTTCGGAAGGGAAGGAGTGATGTTGCAAAATTCCAAGGTATTGGGAGGTCCGAGAGATGAGAGAAATTACACAGATAGGAGAAGAACCAACAAAGAGGACGGGAGGAAAAGCCATTGAGTGAAGTGGCCTGGAGGCCAAATGAAGGAAGGGTTTCCATTTACTTCAAGTCCATTGAAATAAATGCTGCAAATAGGTCTGAGGACCGAGAACTGACGTTTAGATTTACCACCGTGAGTGGCACAAGTGACCTTGACCAAGCATGTTTGTCAAAGATGACTCAAGATGACCACCGTACTCAAGATGTCCCTGGGAACTGGCAAAAGGGGTCCGATGGCTGAGGTTAGTCTTTCTCTGGTCGCTGACACATTCTGACACTGTTAAATTCGAGACCTTTATGCAAAGGAGCTAGGCATATTTTTTAAACAGCACTTAACAGGCCCATGTTCTTTGTTCTTCTCCAGTTTTGCAATTTAATACCACCAGCTTCATAAGTCACCCTGAAATCAGAGAATACTCTTATCCTTCTAATATCTTTGTTCTATTATTCTCACCTCCCTTTACCTATACACTTTCTATCAATCCCACTCTGACATTTCGGGAAAGCATAGGAAAAAGTCTCTTTTTTAAGCATGAATTATTCTCTCAGTACTTGATCTCCACTACTTTGAACATCTCATTTTAATACTCATTATATTTTTGCGTATTAAATTATTCATTTGTAATAAACATCAAAATTTCACAGTGCCCTTAAGTCTTCTCTGACTACAGGAAGCAGATGCAGAAATAAAGCAATAGGATATTTCTGCTCTTCGGTCTGAAAATTCTAATGTTGCCTAGCAGTGGAAGTATTTTAAACCCCAACCAGTACGAGGTTGCCAAACACCGGCGACGGGAAAAGAATGAGGGTACCTCTCTTTTCCCCAAAAGTATTCCACGTCCCCTAATTCTGGGCCATAGAATAAACAGGTTCATGACTGATGTTCCATTAGTTATTGTAGGAAACAAAGCATCATGTAAAAAACATCCATTCTTCAGGGTCGTGCTCCATCCAATATGCCTACTGTGAACAATTTGTTCTTCACTACATGAATATTTTCCCTCTTTTTGGTACACGGTGTGTATCCTATTAAAATGTCGTTGAGCCACTCAATGCTAAGCCATTCATTCTCATAGATACACACACAGCAAATATCCTTCGGGTTATAGAAGGCTTGCTAAATTGACATTTATAGGACTAGCTAAACTAAATTCCTCTTTTTTTTTTTTTTCCTTTTATTAAGTCTTTAGCTTACTTTGGAGATATTCTTGCAGACTTCCATGTCTCATCAACTCCGTAATAATATAAATTGGATCTTCTAAAGTGCAAACAGCATAAAGCTGGATAAGCTTTGGATGTCTTAGGTTCTTCATTATCTGTGCCTCCCTCAGGAAGTCATTTGGATCCATTGAACCTGAAACAAGAAAAGGAGGAAATCACTTTATGTTATCGAGGCATTCCTATCCTCACAGCAGTCTGGTGGGAATCACCAAGATTGCTTCCTGCTTCTCAGTAAAGGAAGAGCATTGGTGTCACAAATCTTCAGATTTATCAAAGAAGAGACTCGGTCCAGCCCGGGCAACCTAATAACCGATGTTGGGTGCATCAAGGGTGTGTAATTTATGTGTTATGACCCGCAGGTGAAGAGGGGTTGTTTCAGGTCCATATGAAAAATGAGGGGAAAAGAAGTGAACTGACAGTCTAATTGATAAAACAAGGCCAGCAAATTGAGAACACAACGAGAAGACATTCTCTTGCCATGAAGGCTGGAGGACACTGAATGTTTAATTACTGCGGCCAGAGCTTTCCGGCCCAGGATCCAGGGAACTGATCGCTGCCCTGTCCTTGGTCCCCACTGTGGGGACAGCTGGATAACCATCCTCAAGCCGTGACTGTCTGCCATATTTATGTCCTTACTTCTACAGGGATAGATGGTATGGACCACGTAGAAAACATTCGAGGGCTACCCAAAACTCAGTGTTTTTCCCCCCAGCCTTATATGTCTAACTTGAAATGGATCTTCAACTTTTTCTCCTATATTAATGCATCTGTGATCAGACTCTTAGTAGCTTAACAAAATGATAAGGGAGACAGTCCTGGGACCTATTTTGAAGGCTCACTTACAATTAAATTCTATTTTAATGGCTCAGCTCTTACCATGCAAAGCGTCAAGTAGTTAACAACAAATAAAATCTGAGAGGAGGAAGGATAGCTGGAGTTTACATTTCATCAGTAATTTTTTAAAATCTTTCATTATTTTTTAGGATATGATGTTTCCGAGACATTCCTGTAATTGAAGGAACGCTGTCATTTCGCATCTCAGCTTTTGCTGTGGAAAGTGCAAATAGCATTTCCCCTGATGCTCAAAGAGACTGTTCCATTCACCTGTTTCTCATGAAATACCTTCATGATTGACATTTGAACCCAGGCATGGAAAAGCTTTGACATTCTGAGATAACGCTCCAACTTGTTCATTAATATGAAGTCAGGAAGAGTCACATGTGACTTGCAGATCATCGCACATGAAGCGTCTGGGCAGTCTATCCTTTGGTATTCCCTTGAGAGCGTCGACCTCCAGAACACAGCCTTCGTCAAATTCCAGATTCTGATCAAATCCTAGCTCGCTGTGTGACCTTCGGCAAGTCACCAAGGGTCTCTGAACTTCCATTTCTTCGTCTGCAAAACGTGGCCAGTAACTCTACCGATATTGCAATATCGTCACCAGGAAACAGCAATACTGGGCATGTATATATTCAATGACTATTGGCCGTTATTTGTATTATTATTAATATGCAAACTCTAGGAAAAACCAAAAGGATCAATTATAAGTATTTTCTCAGACTGCGGAGGGGAGGGGCAAGGACTCAAAGAGGGAGAGTAGAGAAAAAAAATGACCTAGTCTCATTTCCATCATGATTTTCCGTGCTTCCTCACTTCCATCCCTATCGTGGGTTTGCTCCACATAATCAAATAGGATTAAAGTTTTGAATCACAGTGGCAAAAGGGGGCTGAGAATAAAGGAGGCGCCTAAAACATAATAAAGGACTTTCTTCTTATTTCAATTAGTTTGGCCTATGGCCGACTACGGTTATCATGGGAGTCTCCCCACCCCGCCCTCAAAATAATCTGACTCATGAAGCTTCCAGCGGTCACAGCAATTGTGATCACCACTCAGGCAATGTGTAGATACCGAATGTTTCTACCCTAATGCTTCGGTGGCCATCAGATTCATGAAATGCAGGACACTCGAATCACTGCCAAATCAGACCATGCACAAGAGCCAGGCCCCGGGACACCAGAAGCCTCTGCGGGTGACGGCTGCTCCGAGCACTCCCTGGCCATGCTGGTTACGGCTGACCAGCCGCACAGCAGAGACCCAATTTCAACCCAGCTAGTAATGCAACATTAAATATTAATTTTTGCCTGTCAAAGCTACTGTGGGAGTTGATTTCAGGCTCGTCTTTATTGCGTGGTAGTCTGCTAAGCAATAAATAGCTGCTAAGATTGATTAATGGCCCCAGTGAAGTGAAGACATTTAACCAATCACCAAAGCTGTTTGCTGCTATTGCACTGTAAATCAATAATAATTATTCCTGTTGGAGAGAAAACTATCGTGGCTTTTTTTTTTTTAATATAAGAAATGTGATGTTTTGTTGTTGTTGTTGTTCTCTTTTGACCTCCAGAAAGCCTTCCCTAGAGAACAATGTTAGGATGGATAGCTAGCTGCTTCGTTTTTGGAAAAGAAGGATTGGATTGGGAAATGAAACTTAGGCTCAATTGTGAACAAGATTAGGATTCAAAATACTATGTATGCAGTGATCGAGAAGATCCCAGGTGCTGGAATAGGTCGTCCTCGCCTGGAGGGCTTCACGTGACATCTGGTCACTCAAAAGTGCTTCTCCGTCACTTTACAAGGCAGGTGTGAATGCTGAGACGGAACTCCTGCACCAGCGAACCCGCCCTCCAGAGGACCGTCGGCATCCCCGCTGAGGCGAACGTGTTGAGAACTCACATTGAAGCAAATGGGGGTATTTGTCGTTTCCAATGGCTGAGGAATATTCCACTGTATACAGAGACCACAGCTTCTTGATCCATCATCCTTCGATGGACACCGAGGCTCCTTCCACAGTGTGGCTACTGTGGACATTGCTGCTGTGAACATCAGGGTGCAGGTGTCCCGGCGTTTCACTGCCTCTGTATCTTTGGGGTAAATCTCCAGCAGTGCAGTTGCTGGGTCATAGGGCAGGTCTATTTTTACCTCCACACAGTTTCCCAGAGTGGCTGCCCCAGCTCACATTCCCACCCACAGTGCAGGAGGGTTCCCCTTCCTCCACATCCTCTCCAACATTTGTGGTTTCCTGCCTTGTTAATGTTCCCCATTCTCACTGGGGTGAGGTGGGATCTCCTTGTGGTTTTGATCTGTATTTCCCTTATGGCCAGTGATGCAGAGCATTTTCTCATGTGCGTGTTGGCCATGTCTATGTCTTCCTCTGTGAGATTTCTCTTCATGTCTTTTGCCCATTTCATGATTGGATTGTTTGTTACTTTGCTGTTGAGTTTAATAAGTTCTTTATAGATCTTGGAAACTAGCCCTTTATCTGAGAGGTCATTTGCAAATATCTTCTCCCATTCTGTAGGTTGTCTTTGACGTGGATGGACCTGGAGGGTATGATGCTGAGTGAAATAAGTCAGTCGGAGAAGGACAAACATTATATGGTCTCACTCATTTGGGGAATATAAAAAAAAAATAGTGAAAGGGAATAAAGGGGAAAGGAGAAAAAATGAGTGAGAAATATCAGAAAGGGAGATAGAACAAGAAAGACTCCTAACTCTGGGAAACGAACTAGGGGGGATGTAAGGGGAGGAGGGCGGGGGGTGGGGGTGAATGGGTGACGGGCACTGAGGGGGGCACTTGACGGGATGAGCACTGGGGGTTATGCTATATGTTGGCAAATTGAACACCAATAAAAAATAAATTTACAATGAAAGAAAAGAACTCACATTGACTCAATTTGTCCTCACAGAACCCTGTGAAGTAGGAACTACTATAATTCCCACTTCCAGATGACAAGATTCGAAAGATTAATAGATTGTCCAATGTCACAGAGGCCAGAGCCACGGCTGAACTCAGGTCTATCTTATGCCAGACCCTCAGCTCCTACTATGACACCACAGGGGCCCAGACCTTCTCACTTCAGGGCCCCTTCGCGGTCTCAGTAACTTTCTCCATGATGCCCCTAAGCCAACATCTAACAGCCCTATTGATTCCTTGGTTAAACCAAAGCTACTTTAACTTAACTTGTGTCCTAACAACTTAATATCCATTTTAAAAGTAATCTAGATAAATCAAGAGAAAAAATAATAAAATAAATAATAAATAATAAATAATAATAATAATTTTTAATTTTTATTTCATCCTTAACCGCAATTACTAAGAGATACATGCATCTACGGGGCCCAGGACAATCTCTCAAGTCTTGGAAACAGATAGAACGTTGCCACCCTCATCTCCTGTTCCAGGCTGGTTTTTTGCGTGGGTCTTGGCGTGTGATCCCAGTCAGCACCCAAAACCCATTTTCGCGAAGATAGGACATCAGGAAAAGGAATGTAACATGATCTAATACCGAACTGTGTGGTATTCAAGCTGTTGACCCCAAAACTTTTAAATATACTGAGGCATCCTCGTAAATTCCCTGTGCGGCCCCAACGTGCCTCGGCACACAGTTTGGGAACCATGGTGTTACCCCAGCCGCTACCCGGCGATACCCGGACGCTCGCTTCCTGCCACTGGGAGAATTTCTAAACCTTAGGAATTCCGGGTTAGGGAAAGCGTGAAGGTCCCCGAGAGAACTATATTCTAGCCTCTGGGTATTACTCCGGCCTGCGTTATTAGACGTAGATGTGAGGCCACTACGGTAGTGTCGCACTTTCATAAAACGTCACTTCCCTGGGGTGATGCCACAGGGCTGGATGGGAGTTCAAATGCCGGCTCTGCCACCGACCGACCTTACGACAATAATAACAGCAATAAGAATAATTAAAATAAGAACAGTTTTTCCTGGTCCCTTACTATGAACCAGACGTTATTCAAAGCATTTGCACTAATGACCTGATTTAATCTTCATAATAATCCTGTTAGGTTGGCCTTGTTTCTAGCCTCTTTTTTGCAAATGATAAAACTGAGGCATAGAGTAGTTTAAAACTTTGTTCCAAAAAAAAAAAAAAAAACTTTGTTCCAGCTCATATTACTAGTAAGTCTTAGGAAAGTTACTTGATTTCTTTCTAAATTTTCTTATCCTGCTTTTAAATTAGAAGGGCTAATGACGAGCTGAATAAATATGATTTTAGCGTCTTTTTAATTTCCACGATAGGAAAAAAGGAAGATGGAAGAAAAAAATCGTTCCTACATTTCCAAACATGAGGGCTTTTAGGTGGACCATTTTACCTTTCAGCCATAAACAGTTAGTACTTAACAAAATTGTTTTTCCCTGAAGATCTCCAAGGTTCCATTGATTTAAGTATTTTCAGTAAAGTCAGTATTTTTAACAAAGGCTAGGAAAAAATGGGAAGAGGGATAATTCTAACTCTAGAGAAGTGATGCTTGGTGGGAATCTTGCACTGGGGATATTTCAAGCCTTCGCTGATGGCAGGCTCATGCTCTTGCCCTTACGATCTAGAGCATGTTATGGGGACGCCTGCGTGGCTCGGTGGTTGAGTATCGGCCTTTGGCTCAGGTCATCATCCCATGGTCCTCGATTCGAGTCCCGCATCGGGCTCCTCGCAGGGAGCCTGCTTCTCCCTCTGCCTGTGTCTCTGCCTCTCTCTGTGTCTCTCATGAATAAATAAATAAAATCTTTAAAAAATAAATAAATAAAGCATATTATGCTTTATTGTCTCCTGGCCCAGAGAAAGTGACCGCAACATCTGCTTGGCGCGGCATTGACTGTCCTGCGACCCTTTGGACATTTACCGTGGCAAGGGGAGCTTCTAAATATCAACATCTGACATTTAGCCCTTGACATCCTCATCCTCATACCTGGTTTTAATGTTTTTACTGCTACTGAAGTGGTGTTGTTCCACAGGCCTTCCCACACTTCACCAAACTGGCCAGATCCCAACCGCTTCAGGAGCTGCACGGAGCTGCGGTCTATCTCCCACTGGTCCGCGGTTTTATACGACAAATCAAAAGTCACTGGCACTTGTATCTGTTTCACAGAATAATTAGAATAATTATTAAAAAAAAAGATTTGACAATTTTTTTTTTGGTTGAAAATAATAGTCTGGGCACTTTTTAAAAAGATGCCATTTTTAAAAACCAAAACCTTGTACATTCTATTCTAATTGCTTTAAAATGGGAAGCAATGATGTCCATCTGGCCCACCCTACACCCAATGCCACCCTCCCACGGGCCTGGCACGATTTTCCTGTCTTTCTGCCTAGCAAAATCCTCCCCGTTTTAAGGCCCATTTGAAGTTCCACCTCCTTCACAATGACTTCCCAAATCCTTTGGCCTACAGCATTTACCATATGTAGCATATATTTTTGCACATTTAAAATTTTCATCTTGTTTCAAATTCATTTATTCACTTGTCCATTCATTCGTGTACTTGTTCATTTAGTGAGTACATGTTTTTCAAACACCAGCAAGATGCCATTCTGTAAACAAAACGAGACCCCGGCCCTCCTAGAGTTCATAGTCTAGTTCACTATCTACCATCAGAGATTATCTTAGCTCCTCCGCCAAATCATCAGCAGGTTGAGTACACAGAGGGTGAATGCTTCTTTGTGAACACTTTGCCCCCCCACCAGAATTCAACAATATTGGCTAAACTGAGTATTTTTTAAGCCACATCTTTGCATCAGGTAAGCTATTCTTAGCATGAGCTTACATATTCTTGTGGGGTCATGCCCATACCACCCAACACGCACATACTCATACCAAAACTGCAGGCTCACTCGGCAAGATTTAAGTCAGTGAAATTCCCTACATACTGGACAAAATTCTTCAGCTTCTACTTGTCCATAAAATTTTGGTCGGACGTTACCAGGAGCCCTTCGCTGATCATCCAGACATAAAGCACAGGGTACGGGAGGCCCGAACCCTGATGAGGAGCTGAGGTTTTGCCCCACGACAGTGTAAGGCCACCACCTAACTTTAAATAAGTCTGGGTAAAACAAGCAACAACTGAATAATGATAGATGTGGATAAATCCTATAAATGTTTTTTGACCTGGTCAAACGATTAGAACAGGTAGTTAAGTGGTACCTCTATGCATACAACTCAACCAGGTAGAGTCTAATAATTTCACATTAATATTCTTGAATACAGATCTACATGAGAATTATCTGTGGGCACTTTTTTCTCCCTCCACCCGTCTCAGTTACTGCTCCAGGGGCAGGATACCAGACTAACCCTGTCTCTAGCGAGTGCCTTGGGGCAAAGGTTGGCAAATTGTTTCTGAAAAGAATGAGATAGTAAATATTTCCGTTTCTTCGTGGGCCATGAGGTCTCTGATGCAACTGTGAAACTCTGCTTGTACAGAGAAAAATCAAAGACAATTTGTAAATGAACGAGCATTAAGCTTATGTTCCAATAAATAAAATTAAAATTAAAAAATTAAGTGTGGGGCCGTATCGGCTCGTAGGCCACAGTTTGCCTATCTGTGCCTCAGGTGATCGAATGACCTTTTTTTTTCCCTGAACAGAAAGATCTCATGACTCCAGTATCTGAAGGAAAGAAGTTAACTTCAAAAGGAACACAGCTTGGAAGCATTTCACCTTTAAACATGGCTTTCCCAGCTGGACACACAGGCCGTCGCTTGTCTTGGTGTAGTGGCTCACAAACTCATTCAGCGTTGGAAACGTTCTTTTCTGGCTAAGGAAAAACTCCCCTTCGTCCATTCTTCTGATTCTGTAGTGCTTCACAACCCTTTCGTCTAAAACTGGAACCCAAAAGAAGTCCTGTTAATAATACACTTCTTGCCAAAGCCAAGCAGATTTACTTATTTTGTGGTCATGGTTTTAATGCATGGAACGAAATTTTCCTAAGTTCTACTTATTTCGCAAATTGGTTTCAGAGAAGACTTCAGGAAGTTTAAATAGCAGAATCAAAAGGGAAAGGAATTGGGAAATCACATTTTATTTTTTATTTAGTTTTTAATTTTTTCTATTTATTCATGAGAGACACAGAGAGAGAGAGAGGCAGAGACGCAGGCAGAGGGAGAAGCAGGCTCCATGCAGGGAGCCCGACGTGGGACTCGATCCCTGGTCTCCAGGATCACACCGTGGGCTGAAGGCGGCGCTACACCGCTGAGCCCCCCGGGGCTGCCCTGGGAAATCACATTTTAAAGGAAATATAAAAATAAAGGAGTGAGGTCATCACTAAAAAAAAAAGCTAGGCTTGGAGGCCTATTGGACTTGATTAAAACAAGCCATTAAACTGACTCTCCCTCTAGGGGCGCCTGGTTGGCTCGGGCGACTCTTGATCTTAGGGTTGTGAGTTCCAGCCCCACAGTGGGCACTGAGCTCACTTTAAAAAAAAAAAAAAATTGACCCATCCCACTAGCAATGCAAAGAAGGAAACATTATCCGTTTCAGAAACACCGTAGGATAAGATGGCAAAGGTTGTCTAGAAACGGTTCAGCTGTACCTGGGACAGAGACCACGGAGAACAGTCTCCCAGGAGATCCCACAGCGTGGACGCGGAGACGGGCAGGACAGGGCCCGCAGGACTCCCGGCAACACTCAGTGCCTCTGGGCCAACAGAGGCCAAGCGCAACGCCAGCAGCGAGCCCCAGGGCCCCGCACACCGCAGCCACCACACTACTTTCTGCGCCGGGCCTCGTCCAGGCCACGGGCTGCCACGGCTAAAGGCACAGACGCACACGGGCTTCAGACCCTCTGACGCAGAGTGGACGCTCCGCCGCCTTGCCCGCCACCGACTTCCCCTTCCTCTGGCTGCAGCACCCAACGCTGCTCCTGCTCCGAGATCCCGCCCCGCTGAGAGCCTGTGGCCCAGAGGCGCGGGGCCAGCCCTGAGCCAAGCCACGTCGGCCCAGAGCCACGAGGACTCCACGCCGGGGCTCGTGCCGGGAGGCTCTGGGAGGGCAGGAAGGTGCCTGTGGTTACGGCGGCCGTTGGGTCTCCGGGTCTGCTACGGCTGGGAGCTGGGGCCACCGGCCGGACCTCGCGGCCTGGCAGGGAGACGCTTTGCCGAGCGGCCCTTTCCCTGGTGTGGAAAGTGAAGCTGAGCCCCGGAGCCCCGAGCTCGCTTCTCGGCTAGAAGAATCAACGAGTCACCTTTTTCACTTAAGCTAGTGTGAGGGGCTGGGAGGTGATGTTAAAAGCACTTGCAGGGATCCCTGGGGGGCTCGGCGGTGTGGCGCCCGCCTTCGGCCCAGGTCGTGACCCCGGGGTCCCGGGATCGAGTCCCGCGTCGGGCTCCCCGCGTGGAGCCTGCTTCTCCCTCTGCCTGCGTCTCTGCCTTTCTCTCTCTCTCTCTCTCTCTCTCTGTGTGTCTCTCATGAATGAATAAATAAATAAAATCTTAAAAAGAAGAAAAGCACTTGCAGTTGAATACTGACTAATGCACTTCATAAGCTGCTCTTTCATTTAGCAAAGTTACTGGTAAGAACTGAGCGGCCTCTACCAGGCGTACAGGTTATTCTGAATTCCTTGCTAACTACAGAAACTTGGGCTTCAATAACCCAGCAACCTGGAGCGCTGTTCTCATGAAAGGAAAGAAGACTGAGTAGAAGACAGCTCAGCCCCGGCCTGGAGGTCTACTGAGGGCGCGCTGATGGCTGGGACAAGGTTTTCCTTACAAAATAATCCGCGCGTGTCACGACAGCTAAAGTAAAAAAAAAAAAAAAAAAAAAAACAGACGATACCAAGTGTTGCCAGGGAAGCAGAGTAACTGGAACCCTCATACACAGACGACGAAGTGTGATTTTCACCGTCGTTTTAGAAAACTGTCATGATCGAAAGTTGAACATAATCATTCCTATAGCACAGCAATTCCACTCCAGTGCATATAACCAACAAAATGTGTGACATGTGCACCAAAACACATGGACAAGAACGCTTTTAGCAGCATCGTCTGTAAGGGTCTAAATCGGGGAACGATCCAAATGTCCATCAACTTGTAGGAGAGACTAAGAAACTGGTGTATGTTTGTCCAGGGAATACCATACAGGCTTGTAAATAAACTATAAATGCATCGACATGAATGAATCTCACAAACATTACTTAAGCCATTATTGAAAAACTAGCAGAACGACTGATATTCGGAGTCAGACTGGCGGGTCAGTAGGATTCTTTTTCCTGACTGGATGCTGGTTTACGTGGGTATATTCACCTTCTGAATGTTCATCAAACCAAACCCTTACAAATCGTGTACTTTTATTACATATGTCACACATCAGTTTAAAAGAATTTTTTTAGGGGCTCCTGGGGGGCTCAGTAGGTTAGGCACCTACCTTCAGCTCAGGTCATGACCCTGGGATCAAGCCCCACATTGGGCTCCCTGCTCAGCGGGGAGCCTGCTTCTCCATCTCCGGGTGACCCTCCCCCTGTTTGTGCTCTCTCTTTCTCTCAAATAAATAAATAAAATATTTTTTAAGAAAACAGAGAACTTCATGAGAGACTCCTAACTCTGAGAAACGAACAAGGGGTGGTGTGGAAAGGGAGGTGGGCAGGGGGTGGGGGTGCCTGGGTGACGGGCACTGAGGGGGCCACTTGGCAGGATGAGCACTGGGTGTTTTGCTCTATGTTGCAAATTGAACTTCAATAATAAATAAATAGATAAATAAATAAATAAATAATAAATAAATAACAGAGAACTTCAAAAAAAACTTTAATGTTCTCTAAATGACAAAAAAGGTAAATATGTGAGGTGATGAATATGTTAATTAACTCAGTGGGAGTAATCCTTTCACAAAGTATACGTATATCAAATCGTCACATTGTACCCTTTAAATATCTTATAATGCTCTCGTTGTTTCCTCAATAAAACTGAAAAAAAGATGGGGGATCCCTGGGTGGCGCAGCGGTTTGGCGCCTGCCTTTGGCCCAGGGCGCGATCCTGGAGACCCGGGATCGAATCCCACATCGGGCTCCCGGTGCATGGAGCCTGCTTCTCCCTCTGCCTGTGTCTCTGCCTCTCTCTCTCTCTGTGACTATCATAAATAAATAAAAAATTAAAAAAAAAAAACCTGAAAAAAAGAGTCACATCATCTGCATACAGAAAAATATTTTAGTTTTTTATAGGGCGGAGGGTGGGAGTACATTTGGATTCTCCAAAAGCCATATAAGCTTCTTTTAAAAAAAAATTTTGTTTTTATTTATTCATGAGAGACACAGAGAGAGAGGTAGAGACCCAGGCAGAGGGAGAATCAGGCTCCATGCAGGGAGCCCGATGCAGGACTCGATCCCAGGACTCTGGCGTCACAACCTGAGCCCAAGGCAGGCACTCCACCCCTAAGCCACCCAGGCGTCCCACCATATAAGTTACCTAAATTACAATTTTTGAAGTATCTGCAACACATTCTTGGACTCGCTGGTCTGTCAAGTTACCATTCCCACTGTCCTTGACTCCTGGAACAATGTTAGTTGCCCTGTATAATCATCACCAAATGGAAGGTTTTACCAACTCCTATATATGGATTAAAAGTCTAGCAAAAAAGATCAAGGAGGATTGTCAACAATATTAGCCCAATTCATTTCTCCACAAAGTAATAAAAATATTAGAAGTAGAACGGTAGCTAAATAGAACGTATACCTGCAATTTACATATATGATTGGCCTGGGAATTCAAGCTTTGCCATTTATCAAACAGAAAAGTGCGTAGGTTATAGCTGAGCTGTCTAGCAAGCCAATAGGGTCATAATTACAAATGACTGGAAGCAATAAAAAAAAAATCCCCCTCTTTGAAACAAGATGGACGATACCTGGTTTCAACCTGAAGTGGACTGTGTGGAAATTAGACATAAGCAGGAATTCCTTTTTTGATGTGCCACGAAAGATCTAAGGATTTCCAAGCTAGAGACTAAAATCAATAAACGACTGAAGGGTTAAAGTACTCCCTGTGATTTTCTTAATAAGGGATGCAAATCACAATGATTGATATGGCTTTGGCAATTGTTATTGATTATACAGAAAGCCTAAATAAATGTTTGCCAACTCTGGCAAGGTTTCAAGTCTCAACTGTAAAAACCAATACTTTGCAATACATTTAGAGTTCTCAAGCACAATAAAAGTAATTCTGTTTAATAGAAAAAGCAATAGATCGGGACCCCTGGGTGGCTCAGCAATAGAGCGTCTGCCTTTGGCCCAGGGCGTGACCCTGGGGTCCCGGAATCGAGTCCCACGTCGGGCTCCCTGCAGGGAGCCTGCTTCTTCCTCTGCCTGTGTCTCTGCCTCTCTCTCTCTCTCTCTCTGGGTCTCTCATGAATAAATAAATAAAATCTTTAAAAAAAGAAAAAGCAATAGATCAGGAAATGCAAGACCCAGGTTACAATTTAACTCGTATATGACCAAAAACACATCAATCTCACCTGGCCTCAGTTTCCCCATCCTTAAAATAAAAGAGCAGGCTTTGAGAAATCTGCAAATTTCCAATCGTTTCCACCTTAGTAATCAACCATTTCTGATGGCTGTTGCTTTCTCTCCCTGAATTCCCTTTACTCGTTGCAGTCCTTTCAAAAACTGAATTCTCACCTCAGAACCTTGAACGCACCACTTGGATGCTCTTCCTACAAATCTCGTCGCCCTAGCCAGGCCCCTTCCTTTGGGTCTCAGTTTAAATTCTCAGAACCACCCTTCTCCACCCACCCTATGGAACGCACCTCTCCCCACCCAGCTCCCTCCTATCACCCCATTTAATTGTGAAAGTAGGGCAGCCCCAGGGGCCCAGCGGTTTAGTGCCACCTTCAGCCTGGGGTGTGATCCTGGAGACCCGGGATCGAGTCCCACGTCGGGCTCCCTGCATGGAGCCTGCTTCTCCCTCTGCCTGTGTCTCTGCCTCTCTCTCTCTCTCTGTCATGAATAAATAAAATCTTAAAATAATAATAATAATAATAATAATAATAATAATAATAATAATAGTGAATGTAGTGATCTCAGTAGAGGTAGCTCCCTGATGGCAGGGGCTCTGCCGTTTTGAGCCAATATCTAATCGGAGCTTGGCACAGAGTTAACAAATAACATCAGTATTTGCTAAATGCATGGATGACGATTCACCAGCTCTTGAATTTGAAGTGAAATATAAGCTTCTGATGTCTGCTGCACAATTAAATAGGTAATTATGCAAATATTTCAAGATACACTTCCCTGAAATTTTACTTTTAAAGGGAAAATTTACTTTTAAAGGGAAAATTCTTCGCCCCAGAATATAAATACTATTAGAGGAACAGTCATTCAAATTTATATCTATTTTTTATATTTCTGCAGCATACATAACCCAGAAATAACTATTCCATCTCTGACAGCCCAGATATTTATCTGACTGGAAGACTGTACGTATGTATCCATCCATCCATCCATCCATCCATCCATCTATAACCTACAAATTAGACCACAGAAGCTACATCGAGGAAATTCAATACCTTTTAATCAGGGTGAAGGCACTTTTAATATTATATCCTCGAGTAATCAAGTCCAAAATACATGATTGTCTTTTAAAAGTGGTTTTAATCCGTTAGTAGTGAGTCCAGACATTTGCGAGTGGTCATTCCTGATAAAGATTGAAATCCGGGGGTCTCAGAATTAGGGAGAGATGAATTTTTTTCTATTCCTTTTCTGGCTCACTGTGATCTTTGTGATTGAGCCAAACCTATTGCAAATTCTACGGACTATCGGTGAATGATCATGTTCGTGCCATTCTCACCGCCAGTGACGGAGCTCAGACTAGTTACGCATTCTAGTAGCTCATCTGCAAAAACCATAAGGCTAACTATAAAATATAATGGAACCATTCATCAACAAAGTCAGGAGCATCATGATTGAATGGATTTAGCTAGAAGGCCAGGCATCCTGAGCTTACATCTTGACTCTCATTTATGCCGTTTGACCTGGGGGAAAATGTTTCACCTGTCAACAGATTAATCTACCAGAACATGTCCAAGAATTAGGATATATTGCAGAGGTGTAGGTAAGCATGAAGGAGGAGGACGATGTGGGTTTGTTGAACGTTGGAAGAATTCAACTACGTCTTCTCACGAACTTCTGTGAGGGCCGAGGCACAGGGCGCGTGGTGACGCGGCCACCTTCACACCCAGGGCGACTAATTCGGGGGGAATCTGTGCGATAGGGATGGCATCTCCCATTTGCAGCCCTCTTTGCCAGGCTCCAGTGCTTCCCTAAGTGGTTGATGGCAGATAGAGAAGTCCAGCTTTCTGACTCAGCTTTCTCCTGACTTTATATTCTCCTCACCTGGGATTGTCCCTGACGGTAGGAAAGGGTGTGTCTGACGCTACACAAAGCAGTGCTGTGAGTTTTCCCCTAAAAGCGCTTCCAAGGAGCTCTGTCCCCCTTGCACCACACCACTAACGTCTTACTCAGTTACCTGCTAAATAAATCAGTACGAACTCCCAAGATATTCCAAAATTAGATCTGTAAAAGACAGAACCTCCAGAAATGGACTTCCGAATACAACAAGAACATTAAAGCTCCAGACTGTGTCTGCAAGTCACGGAGACAAGCTAGTGGCTCCAGTGAAAAATGTCGGCGAAATGAGCAGTCTGGCGTTTTATAGATAAACAAATGGTTGATTGAGCGGATTTTCATTTTTCAGCTCATCTTCTGGCATCATCTGGGCAGAGCCTCATTCCTCCTGACTGATAATAATCTGTTCCCGTCCTGAGTAAAACACTAAGGCTTAGATGATCGAACAATGGGTTGAAAAGCAAGAACTCGCTGCCCTAATCTTATTCCACCAGTGATTTGTTCTTTGACCTTAGGCAAGGAATTTCATTTCAGTTTCCTTATCTAGAAAATGAGAATAATGATCTTATCTCTATACCCCCACAGGGATAGTTTGAGTGTCATTATTCACAAAGGATGATAGATACATCTAAATGTGCAATGTCTGAGTGCTGTATTAGAACATCAGCATTATCGAATAGCTTTGTCAACCAAAAGGAGCCACTTTCAGTAAAATTTCCCACTCTTTGCACAACAATGGCCACCAAGGGCACTAAGTGACGAAACTGCTATTAATTCGGTGCGAGAGAGCTCTTGTGCTTGGAAACTCCCGTTTATTAGTAGTTTTCAAAACTATTACAAAGACAGCCGCGGCCATCAGAAATCATGCTACGGCTGGTCTATACCAATAAGCAAATAACACTTCATTGAGCTATTATATTGTATCTCCACTAAAACAGAATTCAAGGGGATCCCGGGGTGGCTCAGCGGCTTAGCACCTGCCCTTGGCCCAGGGCGTGATCCTGGAGTCCCGGGATCGAGTCCCACGTCGGGCTCCCTGCATGGAGCCTGCCTCTCCCTCTGCCTGTGTCTCTGCCTCTCTCTCTCTATGTCTATCATGAATAAATAAATAAAATCTTTAAAAATAGATATATGTAGAATAAAACAGAACTCAAGACACACACTCACTTTACACTCTATGTTGTTCTACAGCAGATAGAGTAGGATCCCAACATGAATAGTTTGGAAAGGAGAAAGTACATCTGTCTTAAAATATTAAAGCAGTATCGTGGGGAAGAGCTGTTACCTCCTTATCTGGGGAAAAAAAACGCACACAACACAACCAAAGGGAACGAGCAACTATTTTTATGCATCCATCTCAACTAGCAGATCCTTAAGGACATACGCCTTCCAGCCAGGCTTAGCTGAGGGTGCTGTAGACGTTGGTCAGCACCTCTATTAAACTGATAGGCTAAGTTAAGTGAAGAGCAATTAAGAGAGAATGTTCTCATTCGTTGACGTAAGAAAACTTACTAAAAATACTGTTTGAGGACATGTGCGATCACTAGAGACCTTTATAAGTTAAAGATGGCACCATCAGTCACCCTGACACACAAAAATCGACGGTCTCTTCCGTACCACGTAGCCCAGAAATCATGAGCCTGAACCATATACGAAGTACTTACGACGTTTTTGAGAACCACGTTGGTCTTACCCTCAAGACCCCTACGGTCTGACTCTTTCCAAAAGTAAGCGACGCTCCTTCAAAGCTGGCTCTTATAGTCTCAGAACAATTGTATTGTTTATACGTAAGTTAAATCTTAAGAAGATGAATATCTCAGGGCACCTGGCTGGCTCAGTCGGTGGAACATGTGACTCTTGATCTCAGGGCGGTGAGTTCGAGCCCCTCACTGGGTGTAGAGCCCACACTCACACACATACACACACACGAACTAAAAAGAAAAGAAAATGAGCATCTCTTTAATTAATAATGCGTAATTGTCACACTGAATATTTTTCCAGATAACTGGGAAGTGTCTCCCGCAGTTTCCCATGAAAACGGCATTTGCATCATCTAATATTGCAGAGAAAGTCTCCAGGAAACAAGCTGACTCTTTATTCCTCTCGGGACTCTAACATCTCACTCAGTATTATATCTGCAATAAATCACCAGGAATTTACATGCTTGGATTATATTATCTCAGTTTCCTACAGAAAATCTTTCACTGGGCTGAGATTTAATGTGACATGAGAGTCAGTGCTTCCACTTTTCAGAAGTTACCCTAAGGAAATAACCCAAATACTGACATGCATTTATTTCGCTACGTGCATGCTTTGTTCCAGAAAGACTCAAAGGCTTGCATAAATTATCAAAATAGAAGAAAATCTAGAGTAAGTGACTAAAGGAAGGAGGACAAAAGGATGCTACTCCAGGAACAAGGCCGGCAGGCTTTGCATTCGGATCCAGGGTTGCTGGTTGCTCGCGGAAGACGGGGCCTCTCTGCATTCCTGGCAGCTCGGGCCTTGAGGGAAATCCAGCCGTCACCTGATTCCCTGAAGAATCGGAGCATCAGCTGTGACTCAAAACCAAAACCAGACAAAAAAAAAAAACAAAAAAAAAAACAAAAAACCACTATTCCTGGAATTGAAATGAGAGAGAAATTTCTCCCATACATAGGTCCTCGTCCAGAAAACACAGAACATGGAAAAAAGAAAGAAAACACAGAAAACGTAACGGGTGCCACAGCAGCAGCCTTCTGAACACAAACTCACCGACACATCGCGAAAGGCCGGCTCTCATCGCGTCCACTACCGGAGGCCCCTTCCCAACCTGACGGTCAGTGAGAGCGTTTACGTGGGAAACGCAACGCAGCTCATCATCCAAAATAGGAAAAGCAAGACGCAAAAAGGACGTTCACCGCAGCGTGTTTATGGCGCCAAATGACTGCTAAATCGCAGTACATCCGAAAATGGAGAGTTAGAATATAATCGTAAAAATCATGGAGCAATGAGAAAAGACATCATGTGTGAAGGAAATGAGAGGGACACAAAATTAAGAGAACAGTGTAACTGGGGTCACGAGGCTGCGCCGGGAGGTCCCGCACCCCGGGGCCCGGGGCCGCGCGGGGAGCCCAGCTGAGCTTCCCCTGGAAAACCGCGCTGGCACAGGGGCGAAGAGGACCCCCTCGGCCGACGCGAAGAGATCGAAGAGATCGGCTGGTCTGTGGGCATTTTCCTCCCTCTGTTTTCCAGCCCCAATAAAGGTAGAGGGACTTGAAATAAAGGTAGAGGGCAATAAAGGTAGAGGGACTTGAAGCAAGAACAAATACGTAATGTTCAGGCTTTTTTAGAGAAGCAGTGCTCGCGTGGGGTCCACACGTTCAGCACAAGGCTGTCTATGCTGATACTTGGTATTATTCTTTTTTTAACTATTTTTTAATTTATTTATTCCTGAGAGCCAGAGAGAGAGGCAGAGACGCAGGCAGAGGGCGAAGCAGGCTCCATGCAGGGAGCCCGACGCGGGACTCGATCCCGGGACCCTGGGGTCACGCCCTGGGCCGAAGGCAGGAGCTCAACCGCTGAGCCCCCCGGCAGGGGGGGGGGCTGCCCCCATACTTGGCATTTTCTTTGTACAAAGACCCCCAGGAACTCTTTCTTTCTGAACTTGATGCTTAAAATCAGAACAGAACGCATCTCCCCCACGTGAGCCAGTGACAGGCCGCACGTGCTTCCCTGCTTGCCTTATCTGCCCGGGAATCCGCGGCGAAACAGATTTCTAAACTGTGGTAATTATCTCCCATTAGAAGCTCAGCAAAATCTATTCCTCTGTTCTTTTTCATTGATTTTTGTCCTTCTTTATGTCCCGCCGTAGTTTACATCGTGTCTCAGCGCCGTAAGCCAACCTAAAACCTCCTGAGTGAGCAAACGCATGCACACGTGGGACGATGAGGAAAAGGTGCACCCGCTGCCCGTCGGGGCCCTGGGGATGAGCTGCCCATCGACGGGAGAGGCTGGCGCGGGGGGTCTGGCCGTGGGGGGGCTGACGCTGCTTTCAGACTGTAGAAGACGCCTCGGAAAGAACAGCACGAGAGCAGACAGTCCGCACGCGCTCCTCGTCTTAGCAGCAAAAAGAGGCGGCGATGTGTGAACAAGAAGAAATTTTAAGGGTGACTTCGTCTCAATCCCTCCCCTTTACTGGTGGGGGGATAAATACCCCAAACCCCGAGTTCTGAAGCCGTGAGCCGTCTGCAGGGCTGGGAGCCAAGGGTAGCCACCTGCGGGGAGAGCGAACGACGGCGGGAACCGCATCTTATTTCCCGATTCCTGGTCTGTGTGTTTTAACCAAGTAGTAATTTACTGATTTCTCAGGAGAATGTTTTAGATCTCGAAGCTTTGCGAACGGCATCTTTCTTTTCCCTCCTTGCAAAAAAAAAAAAAAAAAAAAAAACATGAACTCCGTCGAAAGTGTCAGGAAGCTTTCCGCGTGCTGGGGGCTCCGGACCCGGCTCCTCGCCGTCCCCACCCGGGGACCAGCGGACGCGTTACACGGAGCCAGCTCGGAAGTCGCTGCCGAGTGTAATGAATGAGAATTAAAATGCCTTGAAATGAATCTTTATCTTCTTGCGAAAATACAAAGGAGCTTCTGGCGTCTTAGCAAATTTGTTTTCATCGCAGGCTATCGTGTCCTTCCACTTGTTCCCTTGTTCTTACACACGCGTGACGACGATTGCTGATTTGCTCACGATTCACGCACATTTCCAAGAGGCGGTAGCTCTCGTTCCTGGAACCTTCTTCGAGGTGAATGAGGACGCGTGCCAGGAGCCACGTCCTGCTGTTTGTTTCAGAGAAGCGCTTGCTGACAACCACCGAGGCTCTGGGGCTGGCACGTCGCCCGCCGCTGCTCAGCGCACACCTCGCCGAAGACACGGGCCGCACCCGGGAGGCGGCCCAGCACCCTCCTGAGGGCTCACCGGCTCCGGGGCGCAGAGGTGAACCGCGTGAGCACTCAGCGTCATCCGTCCCCCCCCCCAGAAAAAGTTCAAAGCTCGTGCTCCAATGCGAGGTGGCCCAACACCTCCGACCTTCTGTGCAAAAGGCCACCGTCCCCGAGCGCGACAGCAGCACACGGCCAGACCCTCCCGAGCACCTCCGTGGGCTGCGCCCTCAGTGCTTCTCCAGGTAACGGGTCCTTTAATCCCGCCAGCACGCCGGGTACAGATGCCTCCTCCGGACGTCATGGGGGAGAAACCCAAGTGTACGGGGAGATCAAGTAACTGGGCCGTGGGGCAAAGCAGGGAAACCCGTGCGGCGATTGGAACGCAGGTGACGACACCCGGAAGGGCTCGCTCTTGTGCCAAGTGGCCCCCACGCCAGCTGTCCCCGCGGGCCAGCCGGGAAGCGTCCAGGCCGCCGGAGAAGGCGCTCACAGCCCTGGAAGCAGACGAACCTGTGCACTCTGGCGACGAGGACGGTGCCGGCGAGCCGGGAAGGGTCCCCCGCGGGCAGCTCGGGCCCGGCCTCCTGGAAACGCCTCCTCAGTCCCCCTGCGACCCGCTGCTCCCGGGCCGCCGTGACCCGGGCCATCGCCCCACCGTCACGACCGCCGTGAGCCCGGCCCTCTGCGGCGCTGCACCCGCTCTTGCCTTCCAGGCCCCCGGGCCCTCGATGGGCCAAGGCCAATCTCAACCCACATCGGGCCGGGGGACTGTACCTCGGGGACCGGCACTGCCGTCCTGAAGCCCCGGCCCGCTGGACCAGAGGTTGGCTGGGGTCCCCGGCTTCCTCCCCCTCGGGCTGGGCAGCAGGCCCGCCCCGTGTCCTCACCCGCCGCCGCCGCCTGGGAGGAGCCCCTGGCTGCTGTCTCCTGGCCCCGTCGCGGCCCCCGTGCCGGTCACCCGAGGCCTCTCGCCAACCTAGATCTGCACCAGCTTTCTCCTTCTGAGAGCTCCCCGGTGTCCCCTTGCCTCGGTTCAGAAGCCTCGAGGCCGTTCTCCGCTGCCCCTACCCGCGAGGCTTAGGCGCTCAGGTGTAGGGCCCCGCACGCACTCGCTGCTTCCCGTCCTGCGGGCACACCTGGCAGCCCCACCGCCACGCCCTTCCACTTACCTGTTAGGGACAAGCTCATCCCCAAGGCCCGGCCCAGGCACCTCCTCCCCGTGCCCACCCCCTCAGAGGCCCTTCTAGCTGGACCAAGAATCCAACTGACATGAGACACATTAACAGGAGAAAAATCAACGTGAACGGAGCACCCGTGCGGGGAATTCACAGGGACGTGGGAACTCCAAAGGCAGCCAAGCTACGTGAGGTCTCTATGTCGTCCCCGACTACAGAGAAGCGGGGTCGGGGGGCGGGGGGGGGGGGTCTGGGATTTCAGGGGAAGGAAATGTACGTCACGGGGTGATGGGAAGAGCAGGTGTTTAGAACTTAGGCGTTTGCCCTGCCGTACAGGTGGGTCACTCCGATAGAAAGCATCTTGCTAACGCCTCGTATTCTGGAAAAGCCCTAATTTAGATTCTTCTTTGGGCTTAAGAGTTTCTCCTGAGCCCCCAAGGTCTCAAGTGCCTCCAGCTCAAAGTAATCCATACGCCAACGTGGCACACGGTCGGGGGCGGGGGGGGGGGGGGGAGCCTGTCCCGAACCCTTTCAATATTCACTATGTGCCTCCTGCACTGGATTTTGAACCCTCTGATTGTCTTTGTTTATATAAGGCGCGTCAATAAATCATTCTTCCTTGGTCTTTGCTGTGGCTTCCAATAGGTGTAACACCCTTGCCCACCTCACTGACTCGGGATGTGGCTGGGGGGGGTGAGTGGGGGCAATCACAGCCTATGGCACCTCCCAGCGGAAGCTTTGAGCCGTCTGAACGGCTCGCCCTCCTCTTCTGGCTGCACCCCCACCCCGCTCTCCACCCCGAGAGCGCCTTACCCTGACAGCCACTGCGGCTCCCTCGGCCCCAAGCCTGGAGGGGAAGAGACAAGGAGCTAGGCCCAGGCTGGGCCGCACAGACAGAGCCTCGCCAAGCACCACCCACCAACACCCTCGTGCGGAGGACTAAACAACTCAATTTTAGGGGCAAAAACTGACTACCAGAGGGCATGTTAAAGAAAGCAGTGTGATTTCTGAGTAATATTTAAAAGATGTCAAAAGACCCAATTCAGACGGTAGCTGCCCCTTGCTCACAGCTCCGTGTGCCACCCTGGATGAGTGACTCACCCCACGGGACCTCCAGTCCCCTCCGTCGTAAAATGAGTGTTGTGGCCAGATGACCCGAAAGTCCTTTTCAGTTCAAATTCTTTAATTCCACTATGCTAGCCAGGAGCCGTGCGGAAATAAATGCAGTCGTCGCAACGTTTGAATGCGGCGGAGAAAAACTATGATTTCCACTTTCGGAGAGAGCAAACTGAGAGGCAACCTCAACAGATGAAACCTGAAGACTCTGGGGGATCCGGGGAGCCACGGCGGGTCGTACCCGTTTGCACGCGATGATGATACGTGGGCTTGAGAGCTGAGAGTCTGCTCTGGGCTCTGGGGCTCCCTCCCACCCCGACGGCAACTCCATCACGGGACCTCACCCTTGGTTTTTACCACCTGAAGTACCAAAGCTAACAAAACAAAATGCCAAAAATACACCACAAATTTCCCAGAGAAAAGAACAAAACCAGTAGTGTCTTAGGTCCATCCCACACGGCAAAGAGCACGTTCCACGGCCCCCCGTCAGGCCACGACCGCAAGCTGCCACGATGGGCCCAATGGTCTGAAGGCTCATTACTGCTCGGGTTTGATGCTAATGACAACAAATATATCAAATATCACTTGCTTTTTGCCAGGCAATGCCCTAAGTCCCTTCTCTGTATTATAGAAACTCATTTAATCCAAAGATCACCACTAAGAGGTGGACACTGTATATATTTTTTTTAGGATTTCATTTATTTATTTATTTGAGAAAGAGAGAGAGAGCATGGAGGAGGGGTGGAAGGAGAAGCAGGCTCCCCGCTGGGCAGGGGGCCCAATGCGGGACTCGAACCCAGGACCTCAGTATCACAGCCCGAGCCAAAGGCCGATGCTTCACTGACCGAGCCACCTGGGGGCATTTTTTTTAAAGATTTATTTATTTATTCATGATAGAGAAAGAGAGAGAGAGAGGCAGAGACACAGGCAGAGGGAGAAGCAGGCTCCATGCAGGGAGCCCGACGCGGGACTCGATCCCAGGACTCCAGGATCATGCCCTGGGCCAAAGGCAGGTGCCAAACCGCTGAGCCACCCAGGGATCCCCTATACCATTTTTAATTTTCATTTTGCTGAAGAGGGAACCGAGGCACAGAGAGGCTGAGTGATTTGCCCCAAGCCACACCATGAAAGGGGAAGAATCCAAACCCAATCAGGCTGCAAGGCTCACAGTCATAGACCATGGCACCTGCAAGGTGAGAGTCCAGCCGGAGCACGGAGGCCCTCGCCCTCCCAGCCTAGGTATTTGTAGCATTAAATTCAGCTCCCAGACTTCTTTCAAATTGCCGGCATAAGAAAGAAATTCTCATTTCTACTCCAACCCATCGTTACCCTGCATAGTCCAGCGACGTGTTTTCCTTGATTTCAGCTATTTGCTTACTCTCGTAGAAACCAGAGTAACAGGGTAAATATATGGATGTCTTTCCTGTAGGAGTGTCTTTACACAGAAGAGATACACCGAAAATGATGTTTTACTAAAATCATACAAAAATAGGAATATGATGTCTGTTTTTCTCCTTTTATGCTTTCCGCGTCCTCCATAGTTTACTTCTGGCAAAACATTTGTAAAGGCTTCTGAAGGTGACAAGGGGCTAGCCCTGCAAAGAGAAGGGATTTAAAGAAAGTTCCTGTCCTGCTAACACAGATAGGAAAATAAATTTAGTGCCTGCCGTGCACGGGCTCTGAAGACAACAGAGTACTTTCTCAGATCGCAGCTCCTGCGCCGAGGTTTCTAATGACTTAATGCAAAGCATGTTTCTAAAATGCATTAGGAATGACTTCGTGATGGATGTGAAGCCGATAAAGAGTCACAAAGCAGCTAATATGCATGTATCATTTTAAAGACACAGTTTAAAATCAGAGCTACTAATTTATTACATTGGACTGTATTTATTCCGCTCGCTCCTCACACCATGAACACACTCTGTGTAGCTCCCACCACATAGTACGTAGATACCTGAATCATTAAAAAAATTTAAAGATTTTTTTTAATGTATTTACTTGACAAAGGAGAGAGAGAGATAGAGAGCATCAGCGGGGGGTGGGGGGGAGGAGGAAGGAGGGAGAGAAGCAGATCCCCCTGAGCAGGGAGCCCGACGTGGGGCTCGAACCCGGGACCCCGGGGTCACGACCTGAGACCAAGGCAGACGCTTCACCGACCGAGTCCCCCGGGCGCCCCAAGAAAATCTGTACCTCCGTGAATTCTTTGACATTAATAAAGTAAAATTTCTGCCAGTCGGATGTGTTTTCATTTACAGCACAGGCGCTCTCTTAAGGTTGAAACGTGCTTTCACCTAAAACCCGATGTTCTATGTTCTTCCCCTTCCTGTAAGTTACTGGGTCGTGACCCCTAGAAACAGAAACTCCCTGGATTGTCGCCGTCATGGCTTGTTGTTTCCTGTGGCGAGAGGGAGCAAAGCCCCGGAGCGAGGGCCCTTTACCTGCACCTGCACCTGTACCTGCACCTGCAACCTGCCGCGGCTGCGGGAGCCCGGCTAGGGGAGCCAGCAGAGCCTCAGGCCTAAAATAAGGCAGACCTGACATCTGGCATCGCAGATGACGTCGCTGTGTATAAACACCACGTGGACTCTGCTGAAAGCCTTAATTCTACGGGGTTTTTTCAATTTTTTTCAATTTTTTTCGATTTTTTGTCAATTTTTTTTTTTTGCCATTCAAAAGTAACTAAAAGAAATTGAGGGACCCCCTAGGTGGCTCAGGGGTTGAGCATCTACCTTCGGCCCAGGGCGTGACCCCGGGGTCCCAGGATTGAGTCCCACATCCTGCATGGAGCCTGCATCTCCCTCTGCCTGGGTCTCTGCCTCTCTCTCTCTCTCTCTCTCTCTGTCTCTCATGAATAAATAAATAAAATCTTTTTTAAAAAGAAATTGATTAGATGCTTAAGACTCAGGCAGCCTTGAAATGCAAACATCTAATTAGTCATTATTTCCCTGAAGTATAAACTGGACGAGAATGCCCAAGACCAGTGGAAAAGAGGAAGAATTAGAAGGCCTGTGGGTCACTGACTCATTTCCAGAGCCAAGATTAATTTCCTATTCGATCCATGCCTTCTCGAATGTTCTTCCCTTTTGCCTCCTCTGTCTTCCACTGCTCAATTTTCTTTTAATCTTTCTCCTTTTTCCCAGTTTGAGATAATTAAGTTTATATGTTACCTGGGCTCAAGGTCTAGAGAGACCCGAGTTCAAATCTCAGCTCTGGCACTGTCCTGCTATTCAAAAATAAAACTCATGTTGGATTTCTCATGATCACATTAATCATACCTAGTACTGCCTTGATAGCCATTCAAGCACCGGTAGTAATGGATGAATAATTTACAGATCTCTACTTTGTCCAAGTATTCAAAATATTCCCATTTTTTTAAAGATTTTATTTATTTGAGAGGGAGAGTGCAAGTGGGTGGAGGAACAGAGGGAGATGGAGAAGCAGACTCCCCGTTGAGCATGGAGCCTGATGCAAGACTCAATCCAGGACCCCGAACTGACTGAGTCCCCACGTGCCCCATAATTCCAATTTTTTAAAACATATTTTATTTATTTATTCATGAGAGATACAGAGAGAGAGAGAGAGAGAGAGAGGCAGAGACACAGGCAGAGGGAGGAGCAGGCTCCATGCAGGGAGCCCGACGTGGGACTGGATCCTAAGACTCAAGGATCACACCCTGAGCCGAAGGCAGACGCTAAACCACTGAGCCACCCAGATGTCCCCATAATTCCCATTTTAATCTAAGGAGCATCATCTGATTTTTGTCAAAGTAAGAAAGGTTCTTAACAATGGCCATTATCTGAACAAAAACAAATTAATTTTGTGCCCACTATTTTCCATTTACTTCCACTCACTATTAGGTAGTGTTGACTGTTGTCTCATTTCCCTGTAATGTCCTCCCTTATTAATCCAGGAAATAATTGTTCTCTTCTGGGGATCCCTGGGTGGCTCAGCGGTGGAGCATCTGCCTTCGGTCCAGGTTGTGACCCCGGGGTCCTGGGATCAAGGATGTAGCCACTGGGCAGGGAGGCTGCTCGTCCTCCCTCTCCCCCTGCCCCCCTCCTCCTTTCACTCTCTCTCTCTCCATTAAGTAAATAAATCTTTATGGGAAAAAAGAAGAAAAGCGAGTCAAGAAAAAAAATCGGTAGCAAACTACTAAAACAATCCAACTGCAAAAAAAAATAAAAATAAATAAAACAATTCAACCCTTAGTAGACAGATATTTATCAAAAAAATTTTTTCTACTTGCAAGACACTGTGCTAAGTCCTAAGTACCTTGCTCACAGAAAGGAAGAAAAAAGGGTTAGGAAGACGGGGGCAGTACAAGGCATGGGCACGCAGTAGCTGGGGTCGTCCGGCCGGAAGCACAGTAGGAGAGAATAGCAAGGACTAGGCTGGGAGGCGGCCTTGCGCGGTCCTCTGAAGGGCTGAAGGTCAAGGCCGAGAGGACTTTATGGGGTATGCAAAGGACATCCTCAAAGGCTTTGACTCTTCCGGATAAAAGAGACTAATGAGGTTCAATAACCAAATGCAATGCATAATCCTTTATGGCATCAAAACACAAATAAAGAAACAAGGGGCCAGCAAGGACACTCGGAGGGACTGGAGTCCCCTCGCCATAATAGCCACACTGTTCTACGGGTGTGAAATTTCCTGAGATTGATACTGGTGTTGTGATAACGTGAAAGTGGGTCCTTACCCCCGGGGACACACATACTAACATCAAAGTGTTTAAAGGTGAAGTAACATGGTATCTGTGACCTCTGTGTCAACGTCTACGTGATCAATATATGAATGTCGGAGAGAAAATAAACATCACAAAGTATTAAAACTGGTGAATCCAGGTGAAAGTACACAGTTACCTTTTAAACTTTATCAATAAGATCGGGGGAGAAGAAAGACTATCTTGTGGGTTCTTTAGGTCTTTCTCGTTTTTGTTTTTTGTTTTTTGTTTTTTGTTTTTTTTTTGTCTTTCATCACTGGTGAATTTTTCCTTCATTTTTTTTTAATGTTTATACTGAATTTGGGTATGAGGGGAAAGGGGTATGGAAAAGAGCCCGGGTGGCTCAGCAGTTGATCTGCCTTCAGCTCAGGTCATGATCCCGGGATCCTAGGATCAAGTCCCGCATCAGGCTCCCTGCATGGAGCCTGCTTCTCCCTCTGCCTGTGTCTCTGCCTCTCTCTCTCTCTGTGTCTCTCATGGATAAATAAATAAAATATTTTTTAAAAAATTCTGAAGCCAACTTAATTTTCATTCTTTTGAAATCATTTTTTCCCTGGATGCTCACAGAATTCTTTGTTCACCCTGACAGCAAATTATTTTGGAAAAGACATACCAGGTATGGATCTTTTTGCGAACAACAATGTGAGTGCTCTTAATCCACAAGCACAGATTTGTTTTTTAACTCAGAAGAGTTTTATTAACACATATTTAATTGTCGCTTGCATTTAATTATTCTTACAAATTTCAAGAAATGTCTCCTGTTTGCGTATTATCTGCCCTCACAAACTTTCACGTTTTTCTTCTCTCTCCAAGAGCATCTCAAGTCTCTCTCTTTTCAGCCCTCAAGTGACAGTTTTGCTGTTTAATATCTCCCATCTTTGCCTTTCTTGTGCTGCTTTTTACGCTTAATTTCTTAGGATTTGTATTTTCTCAAATTTTATAATTGCAAATCAAATGCTTTCAAAAATTTTCTTCTGTTCCTTTTAGGGAATATGCCTCCAAAGGAGAGTTTTCTCTACACCTTCAGATGATGATTTTTCATCTCTTATACTATAATTTTTTTCCCAGACCACATTTTATAGAAAAATAAATGGTTCTCTAATCAAGCGGTTTGGGAAACTGGGTTGAAAAGTTAAGTTTTGGGATCCCTGGGTGGCACAGTGGTTTGGCGCCTGCCTTTGGCCCAGGGCGCGATCCTGGAGACCCGGGATCGAATCCCACGTCGGGCTCCCGGTGCATGGAGCCTGCTTCTCCCTCTGCCTATGTCTCTGCCTCTCTCTCTCTCTCTATCATAAATTTAAAAATTTAATTAAAAAAAAAGAAAAGTTAAGTTTCTTTGCTGTAGGACTTCTAAGACTTTTTAGTTTGCTGAGTCAGGGCAGAGGGAATGTAACTAACACGAGGTCTTCTTCAAATGCATTTAAACCCCCAAACCTGTTCTATGGGCCACTTTCGGCTCATCAAAGACTTCATGTTCTGGAACATTATGTTGGGAAAGTTAATACGTATACAGAATCTCATCACTTCTATTTTTTTTTTCCCATTATACTCAATGAAAAGAAACTTGGCTTTTGGGGGAAACAAAGCAAACCCTGCACCAGTCCTCCTCTCCATCCGGTTGAATGAGTGCACACGTAGCAGGGCCGCTAATGCTCCAAGGCTCTGGACCTGTGACCAACGTCTAGTGACTGTTCAGCCCTCACCCCTTCGCTGCAAGGAGAGTGGATCGCCCCCTCCTCCCCCGGCATGCCTGCGGGCCACGAGGCACGGAACTCAGCCCTTGCTCTGGGCTGATGCTGGTCTGCCCCTCAAATTCATATGCTGAAGCCCTAATCCCCGGGGTGACGGTATTAGGAAGTGGGCCTCTGGGAGGTGCGTAGGTACAGATGAGGCCATGAAGGTGGAATCTGCAGGAAGGAAAGGGCCCCATAAGCAGAGGAAGAGAGCAGGGCTCACATGCGGGGCTGGATCCCGGGACCCTGAGATCACGACCTGAGCCAAAGTCGGCTGCCTCACTGACTGAGCCCCCCACGCGCCCCTTTTATGTATGTTCTCAAGTAGAGAACAGGGGGATGCTAACTCAAATAATTCCTAGCTGGCCACCGTCTCCATGTAGAAGTACCAAACGGGACAAAATATAAAGAATCCGCTTAGGGCAGCCTGGGGGGCTCAGCGGTTGAGGGTCTGCCTTCGGCCCAGGGCATGACCCTGGGGTCCTGGGATCAAGTCCCGCGTCGGGGTCCCTGCATGGAGCCTGCTCCTCCCTCTGCCTGTGTCTCTGCCTCTCTCTCTCTCTCTGCATCTCTCATGAATGGATAGACAAAATCTTAAAAAAAAAAAAAAAAAGAATCAGATTAATTTGGCAACTAACAGAATGAAAAAAATAACAGAATGGGCTGCATCATGAATTACAAACGAGTTAGCAAGTTCACCGACCTCCACATGACTTTTCAACTTCCCACTTATTTATTTAATATCTGGAACTTATTATTGAAATGTCCTATTCAAAAATGAACAATAATAATATGCATCATTTTTTTTATGTTTTCCTCCAAATAGCTCAAAATCTTCATACAGAAAGATTTTTTTTTTAATAAATAAAACAAGGTAAACAAAACCAGAAACGAAAATTGAGGTGATTTGGTATGCGGTGCTCAGAGACAAGTGAACGAAGAAGGAGAAAAATAGAATGCAAGCCCCCTAAAGAATCCTGTGGCTTCTAGAAATGCTAGTTGTACATTTTCAGGAAGACAGAAGAGTTTTCCATGAGCCAGAGCCCTAGAGAAAAGGTTCACTGCCGTGCATCTCTGTGTGCATGTGTATGTACGGACATAAACACAGATATTCGCACTACATAATAAAATGTTAATTTAACTTTATAGAGTATTTAAAAACATTTGAAATATAATTTATCAGCAGTAATGGTAAGAAAAGGAAATGTTAAGAAATGCCATAACTCACAGAAAAGCCACTTGCTATTACGGGCAATGATATTTGCAATTAAGCTGAATACAACTAAATTACGACTTTAATTAAAAGGCATTTCCTAAGATGGCACCAACATGTTTAAAATTTAATACATTTTATACACGATACTGGAGTTATTAACATAAAAATTTCTTTCTGCAGCATGTGCACTTTTTGAAGAGCAAAACATCTTTAACCAATATCAAAAAGCTCCCAGAGGGGGGATCCCCGGGTGGCGCAGCGGTTTGGCGCCTGCCTTTGGCCCAAGGCGCGATCCTGGGGTCCCGGGATCGAGTCCCACGTCAGGCTCCCGGCATGGAGCCTGCTTCTCCCTCTGCCTGGGTCTCTGCCTCTCCCTCTCTGTGTCTCTCATGAATAAATAAGTAAAATCTTTAAAAAAAAAAAAAAAAAAAAAAACCCTCCCAGAATCCGTGGAAGTGTCCTGGCATAATAAATTCAGGAAGCAATTTTTCCCGACCCTTTCCACTGGCTCCTACGTGGGACCTACAGCTGTTTCCGTCCGTGGTTCACAGTAACAGAACCGTGGGTGCGCCCTGGGGGCCCCATGTCCACGTGCATCTTAAACGAAGAGCGAATGGACGGCTCGGGGGTCCCGCAAGCACGGCCTGGGCCGGGGAGGGTCAGGGCCGGGGGGGGGCGGTGCTGCACCTGTGCCAGCCAGCGGGGCGGCAGCCGCAGCCCAGGCGACATCCTTCGCCCATCCTGTCCCGTCTACAAAAGCTCAGTCCCTGGAGACAACCGGCGGCCACGGCGGAATCGCTGGGTCGAATAAGCCAGCAGCGCAGCAGGCGGGGTCGCTGCCAGGTTGCCAGGTCCGGGCTGGGGGTAAGAACGGGGGGCCGGCCTCGCGGCCCTCTGCTCCGGGGGCGGCGGGGAGAGCAGGGGTCGAGCACCTGCCGCCCCGAGTGCTCCGGCGGCCGCGGCTGCAGGGCAACGGCCCAGAAGCAAAGAGCACCGCGGTCTCCCGCTCAAGACACCAGTGCGTGACCCAGGCGCCCCTACAGGGCACTTTACCTACAGTGAAATAGGGGCTCACCAAGGAACCCCGGAACAGAGGGTTCAGGAGGAAGGACAGACGCAAGGCACCCAGCCCCGGGCCTCCCCGCCTGGCCGACGGCCCCACTGGAGACGCTGGGGCCCGTGAGCACAGCCTCGCCAGGCTCTCCGCGATCTGAAGGGCGAAGGCTTGATCCGGCTCCAGGCACCTCGGGGTAGTCACTTCGAAGCTGGGGGCTCGGTGGGTCCCGAGTCTGCGTCCCGCCAGGTCACGACCCCGGGGCCCGGGTCAGCCTGGGGGGGCCTCCTCAGCGGGGGGCCCGCCTCGCCCGCACCCTGCCCGCGGCCCCTGTGCTCTCTCATCCATACCAAGTAAATAAAATCTTTTTAAATAAATTAAAGTCTGTGGCTACAGAGGCCTGTCCCACCGCCTTAGGGCGGGGTTCACAGCGGGCCCAGAACACCCTGAAAGTCGCGCTCGCCCCCGGGACCCAGGTCCTTGGCGGCCGGAGTCTCCCATGGGAAGTGCTCCGCTCCGAGGCCGCAAACAGGCCCCACAGGAGGCAACGGCGGCCCCGGGGCCCCGACGGCCAGCAGCGCTTGTCCTCCTCTCCCTGCAAGCCGCCCTCGGGGCCCAGCTCGACGACCGCACACGGCGGCCCCATCGCCCAGCCAGGGGTCTGAGGTCACCCTAGACCTGACTGTACCCACCTCGACCGGCCGTCACCACCTGTCGTCCCCCCACCCCCAGGTCCTCACCCCCTCTCCTCCTGCCGGATCCCGGGACCCCTCAGGCTGGCATGGGTGAGGCGGGCAGGGCTCCGGGGGGCTGGTCCTAGATTCGGCGCCCAGCACAGGGGCTGCACCTGCCGTCCGCCTCCAGCAGGCCCGGCCTTAGGGCGCCGGAGTTGCCGCACATCCCACGCCCGGAGCCCGCAGGTGCCGAGCCCAGCGGCCCCGCGGAAGGGGAGCACCAGAGGGGCCTCCTGGGGGGCCGGTCCCGGGCAGAGCCCGCCTTGGGCCGCCGCCTCTGAGGGGATGCTGAGCTGCTGCGCCCGGGACTTCTCGCAGCCGCCCACCCCGCGGTTGCTGAACCCTCGGCCGCCGGCCCAGGCCCAGCTCCTCACGGGCACCCCGGGTCCGCAGATCGTGGCTGCAGCTTCCCTTCCAGGCCCACCCATGCTCCGTCCCCCCTGGACATACGCACGCACACCTGTGCCCTTGCCTCCCGCCGTCCCACCACATAAACCGGCCCAGAACACCTGCTTCCTCCTCCAGGAAGCCCTCCAGGTCCCCCCACTGTATTGTCCGCTCCCCGAAGGAAGGTGGTCTCCCGGGGCTGCACCTGCCCCCGCTGCCATCCTGCAGCAAAGGCCCCGGGCGGGATGCGGGGTGCAGGTGTGGGTGGGCCGAGGAGGGGAGCCAGCACAGGAAGCCCCGGGGTGCAGGTGGGCCGATGAGGGGAGCCAGCACAGGAAGCCCTGGGGTGCAGGTGGGCCAAGGAGGGGAGCCAGCACAGGAAGCCCCAAGCAGGCTCCCCGGATGCGGCCCTGGGCTCGTCCGCCGGGCCTTGCAAGGCCCTTCTGGCTGCGGGGGCCTCAGGGACCTCTGCAGTGGCCGTCCCTGAGGCAGGCTGCAGTGGCCCCAGTGCTCTGGAGGTCTCCACACGACTTGCCCCCGCGCCGGGGAGCCCGGGACAACCTCCTCTGCAGCCCCCGCCGCCTGCTTCCAATGCCCCCTCCCTGGACCCCCTCAAGCGGGCTGTAAACACCGACGGAAGCACCTAAACCCCCGACACCGACCTGACATGAAGGGTAGTAATCCTAATAGCTGCCCTCAAAGGCCTTGATCGAAGCCAAAAAGTAGCCAAGCAAGTCGATGTGCCATCGAAATTCTATATTTTTCAACAGAAAAACTACTGGCTGTCAAGGACCAGCGCGGGAGGGCCCTCAAGCCTCCTGCCGCGCACCTGACCCCCTCCCGTGCACCTGACTACCTCCCCGCGCATCAGACCACCTGCACCTGACCACCTGCAATGCACCTGACCACCTGCCGCGCACCTGACCACCTCCCGCCACCTCCCGCACATCAAACCACCTGCTGCCTGAAGCCGCAGCAGATGGGTCCTGCGGTCCTGGGAAGCACCACCACCCTGGGTGTCCGTCCAGGCCCCGCGGAGCCCTGGAGCCACGGCCACCGGGGACCACGGCCAGCCCCCCGCAGCCTCCCCGACCCGGGCCGAGGCCCCGCCGCCCACACCAGCAAATCACACACTCGGGACGCGCCCTGGGACACCTGCAGGCCGCCGCGCCCGAGGAACAAAGACCATATGTCGAAGGAAAACTCGCGTGGGACGGACAGAGATAGAAAAGGAGTGGTTATTTGCCTTCCTCCGGCAGCACAGCCGCCAGCGAAATCAGAGACCATCAATTCCGACCGATTAAGGGGACCACCGCCCCCGAAACGCATCCGTGGGGCGAGCCTGGGGATCCAGGGCGGTAACCAGCACTCCGCACTTGGGTGTGTGTTTGTTTAGCTGTTTGCTCTAATGTGCACATACTGAAGACCTTTTTCCTTCCCTTTGTCTCTTGGGCAGCCCTCCTCCTGGCTAATAGGAAAATGTTCCTTTCAGTAGCATCGAATGGTCTGCATTGACTTTGTCCCCCAGTGAATACACGGCAATCAGATAATTTGTTTGAAAGACTCTAAATTGTTTGACTTCGTTCAAAAAGAATCTATAATCACGTGCTGGTTTCCAAGCAAGGCCTACAAAGCTTCCTCAATCCATAAGCAAGCGCGAGGGTATTCTCGGCACATAAAAGCCAATATCCTTGTAATTTTGTTCTAAGCCTGTCAAAGCTGTTTTGTTCCATAATATTCTACTTAGAAAGTGTTCAGAATCGTCGCTGCAGCCCGGGCGTTATTCAAAGATATGACTCAAGCAATTCTTTTCATTTGTTTTCCTCATGGAGATATTCTTCTTCTATACGTTTAATGCTGATCTAAAGCATTTAATCTAGCTTCTAGCTAAATAATGATTACCTAATTTTACATATAGATACTGGGAAAGCCAAATAGACAAACATGGGTGCATTTAAATAAGGAATTCTCTTCTTTCTCTTATCATTAAGCATAGAGATTTCCAAGAGACTCGTTTTTCTTCCTCTGAGCGTAATATTCTCATGGAAATCTTCATTTATCTATAAGGATGCTCACAGCATCACACTTTAGAGCAGCAAAACAGCTAAAAATAATGAAAGCACACAAAACAGGAAATGGGTGGAATGATGAAATACCCACGCAATGGATATTTCTAAAAATATTATACCCACGCAAATTTTTAAAAATAAAAATAAAAAACTTAAAAATATTTATTAAAAGTAAATACCCACGCAATGGATATTTCTAAAAATATTTCTAAAAATGTTAATGGGAAGAATACGAAAGGACACTCAAAGTTGTTCACGGAATATTGAGATGGAATAAGAAAGATGAAGCCCAGACCTGTTACGCGTGTGCACACACAAGTGTGTGCACAAGTAGTGCACACACATCTATATTTTTTTTCTTTTTAAGATAATCTCAATTTATTTTCTGAATATGAGTGTGTTTATTTAAATAAATATACTTAGGAAATTGAACACCAATAAAAAATTTATTAAAATAAATAAATAAATAAATATACATACTTAGGGGTTTAGCACAGAAAAAAAGCTTGTCAGGAGAAGTATTTTGATATTAAATCAAAATATTTAATATCAAATTTTTAATTGATTTTTTTATATTTTTTATTCTTTGAGCTTCTCTGTTTATATAAAAATGTTGATATTGCTTTCATAGTAAGGAAAACGTTATATCTAATAAAATACATATGTCACCTGGGTGTATACAGGTGTGCACTGGCATGAAGCCACAGGCGGACGGGGCATTAATTCTAAGTGGCTAATGCTCATCCTGTATCAGTCGTTGTATTTTTTTTATTTATTATCACCGTGGGCATAAGCAAGATTAGAAAGGTCGGTGGCACGTCATACTTGAGCACATTTCAAAAATGCTAATCAGAACAGCATCCTCTAACTAGGCAGGGGCGGAGCCGAGGCCGAGCAAGTGGAGAACACCATACTAACTTTGTGCCCAGAGGCCGGGGCGAAGGATGGAGCCTCTGAAAACAACCGCCTCGGCACCCCTGCCCTGAGTCCCTTCCAGCTCCAGTCCATCCGCCCTGATAGTTGGGACGGCCTTGGTGTGAGTAAGGAAAGTGGGCACCGGACACACACAGCCTGGCCTGAGTCGGGGCCAGTCAGAGCTCCCAGGACACGCGAGCTGCGGGGCTGCCTCACTGGTGCCCCATGAAAGCTGTCCTGCCTTCCAGCGCAGTGACCCAGGCGGGCACCGGGACCTCGGGCCTCGCGGTTAACACTTAGGGCAGGGCCGCAGGGATAAAGGACGGCAAAATGCCTCCCCTCAAAAGGTTGCCATCTAGACAGAGAACATGCTTTAAAGGGGGCCGTAACACATGACGGGCCTGGGCAATACAGAGGTCAGAGCAGAGCAAGGACAGAAAGTCTCTCGTGACAGATGGTCTGGGGACCTCTGGGGGGTTCTGTGGTTGACCCTCCCTTTGGCTCAGGTTGTGACCCCGGGGTCCCAGGATCGAGTCCCACATTGGGCTCCCCATAGGGAGCCTGCTTCTCCCTCTGCCTGGGTCTCTGCCTCTCTCTGTGTCTCTCATGAGCAAGTAAATAAAATCAAAAGAAAGAAAGAAAAGAAAGAAAAGAAAAGAAAAGGAAAAGAAAGAAAAGAAAAGAAAAGAAAAAAGAAAGAAGAGAAGAAAAGAAAGAAAAGAACATTCTGTATCCTTGCAACATAAACCAAGAAACAGATTTTTTAAATTTTATTTATTTATTTTAGAGAAAAAGAGAAAGTTCATGTGAGTGGGGGGAGGAGCAGAGGGAGAGAAAGAGAATCTCACGCAGAGGCGGCCCGGAGCGTGGAGCCTGACGGGGGAGGACGGGGTGGGGCTCCACCTCATGACCCCGAGGTCGTGACCCGAGCCGAAACCAAGAGTCTGACGCTTAACCCACTGGGCCACGCAGGCGCCCCGAGGGTAGGGGCAGGCATGGAAGCACCTGTAACTATTTAAGGCCATTCTCAGGTCTTCCTTCCTACTACAATGTAAACATGTAGTTGACTCCTAGTTGGAAAACCACATTTGGCTGAATTTTGCATGTCATGGGGTTAACTAAATGCAACTGCACTAAGCATTTCAATTCATTTTCTTTCTTTTTTTTAAATAAGTTTTATTTATTTATTTGACAGAGAGAGTGAGCAAGCAAGCAGGGGAGGAGGTGGGCAGGGAGGGAGAGAGAAGCAGGCTCCCTGCAGGAGGGGCTCCCCCCGATGTGGGGCTCCATCCCAGGGTCATGTCCTGAGCCAAAGGCAGACGCCCAAGCCCTGAGCCACCCAGCTGCCCCTTCAACTGACTTCCTAGTAGCCCGGCAAAGACGAATGAAACGCAGCAACTGAAAGTGTACGGTGGAAAGATCCATTCTGACAACATGTGTAGCTTGTGCTTTCGGCTTCTCAGTTCCCTGGAAGGATAGACCCCTCCACGATGCAAACGTGAGAAAACGCAGCCAGACCCACGACTGCCATGTCATAGCCAGAGTGCGCGCGCTTACTTGCAGAGACGCCTGCTCATGGACAGAAACCGTCTGCTAATTTCTGTGTTGCTCTTGGGAAGTTCAGCTTCAACCTGGTGCTTATTATGGAAGTAAGAAACACGGCCGGGATCCCTGGGTGGCGCAGCGGTTTGGCGCCTGCCTTTGGCCCAGGGCACGATCCTGGAGACCCGGGATCCAATCCCACGTCGGGCTCCCGGTGCATGGAGCCTGCTTCTCCCTCTGCCTGTGTCGCTGCCTCTGCCTCTCTCTCTCTCTCTCTCTCTCTCTCTCTCTCTCTCTCTCTCTCTCTGTGACTATCATAAATAAATAAAAAATTTAAAAAAAAAAAAAAAAAAAAAGAAACACGGCCAACTTCAAATAACCCTCCGTGCTCACTCACACACGGGCTCATTACTACAGACTCTCAAACCCATGCTCACATCACGTAAAACCATGCCCGTACCTGAAAGGGCGAAATCTCCTTTCTGGCTTTCACTCTCTCTGATTAGAAAGGCACCGGTCTGATTTCCTGAATATAACAGCTGTTTTTCCGCTTCTGTTCTCTTGATCGCGCCAAAGAACCACCTAAAAAGAATCAGATGTAAACTCTCATTAACCAGACAACAGTCACTCTTTAAGGAGCAGGAGGTCTGTGAGAAGGTTTTCTAACATCGGAAATGTTGGCTCTTCTTGAGTGAAACTATTACAGGGAGAAACGGCAGCTCTCGACAGTTGCGGCGATTTCTGGGGACGTCTGTGACCCTCCCCAGGAGTCTTTAAGGACCAGACAACAGGAATTTGGCTGATGCCGCTAGCACGTCCCTTCTCACACCTGCGTCCTGTTCTGTCTGGAGGTGATGCGTCCTCCTCCGGGCAGACTCCAAGCCCCCGGGGTGGGCCCGCCGTGTTAGGCTGCTGGGCTCCGTGCTCCATGATTGCGCATCATCAGCCCCACACTGTCCGCTGCCCCACTGACGCCTTCTAGGTGTTAGGAGGCCAACATTCCAATCCAAGGATTCATACGCTTCCCATTAAAGTGTCAACGATTAAAACTGTCGTGCTCTGGGCATGAATTCCACACACCCCCCCCATCCAATACTGCCCAATGCCGCCATAACATGAGATGACTTTGCGTCGTTTAGAGGAACTTATCAAACAGAAGGGAAATTTTTCTTGGGACGCCCGGGTGGCCCAGCGGTGGGGTGTCCGCCTGCCTTCAGGGCATGATCCCGGGGTCCTGGGCTCGACTCCTGCATCGGGACTTATCTTGAGAACATGAAGACTCCTAACTCTGGGAAACGAACTAGCGGGGGTGGAAAGGGAGGAGGGCGGGGGTGGGGGTGACTGGGTGACGGGCACTGAGGGGGGCACTTGATGGGATGAGCACTGGGTGTTATTCTGTATGTTGGCAAATTGAACACCAATAAAAAATAAATTTATTATTAAAAAAATAATTAAGAAAAAAAAAAGGACTTATCTTGACCCTCCTACCCTGAACATTCCAGAAATATAAAAGTCAGACACCGAACACACAAGCTTGTGAATGTGATCAACCCCAACAGAGAATTATGGCTTTTGCCGTGAGAGCCAGTCTAAGACGTGTATCAGGTCAACGGACATTAATGCGATAATAAGAGGAGGCTGCGACAACCTGCTTTGCACTGATGACCCCCCTCTCTAGAGTCACGCGGTTGATCCTCATCATTTCAGATTTTGGGTAAAAACATTTATCTTTGCAGGCATCATCGTTAAAAGTGTAGATAAAGAGAGGACGCGTAGGCTGGAGGGAAGACAGGCTGTGTGAGGAGCGGAGGGCTGGGGGAGGACTTACGGGCCATCAAAACTGGCTCCCGCTGGCGAGACAACTGGAAGGAAGCGGGGAAAGGAAGCGAAAAGAGAGACATTAAAATATAATCATCACCTTCTAACAAGAGCAAGGCGTTCGTGCGCCATCGTGCCCACCCTCAGGCTGCCAACTTCACGGCAACTCGAGCACTTGGGACGCGCCAAGGGGCATCCGCGTGATGCACGATGCTGAAGGCCCCGAGGTTTAAGACAACAAGGATTCGTTTTTCACTCGACCGCGTGTCCACCAAAGCTCACGCGGGGCTTGGTCCACGTCTGCCCCTGAGTCTAGCGGGGCTTGGCCGCCCCATGCTGCCGCGACCGCTGGGGCAGGAGTGCAACGGGGCACGGCACAGGCCGCTCCCCGACCACCGCAAACGAGTCGCTCGCTGGCTCGAGCCCGAATGCAAAGGGAGCAGGAAGCGCCATCCCGCCTGTCCCCAGGAGGCAGAGGCCTGGAACGCGCCAGCGACCACCCACGGACTCCACACCAGGGACACGCACGTCCGCAGACTCCTGCTTATCTCGCTGAAGTCACGGCAGGCCCGGAAGCGTTCCAGGGGCTGTGAAGTGGACTCACGGGAAAAGGGAAATGCGTGTTTGCCACAACGACAGGAATAAGTCAATACAGTAATGGAACAAGAATTAAGAAAACCCTCAAACGGACCCCCCCCACACACACACACACACACAAGTTAGAGATGAAGGTACAGACTATTCAACGACCAAAGCTACCACCGCGAAGGATCCACACGGAAAAGGCAGTGGATGCTACTTACAACACGCGGCACAGTTCTACGTGGATGAAAGGCCTGATGTAAAAGGCAAACTTTCAGACTTGCTGAGGTGCCAAACTAGAGAGGGTTTCTGAGATAAAAGGGAAGGGGGGGGGACATAAAAACCTGAGAGAAAAAGACCAAAAATATTTCTTACACCATAATCTCAAATCTCTGCAACAGCAAGATTACCGTGAAATAAAATTAAAATACAAGCCACCGACCTGGAGAAAATATTTGCAAAGTAGGTGGCCAAGAATAGGCATAGTGTTCAGATTACTCGGAGACCTTTAATCTATTTAAAAAAGAGAGACGGGGGGGATCCCTGGGTGGCTCAGTGGTTTAGCACCACCTTCGGCCCAGGGTGTGATCCTGGGGCCCCGGGATCGAGTCTCACGTCGGGCTCCCTGCATGGAGCCTGCTTCTCCCTCTGCCTGTGCCTCTGCCTCTCTCTGTCTATCATAAATAAATAAATAAATCTTAAAAGAAAACTATCCTCTCTCAAAAATATTTTTATAATTAATTAATTAATTAATTAATTAAAAATAAATAAAAAAGAGAAACGGGGCACCTGGGTGGCTCGGTTAGGCGCCCGACTTGTGATTTCGACTCGGGTCACGGTCTTGGGTCTTGGGCTCTGCGCTCAGGGGCAAGGCTGTGCTTGGGACCCTATCCCTCTCTCTCTCTTTACTCCTCCTCCACCCTGGAGCTCACGCTCTCTCTTGCTCTCTAAAAATAAACAAATCTTTAAAAAGAAAAGATAGAATTTTTTTTTTTTAAAGAAACAACACGGCCGAAAAATTGGCCTAGCATGTAAGTGTAAAATGAAAGACGAATAACTAATGAAATAAGAAGCACAGTATCTGCACCAGCATTATTATCTATACCAGTAAATATTAAAACCATGAAATTTCACACTTCAGGCTAGACAAATTTTAAGACGTTCACATTCAAATATTAGGGAAAATGTGAAACAAGAGCCTT
This sequence comes from Canis lupus dingo, assembly GCF_003254725.2. NCBI lineage: Eukaryota > Metazoa > Chordata > Mammalia > Carnivora > Canidae > Canis > Canis lupus. The sequence goes on from NC_064254.1 coordinate 72,014,816, forward strand.
TGTACAAAAGTAGAGGCAGCCTCACATGGCACAGCTATTTCAGAGAGCGATTTGGCAACATCTAATAAGGCTGCATATGTGTCTGCCATTCAATTTCACTTCTAGATTATAGACCATATGTGTTCAAGAGCGTTCACTGAAGAACTCTAGCAACGGAAAACTGGAAACTATCTAAATGCCAACTAAATGTAAGGGAAGAGATAAACTTCGTGATAGATGTAGATCGAATACTACACAGCAGTTAAGACGGATAAATTGAGGGACAGAAGGGAGCTGAACAACGATGCGCACGATTATAAAGCCATTGACGTGAAGTTCAAGTGAACACATAAAAAATACTATATATTTTTACGGGTAGTCGCACGCTTACTGAAAGCCTATAGTTAACAGCTAATGACATTCTTTTGCTCCATTTCCAGAAGTGGCAAAATTTCTTTGCACAAATATTTCAAGCGCGTTAGCAACCTGGATCAAATATACTGATCGAGCCCATGCGTTTTCTTGATTCCGAGGGTATTGATTGTGCATCAACATTAAAAAAAAGTGTCTGCTCAAAATGTGAATATTTAAGCCTTTACAAGAATTACAATTCATCTAGCAGATCAAACTCTTAGAAGTATGAATATACCTCATACACCTCATCATTCTCAACAATAAACTCCATTCTGTGTTTCATATACATACATTTGTATTTTGTATAATCCAGGCCGTAAATGACTATTTTCTCTGCCCAATATACGTACAAGCAGGCAGTTTTTGTAAATCAAAGATGCGGTGATTCTACTACATTTGTAGACAGGAACTCTATGGCAATCTGTTTTTAAGTCCTTATTTGTCTCACCAATTTTAGATTCTTGGACAACAGTTTCCTGCACTCACTTTTACAAGGGGAATCGCACCAGTACCGACTCGGCCGTAACAATGAAATGGATATAGATACCTGGCTGGATGCATCAGCTCACTTAATACCTGGAATGTCACCTGGCCGAGCTAGCACCAGGAAGTGAATATAAATGCATCTTGGTTTCTGCAAGTCGAGGCATTCCATGCCACCTTTCAGACTCCAGGATGAGGCAACCGCTGGAGGTCGGAGCACGTGCCGCACGGTGGGAGCATGAGCCCCGGAGAGGCCACCCGGAGAGCGACAGTCCCTTCCAGCCTCTGCTCGCACCAGAGGGTTCCAGGCCCGCGGCCCGCCAAGGCCTCTCTCCACGCTCTCCATGGGCTCTACTCCTTGTGGGCACCAACAGCGGGGGCCGGGAAGCGAGCCCGCGGCGGGTCCACGGAGAGTCTTACTGACCGGTGCCCCTGAGGGTGCGGCCCCTGGACCAGAAGCACTGGCGCCACGTGCAGACGTGTTGGAAAAGGACGTTTTCAGCCACTCCCCACACCTACCGAGCCCGAGACTGTGCGCCGGTGCCCAACAACCTGGGTCGCAAGGAGCCCCCAGGTGCATCTGACGCACAGTAAAACTTGAGAACTACTGAGTTATAAAAATAGTAAAACATGATAAATAAATAAAAATTTATATGAGACAGCTGAGAATAATAAGTTAGAGTCTGGTGCTTACATGTGAAAATTATCCAATAAAATGACGCTACACTCACACACACACATTTTAATTGAACTTTTTTTGAAAAAGATTTTATTTATTTATTCATGAGAGAGGCAGAGACACGGGCAGAGGGAGAAGCAGGCTCCATGCAGGGAGCCCGACGTGGGACTCGATCCCGGGACCCCAGGGTCAGGCCCTGGGCCGAAGGCAGGTGCTCCACCACTGAGCCCCCGGGTGCCCCATTTTAACTGATCTTTGATGAAACTAATCTTTATTGCTATGAAAGAGATACTTGCCATGAAAGAGATCTTGATGAAGAATAATCAAAAAGGAGAGCAGACCCATAATAACCTAGGAGGAGGAAATGCTTCAAATAGATAAAAATGGAGCAAAAAAAAAAAAGCATAATGTCTGGTTTTGGACAAAAGGAGTATGTGATTGAAGTCTAAGGTTTATTTTGCAAACATTTATCCGGCGTCTACTGTGTGTAAATTCTGTAGCTCTGACGCAGAAAGATCTGCAGGATGTAGAACTGAGTGAAAAAGAGTCAACTGCAGGGTCGTCAAAACATTAGTTCCATTTACATTTTTAAAACCAACAAACCAAAATGCCTATTTGCTTACTTCTCTGGAGACTGAGTGAGAGACACAAAAGCAGCGGCCAAAACACTTTTCACTCTGTGCTCCTCCCCACGGTGGGGTATCTATAGGAAGATGCAGTTTTATGTTACTTTGCAATTTACTTAAATCTAAGGAAATTCATCAGAAATATGGCATAAAGGGGCCCCCCGGGGGCTCAGCCGTGGAGCATCTGCCTTCGGCCCAGGGCGTGACCCCGGGGTCCTGAGATCGAATCCTGCATTGGGCTCCCTGCATGGAGCCTGCTTCTCCCTCTTCCTGTGTCTCTGCCTCTCTCTGCCTCTCTCTCTCTCTCTCTCATGAATAAATTTTTTAAAAAAAAGAAAGAAAGAAAGAAAGAAAAATGATGGACATACAGTGCTTGACGCCGGCTGCGTTCGTGCTCAGTAAATGGCACCTGTTTTCAGAAAGCTCGCTTAAGGGAAAGGGCATATATTTGGTGTTAGACACGGAAGGTTTGAGGCCATAGGAAATGCGCACACGTCGTGGATGTGACCCCCCTTCCCTGGACGCGGTTGTATTGAAACTTCCCTCCTCCCGAGTGACTTTTCGGTTCTGCCCGCGCTGTGCGGCCTGGGACATGCTGCCACCAGGTGGCGGCAGGCGCTTTCACTAATTGTAAAGGCTAAGGCTGTAAGGTGGTAACTGGAGCTTCCTCGGGGGACAAAAGGGACCACATCAGTCCCTAAAAAGAACCAGGCTGTATGCATCGTTGCTGAACATCAACATCAGCATCTCAGTAATACAGGGACCAAAGCTCAGGGAAATCGGTGTAAAGAGACGCGGGGGGTTGTAAAGCCGCCCCCAGGGGATGCCCGCGTCTCCCCCACTGCGAGGGCCGGGGCGGGCGGGGGGCGCTGCCTGGGGCGCAGGGCGAGGGCAGGGCGAGGGCGAGGGCACCTGCCATGGGGGGGCGGGGGGCTCCGGGCGTGACCCGGGTCCGGCTCCAGCCCCAGCCCGCATCGGCCTCCCGGAGCCCGCCTCTCCCCTGCGCGCCCCTGCCTCTGGGTCTCTCACCGACCCACGCGGACCATCTCTAACCGCCCCCCGCCCCCCCCCCCCGCCAGCTCGCACCTGCAGGGGTGAGGCGCCCCCCCCACCCCGCCTCACTCCCCCCCAACCCCCCGGCGCCGGCCCCGCATCACCTGAGCCCGCGTCCCCAGGATGCCCAGGCCTTGGCGACCACTATTCTGGGCTCGCGCCCCGCAGGCAAAAGTCACGGCTGCCTCCCCCTCCCCCTCCTCCTCCTGCTCCTCCTCCCCTCCTCCTCCCTCCTGCTCTTCCTCCTCCTCCTGCTCCTCCTCCCCCTCCTCCCTCCCGCTCTTCCTCCTCCTGCTCCTTCTCCTCCTCCTCCTCTCCCTCCCCCCTCCTCCTCCTGCTCCTCCTCCCCCTCCTCCTGCTCCTCCTCCCCCTCCTCCCTCCTCCTCCTCCCCCTCCTCCCACTCCTCCTCCGCCCCTCCTCCTCCCCCTCCTCCTGCTCCTCCTCCCCCTCCTCCTGCTCCTCCTGCTCCTCCTCCCCCTCCTCCTCCCGCTCCTCCTCCCCCTCCTCCTCCTGCTCCTTCTCCTCCTCCTCCCCCTCCTCCTCCCTCCCACTCCTCCTCCTCTCCCTCCTCCCCTCCTCCTCCTGCTCCTCCTCCCCCTCCTCCCACTCCTCCTCCTCTCCTCCTCTTCCTGCTTCTCCTCCTCCTGCTCCTCCTCCCCCTCCTCCTCCTGCTCCTGCTCCTCCTCCTCTTCCTTCTCCACCTCCTGCCTCTGCTCCTCCTCCTCCTTATTATCATCATCATCATCATCATCATTCTGCATCCACCTGCAGCTACACAAAGCCTCACTGCATACACCCTCCACACGCCGTCCGGGGCACCTAAAGCACTACCTGTTGATGACCGGACATGTAGTACCTGGCCATGGGCACATCTGCACTGGGCTAGGGCGACTGTCGCCCTGCATGAAGCCAGTGCCCCGAGCAAGCCTGGACCCGCCAGCCTGAGCGTGCCAGGTGAGACACCTTACCTGCCGGGCCGCCCAGCTGTGACACGGATTGGCAGGTTGTGGGCCCGACAGCAGGTACCAAGGTGAGCGCGGCCTTCTCCCGGAGAGCACAGCTGCCTGTGGCCAGGAAGACCGGGAAGGACGCTCACTTCGCTGTCCTCCCAAACACACGCGTCAGGGCCACACATGCATGAAGACCGTGTGATAAAGCGACAGTGTGGCCTCGGCATCTCAGGTGTGACTTGCCGTCACAAAGAAACCAGGGAGCTCCTTGGTAAAGCTTGGTTGGCATTGGCGGTCACCTGTCGAGTCATCATAAAAGGGGAACTTCAAAGGAGCCTCTCTCGAGAGGACATCAGATGACCCTCCTGGGTCCCCAGCCACTGGGCAGCTGTGGCCTCTGTGCCGCTGGCGACATGGTTATAACCCCGACCCCAGGGCCAGTGTCTAGAAATGCAGAGCTTCCCATCCCTCACAAAAGCTTGGTGAAGAGCCCGGCACAGCTCAGATGGGGAATCGACCTCAGGGTGCTGCTCTGGGCTCACCCTGCCTTGTATTTGTGGAAAAGGAAATGGAAGCTACTACTGATTTCTCTTCTAAAATCAAAAACGGGGGCACCTGGCTCTTGATCTCAGGGCTGTGAGTTCAAGCCCCAGAGTGGGCCTGGACCCTACTTAAAATACATAAATAAATGAAAATAGAACCCAAAGTGTGAGCATATATGATGGCATTTCCAGTCATCAAGCCAGAGATACTAGCGTAGATTTTAATCTGTCTGCTTTGTTTTTGTACATTTGTGAAAATGTTTGTCCTAGAAACGAGAGAAATACAGATCAGAGTTGGAAACATTAGTCATTGAGGAGTTTCCATCTTTGTCACTTCCAAAGAAAGTAAATGCAATTAATTCCATAACGTTTGGGAATATGCCTTACTTCACAAAACACTACACGTGTTCACTCCAGTTCTTTATCTGAATACGCCTTTGGGTACTATTATGACTTTTTAATAGTTATAGGGAGGACTGATTTCAGAGGTGACAGCCCCACTAAGTTCCTACCAAACAAACAAACAAACAAAAAAAAAAAAAAAACCCACAATAGTTATCTCCTCTTATGAATCATTTCCGTTCTCACTTCCAAAAAAGGAAAATGAGAGAAACTTTTTAATTCACTTAGTTTTAAAGAATTTTAATTCCTGGTGTCATGAGTGATATCATCTCATCCCACTTTATTTAAAGCATTGAGTATTCTTGAAAGATCTACAAAATACGGGGCACGTGGCCGGCTCAGTTGGTAGAGCATGTGACTCTTGATCACCGGGCAGTGAGTTCAAGCCCCAGGCTGGGCATAGAGTTTACTTTGAAAATTTTTAAAAATAAAGATCTACAAATCAACTTGTTCTTTGGGAATGTTCACAGAATAAACAAGACCAAGTGTTGAGTCTAGCAGGAGTAGTCCGTGTGTATACCCTCTTCAAGGTGGGCTAACAATGTGATACTGTAAGTCATCATTGACTTTCATTAAATCCTTTATCCCAAATAAGACAGGACACACCTTGAAGGTACCTTAACCTTCCTATTACCTTACAAGGTCACATCGATGTAGTTTTCGACTGGCTTCATTAGCTAAAATGTATCAGTAGCATTCATTTCCTACTAACTATATGGAACACGATGAAGAGACCTAAGAGCAGAAGAAGGGCATATTTCTTTCCCTTCGAGAATTTTAGAGTATCAAGGGAGGAATAAGAGATCATTTTAACTGAATAATAAGTTTAAAAAAAAAGAAGTGACAAAAACAAAATAAGTATCTAATTGCCAAGGGAACTGCAATCCGGGAAATAAACACCCAACAGTGCGTCAACAACGGGAGGGATCTTAAAGACCAGACACTTGGAGTAAGGATTTGGAAGAGATGAGAAATCCAAAGAAATGCAGGACAGGTGAAGAATCAGCGGCCCGCCTGTGAGCGGGCTGGTTTGGGGGGCAGTGGCGGGGGAAGAGCGTCGATGAAAGGAAGAAGAAACAAAACCAGCTCTTTGATGCTCACAGAACCCCATGTGGGAGCCACGAGCTCCACGGCACAAGTAGATCGTTGGCAAATATTCAAAGACTACATTAGGACCATGATGAGATGTCCCGTGTAAGATTTAACACAGTAAAGACTTTTGAGGTCTGGGCACCTGCAAAAATGACAGGGCAATTTGACTTGTCTTTTAAAACTCATTTAGTGAACAAACTTAAGAGGCGGACGCGTGGAAGGCAAGAGCGATGAAGAGTTACTCTGTGGGAGGAGCACAGCGGGGGTGATCAGAATTTTAGAACTAGAAAGAAATGTTTATGGGGGTTCATGGGTGAACCTTTTAAGCTTATTGTAAATGTGTTTTAATGAGTACACATCCTCCGGGAAGAGAGTCCAGCGTTTCATTAAACTCTCGCCGACGCCCGGGACAGAACCACCCATCTCCACGTTGGCGCAAGAGCTGAGGAAGCTGTAAGCACAGGCTGCGGCCGTAAGATCCCTTCACTCGTTCATTCGTCGTTCAGCAGGTATTCGCTGAGCGCGTGCTGCGCGTCAGGCACGGTTCCGGGGGTAGCAGTGCAGCAGCGGGGGGACCATACAAAGAGCCCTGGCTGTACGGGGCTCCCAAGCTCCCACGCTAATGGGAAAGACAGGCGACAAATAAAATAATTGAATAATTACACAGACTGTGCAAAGGTGGTGAGTGCCAAGGAGAAAAAAAAAAATGAAGCCAAGGAAGAAGGAGAGAGAGTAGCGGGGGTGGAAGGGGAGGAGGGCGGGGGGTGGGGGTGACTGGGTGACGGGCACTGAGGGGGGCACTCGAAGGGATGAGCACGGGGTGTTATTCTGTATGTTGGCAAATTGAACACCAATAAAAAATTTATTTTTTTAAAAAAAGAAATAATAGTTCTGATTATAAAGGAGTAGTTGAGGTAGGATTTCTTTAAAATCCACATAAAACTCAAAATGTTTGAATGAAATTGTCATTCACGTTTGGCAAACATATAAGAAAAAACAAAATCTCCGTTGTCTTGACCCACGCGCGGCACAGAGAGCCACGCGTACCTGCGGACGTGGCTGTGGCCGTGCTGGGGGGCGGCGTGCGCGCGTGCCCGTGGGTGCCCACGCTACCATCACACGCGGGCACTAGTGTCGCCGGCTCTTCACGGGTTTACGTGAAGCAGGTGTCCCGAGGCAGACAGGAGGGCGACAAAGGCCACAAAGGTCAGATGGGCCCGTACATTCTTTTTCTTTTCTTTTTCATAATTTGACCCTGGGGCACCTGTGGGGCCCAGGGCGTGACCCCGGGGTCCTGGGATCGAGTCCGGCATCGGGCTCGCTGCAGGGAGCCTGCTTCTCCCTCTGCCTGGGTCTCTGTCTCGTGTATGTCTCATGAATAAATAAAATATTTAAAAAATAATAATCTGATCCTGGCACCCAGCTACCACCACTAATCAATCATCAATAGCGCCGGTATTAATGACCAAGTGCCTCTAAGCCATGGCAGTGGCGCCACCGACTCTGCAGGGCAGGGGCTGAGCGGGGTGGGGAGAGCAGGCTCCGGTGGTGAGGAGGCCAGGGCCGCGGGGACCCCTGGTGCTTCAGGGCCAACACCCTGACACCAGCCCCCCGCTTGCTTCTGCCCATCGTCGGAGGGGAGGGCTGCACGGGGACTGCAGTGTCACCGGGGGAGGCCGGGCACCTGCTGGCACACAGTGACACCCTCCACCCGCTGCTCCGGGCCTCGGACACACGCCCGGGGGTGCTCGGAGGCCTGGGAGGGGGTACACAGGCCACCAGCGGTGAGGACAGAGCCCGGGGGGGGTACACAGGCCGCCAGCAGTGAGGATGGAGCCCGGGAGGTGGTACATGGGCCACCAACAGTGAGGACGGAGCTGGGAGGCAGTACGTGGGCTGCCAGCAGAGAGGATGGAGCCCGGGAAGGGGTACATGGGCCGCCAGCAGTGATGACAGAGCCCAGGAGGGGGGCACACGGGCCTCCAGCAGTGAGGACGGGGCCAGGAGGGGGGCACACAGGCCGCCATGAGGTGCGGCTCCAGGTCCCACAGGCTCCCCGCAAGTGGCCCCGAGAACCTGAGGCTGGGACTCGGGGCTGAGCCCTGAGAAGCACAGCTGTTCCCTGCGGGCAAAGGCAAAGGCCACCCCCACCCAACCCCCGCTCTCCGGTCTCTTGCCCCACCTGGAGCCCCCCCCTTATTTTCACGCCAACCTCACCATGATAAATTCCGCCAAAACTCTGCGTAAAATTTGTGGGGAGCAAAGTACCATCCAGTGTAGAAAACAAGCTCAAAGATGCAGTGTCTGGTGCTCAGAGGGGCTTTCCCACCCCCCTGGCTCCGTCCACAGTGCGGGCTCCCTGCAGGTGGCCCAGGCCCCTGCCCCCTTCCCTCCCTCCGGCTCAGGCTTTCCGTCCACCTGGTTTCACGTGGAAACCAAGGCAGTTCTTTACCCCCGGCCCCCCCCCCCCCCCCACAGCATTCCAGGCCTACTTCCACCTTCTCCAACGCACGTCAAATTGCTTCGCTCCATCAAGGCCCGTCCACTCCAGGTCTTGATTCTCAATAGCACAAAGAACCAGAGCTTGGAAAATAGACTTTTAGGGGCCCCCGGATGGCTCAGCAGTGGAGCATCTGCCTTTGGCCCAAGGCGGGACCCCGGGGTCCCGGGATCGAGTCCCGCGTCGGGCTCCCTGCATGGAGCCTGCTTCTCCCTCTGCCTGGGTCTCTGCCTCTGTGTGTCTCAGGAATAAATACTAAAAAGCTTTTTTTTTAAAAAAAAAAAAAAAAAAAGAAGAGACAACAGACTTTTCTTAGCATGTTAAGCCCTTAGGCAGAGCACCGCCCCCACCAGTCTCCGCAGCAGGGGGTGGCGAGAGGCTCACGCGTGCTCTTGTCAAAAGCAAGTCCACGACTGAGGATAAAGGAGAAGGCGCGGTTTGTTGGGTTTCTTTCCCAGTTACACTGATGTTTTCAGGAACGCGGTTATATTAAAATCATGAATTTCTTGACCTAGGTTAGGGTATCTGCTCTCTCAGTGTCTCCCGAGGAGGATAAGCCCTAATGACACACAGAGTAAATAATCATTTGTAAACAACACGTGAAGTCTTTAGTGTGCAAGTTTGTGTTCAGAAACCCTGAAGCCCGCCCGCCCCCGGGGCCGCCTCCTCTTAGCAACCTGCCGGTTAATAAGGTCTCGTCCACGACTTCAGGGATACAAAGGATCATGCAGGCGCGAACTCGCCCGCTGCCCTCTTCGTCCGGGATGAAGGGAAGAAAGAACTGGGTGAAGCACAGAGAGTGGGGTCAGCCCTGACTTGTCAAGCTGCGGCCCGGAGCAGACGCTCAGGAGACCCTCGATCTGAAAGGGGAGCACGCCCTACAGCCTCGGAATGGGGACCCCAAGTAAGACTGAGAAGCAGGTTTCCTAAGACTGAGGGAGGGAGGACGAGGCCTCACACGCCGGAGCTTCCCTGCCCTTCGCTCCTCAAACTTCGGGTCATCAGCAGAGCGGGTAAGACGAAGCCCCGGTCCCCCTCCTTCACGCCCCTGGCCTTGGGTTTCTCCTTTTGGTATTATCCGACCCCCTCCCGCCTCCCCTCGACGCTCCTAAGCCCCAGTGCTTTCTGCTCATTACTGCAATTCGTGGGAGATCGCGGGGCCCCCAGAGCAGGTGCCCCAAGGGCCCCTCTTTGTGGGGTTAGAAAGCGAGCTGAGGGAAGAGAGTAAGGGGTGCCCGTGTGCGGGTGGATGTGCCAGGCCGTCCACGGGACCTCTCAACACTCGTGCCCGACGTGCAGGGGACGTGCGGCCGCGTCCTCTCATCATCGTCCCCCTCACACAGTGGGGCAGAAGTATAAAGGACCCGGGGCAGAAAGAGGAGCTCCAGGCTGCAAACAGGGTAAGTAGGCATCAAAATAGTTTCACCCAAATTCATAGAAAACGACCCTATGATGTGACTGTAATAAAAAAAAAAATAGGATTGGGGGGGACACCCCATTCACTGTGAGTGGATAAGCTGCCTCTTACGGTATCTCCCAGATGGAAGATTGAACAGAGTCAACCACGGGTTTGCACTAGTGTGACAAGGCCTACATTTTCATTTCACATTTTTATTTTTTCAATATTTTATTTATTTATTTGACACACAGAGAGAGAACAAGCAGGGGTAGCAGCAGAGGGAGAGGGAGAAGCAGACTCCCCACTGAGCAGGGAGCCTGATGCGGGGCTTGATCCCAGGACCTGGGGTCATGACCTGCGCTGAAGGCAGACGCTTAACTGACTGAGCCACCCAGGCATCCCTCATTTCTCATTTTTATTTTTCCCCCTCATTTCTCATTTTTAAATCTTTCTTCAACTTCACTGATTTTCCAGAAAAAAAAGGATAATCATGAGAAGATTTACCCTTTATCCTCCTTAACATTTTGCCTGAAAAAAAATTACGTACAATACAGAGGATGGATCACTTTCAATACGTGGTAAGAGCCAAATTTGCTTCTAAAAATGTTCCCAGGGACTCCCGGGTGGCTCAGGGGTTGAGTGTCCATCTTCCACTCAGGGCATGACCTCGGGGTCCCGGGATCGAGTCCCACATCGGGCTCCTGCATGGAGCCTGCTTCTCCCTCTACCTGGATCTCTGCCTCTGTATGTCTCTCATGAATAAATCTTTAAAAATAAAAATGTTCCCACAGAATAACATAAGAATATATTTTTATGAAGTTAAACACTAATCTGTTATTTAGAGGTGGGCTTGGTTGCATAAGGATCAAAATTCAAAAATGGAAAGCAAATTAAGATTCAAATAAATATTTAAATAAGTAAAAAAATTCCACAATTATAGATGATATTGCAAATAATGAATTATGAAGCTTAAGATTTTTTCTGAACTGTCAAAAACAATGTGACCAAACATTTCAAAAGTTCAAATTATCATTTACTCTTTCTATAGAAAATGGTATTACAAAATCTTGTCATATCAAGAGTCGGTCAAAGAAAATGAGTCAAAAATATAGGGGAAAAACTAAATAGGAGGCCGTTCATTCATATTTCACTATGGTTATGTTTATTATTTGTCAGCATCTACAAATAATTTGTATTGATTTCTTCTTCTCTTCTAAATATTCCCTTTCTTACCAAGTTCTGTTCACATAGTTTCATTCTCATTTTCTCAGACAGAACCTTCCCCTCTGTACCATATTAGCTGTAGGCCCGTGAAACCAAGATCCATCCATGTTTGGAAATACTTTCTTAGACAAGAAATCTCAACGACAAGACACAATTTTCCCATCTCTTTGAGTTTCCATACGTGCATTCCTAATAGACATTTTTAGACTTTCCACTCATATTCCTAAGTGGAGAGAACAGTATAATGACCCACTTTTATTCAACACCCAACTTCAGTAATTATCAACATTTTTCTGATCTTATGTCTTAACTACATATTTAATTGATCTTCATTCACATGGTTTCCAAATCCTAGTTGGAAAATTGGAGTAAAAAAAAAGGACTGGTTTCATGTTCATCTTTTAATATGATATTTTATGCCCAGTTAACTTTTAAAATCAGATTCTCATTCTTCAGAAACTAAAAGGACAATTTTTTAATGTTTCAAATGCCAAGAAACATTGCATCTAAAAGGAAAAACACACACAAAAATAAATAAATAAATAAATAAAAGGAAAAACACTACAATAAACATTTATTGAAGTCTAGGATAAGCTATAGGGATAATAAAAAAAAAAGACAATATGCTTGCTTATAGGTTTACATTATGAGTGGAAAAACACACATGTAGACCAGTATAAAAAGAAAACTTTTATAAAAGTCAAAAAATATAAGCTATCTAACCATACCATACATCATTTTGATGTCAGAAAATTGAAGAAATATATTTTAAAAGAAATGTATTGTGAGGAAATGTTTCATAATTGACATGTATGTGATCAATATGTCAATGGTGCAGACAAAATTTCACATATAATGACTGATAAGGCAGAGATAATGAAAAAAAGACGTATTCAGTGTAATTGCCTGAAAAATATAACTATAATTCCATCTCCACATTAAAGTGCTATTTTTAGGAGTTTGGTTTGACAAGGATTTTCTGCCTCATGATTTCTCTATGCACCTCAGTCTTCACACCCTTCGTATGTAATTGATTGAGATTAAATTTACAACAGTCATTTAATTTTTTTAATTCCCTTGATAACAAAAATAAGATTGCAAAATTTGTTCAACATAGGTTTTCTAAGTATACACTAATGCAAATCTCCCTATTGCTTTTTCGAAACCATATCAGATATTTCCTTTAAATGGACCAAAAAAAAAAAAAAAAAACAGAAGAACAAATTGAACCTAAAAGACATAGAAGAAAAGAAACAATATATATTTAAAAAAAAAAAAAAAAAGGCAGTGGAAATTGGTCAAAGAAAAAATAGAAAAAATCCACAAGGACAAAAACTGATTTTTTGAAAAAAATTAATAAGAGGTATAAGCCTCTAGCAACAGTATTCAAGGAAAAAAATCAAAAATTATCAGTATCTGCAGTTAAAGAGGAGACCATCATAGATTCCCAGATATTAAAATAACAATAAAAGAATATTGTTAACAACTACATGCCAATAATTTTGACAACTTGGATGAAATAAACATGTCCCTTGATAAACACATCTTACACAAACTACCACAAGGAGAAACAGAAAATCTTAATAACCTTAAAGAATGTTTGTTGAGGAAATTGTATTCAGGGGCGCCCAGGTGGCTCAGTGGTTGAGCATCTGCCTTCGCCTGCTTCTCCCTCTGCCTGTGTCTCTGCCTCTCTCTGTATCTCTCATGAATAAATAAATAAAATCTTTTTTAAAAATTGTATTCATAATTTAAAACCTTCCAACAAAGAAAACCCCATGTCTCTAGTGCTTCACAGGTGAATTCTACTAAAATTTAAGGAAGAAATAATATCAATCTTATATCCAGGCTGTCTCAGAAAATTCAAGAAAAAAAAAATATATATATATATTCCAATTTATTTTATGAGGCCAGAATTACCCTGATATCAAAATCAAAGACATTTCAAAAAAATCACAGATAAATATCTCTTATGAACACAGTTGCAAAAATCCTTAAAATACAATTAGCAAATCAAATCCAAGAATCTATAAAATAAAAAATACGTTGCAGCCAAATGGGGTTTGTTCCAGGAAGAAGTTGATTTATATTTAAAAATCAATGTAACTGACCACGTTAATAGACTAAAAATTAAAACTGCAGAGTCCAATCAATAGACTCAAAATAGTTTTGAAAAATTCAACATCTATTCTTGATTAAAAGCGAAAACACTTAGCAATATTACAATAGAAAAAAGTCTCCTCAATCTGAAAAAGGGCAACAATGAAAAAACCTTCACCTAAAAAAAAAAACAAAAAAAAAAAAAAACCACCTTCACCTAATGTCAGGCTTAAAAGCAAAATAAAAACAGAACAAAGATACTAGGAGCAGTTATAGCTTAAAGGAGACGAGGTTTGCACTTAGATCCCAGGCTATTATCTACTAAAGTACCTACAAAAACCAGAAAGCCAGTAATTCTCAGAAGAATGTGAGAGAATCTGGGGTAGCTACAACAATGTCCTGCACGCAACCAGAATTAAGCAGTATTGCAAAGAAGCAGGGACGTGTGATCCATACCCAGGGAATCAATGCAGTCAATAGAAAGTAACTCCAAGTAGGCCCAGAAGTTGGATTTTTAAAATGGGCAAAAGACCTAAGCAAACACTTCACCAGAGGAAACAGGACTGGCCAGTGTCCACAGGAATGGGTGCTGCTTATCATTAGTCATTACGGAAATGCAAATTAAAATAAGACCATTATCAGAGAGGGAGATAAACCATAAGAGTCTCTTAACTCTAGGAAACAAACAGGGTTGCTGGCGGGGGGTGGGGGACGGGGCAACCGCGGGATGGGCGGGAAGGAGGGCCCGGGATGTAACAGCACTGGGCCCTACATGCAACCGATGAATCACTGACCTCTACTTCTGAAACCAATGATGCACTATGTGCTAACTAACTGACTTCAAATTAAACTAAATAATAAAAGCCACAGCGAGATAGATCATCCCTGGAAGAAGGGCTAAAGCGAAAAAGACTGAGAGTATCAGGCCCCGGCGAGCTCTGAGGCTTCTCACGTGTGTTGTTGCAGGAGTGTAAAGCGGCACGAGCCCTTTGTGGCCGTGTTCGTACAGTTCACACACACTAGCCCTCTGGCACAGCAGTTCCACCCTGGGGCATTCGCTTAAGAAAGACGAAGACACACGTCCACAAATAGACCAGCACAAAGATACTTTGATGGCAGCTTGACTCGTGATGGGCAAAAGCGGGAAACAGCCCAAATGTCTATCAAGGGGATGAGAGAACAAGCTGCGGTGCAGTCCTCGAATAAGCTCGGACTCGGCACTGAAGGCCAAACAGGGACACAGCAGCACGGCTGGGTCCCGAAACCACCGCGACGGGCACAAGCGTCAGACTCCGAGAAGCGGCTGTGGGATGGCGTTTAGAAGAAGCGCCTCCGTGGCACAATTATGGCCCATCCGGGGGCGGGGGACGGGGGTGTCCGGAAAGGACCACGGGGAAATCTCCGAGGCCGTGCGACGTGCTCCACCTTAATCGTGTTCTTCACCAGGATGTAAGCGTGAGATCTGTGCATTTTACTGTACGCAAACTGAGCCTCCTAAAATTAATTTTTTGAAAAACTATATACAATGTGGCTTTTAAAAACCCCACTATTTCCTCGGTTAGACTTGGAAGTGCCTAGGTTGGTTTTGCAAAAGAAGATTCAGTTGGAAGGTCTGACCTCAGAAACCTCCCTCTCATAAAGTTTGCGCCTGTGCTGCGATGGGCCCCCGAGAAGGCCCCCCCACTCCCTCCTTACTAGCCGCCTCGTTTGAATACAACTGTCTGGTTCCTGCTTCCTGAGGGTGCTACTGTCCCTTAGGGGTGGGTGCAGAAATGTGAGTCACTTGAGGATATTAGTATCTACTTCCTTGGTAAGATATTTGCCTCTTTATTTTTTTTAAAGATTTATTTATGTATTTATTCATGAGAGACCCCGAGAGAGAGGCAGAGACCCCGGCAGAGGGAGAAGCAGGCTCCATGCAGGGAGCCCGACGCGGGACTCGATCCCGGGACCCCGGGGTCACACCCTGGGCCAATGCCCAACCCCCGAGCCACCCAGGTGTCCAGATATTTCCATCTTTAAAAAAGATCTTCTGGAGAGAGGCCTTTAACTGGAAGGATGGCAAGAAGTTTTAGGCTCCGTGAACAGGAGACGTTGGGATTAGCGGAGCCCTGCAACACCTGTCAAATGACCCCACACAGACTGCCAGCGCCTCTTCTTCCTTCTGCGGGTATAGACTGGCACCGTTTTCAGCGGACCAGCTAAGGCTCAAAGGCTGGAGCAAAGAAAGTAAATATCTAATCTGCAATATGTTATGCAAACTTATGCTCCTGATGACGAGTTTCTTGAGAGAGGAAATATGAAGCCTGGAAGATAAAAGTGTGTTGTTTTGTGTTTTATTAGAGAAAAATGACTATCGACTTCACCTTAAAAATCTGTATACAGAACCTTTGCTGTATTTAACTCCGAAATGTTATTTTAAATTTCAGGGTGGTTCTTTTTTAGGATTTTATTTACTTTAGAGAGGAAAAAAAGAGAGCACGAGCAGAGGGAAGCAGCAGAGGGAGAGGAAGAGAGAGAATGTCGCGCAGACTTCTTGCTGGGCGCAGAGCCTGACACGGCGCTCCGTCTTGTGACCCTGAGATCGTGACCTGGGCCAAAATCAAGAATCAGACGTTTACCCGACGGAGCCACTCAGGTGCCCCTAAATTTCATTTCTAAAAAGAAACTCCTGTCACCACTTGTCAAGTCACCATGAACTTAGTCTCAGAGTAGCAAACCCTTTCTAGAAATAATAAAGTTTGAAGCCACCACCTTGTAATTCTGACCTCTATTTATTTTTAATTTTGACCCTTTAGAAGACTAGGCTAATTAGAAGACCCAAATACCCAAAGTATATGGTTATAGCTCTCTTAGTTATTGTCTATTTCTCAACAATATCCCTACCTCTTACTCACCTTTTGTGGGTTATAATCCTTTGTTAATCGTATGAGTCAGCCACCATTGGTTCCGTGATCCAGGAGGGTAAACAGTCTTAGGTGAGCAAGCCACAGCTCTGTTTGTACTTGAATTCAAGGCATGCCATTTATTCACCACAAACGAATGTTTTCACATGTTGCATGACCTCTGGCCTCAGTTTCCTCCTTGACATTTCTATAGGATGCCCCTCATTCTGGGAATCTGCCAATGACTCTATAAGGACACAGAACGGGAGTCCTCTGTTTCCATGCTCTACCTTCTTTCATGACAGTTCCTACAGAAGAGGCACTTTGTGGTTCTTTATAACAGGGCCATCAGAGATACTTTTTAAAGATCCCGGCTCTCTCTGCTATGGCTAATTCATCCATGTGTTCATTTATATAGTTTTAAACTTTGGACCTAAGACTATTGATTTCAGTTGAGAAGAGAGCAGCAAGCAATTTTCTAAGTAAAAGGCACTGTTGTTAAAAAAAATAAAAAATGAGCAAATCTTCAGGGTCTAGAACTAGGCAAAGAGATCCAAACTTCTCACCAAAAGTATGATTCATAAAAGGAAAGCATGATAAATTGAACATTGGCGCAATTAAAAACCTGTGATCTGTGAAAGATCCTATTAAGAGGGTAAAAAAACAATCCACAGACTGAGAGAGAAAAAATGTAAAGTATCTGGAAACCACATATATAGGACTGTGTCTAGAATAAATAAAGAACTCTCCAGACTTGACAGTACAAAAACAAATCCATTGCACCCTTGGACACTCATCCCAGAGAAATGAAAACTTATGTTGAGACAAAAACCTGTGTAATAACGTTCACAGAAGATTTATTTGTAATAACCAAAAACAGGGAAACAACTCAGATGCCCTTCGATGGGTAAATGGCTAAACAGTTGTGTACTCCACACCATGGAATACTATTCTATGCGATAACTAAATAGCGTAGCAATACAAAGGAACATACTGATACACACACAACCTGTATGAATTGCCAGGGAATTATAATGAGTGGGGGGGAAAGCCAGTCTCAAAATGTCTGATTCCATTTATATAACAGTCTTGAAAAACTATGAAAGAAATGGAGATCAGTAGTTGTCAGAGGTCAGGGCCAGGACTGGAGGGTCAGGGTGGTGGGGTGGTAAGAAGGAGGGTGGTGGTGGTTGATTGTAAGAGTTAGAAGTAAAAAGAGAGAATCTCGTGGTGATTCAACTACCTGTATCTTGACTATCAATATCCTGGTTCTGATATTGCAGTCTAGTGTTAAAAGATGTTATCATTAGGTAAAAGGGGGTAAAGGGCATACCAAGTCTTTCTGTATTATTTCTATCAAAATGCGTGTGACTCTACCATTACCTCATAATTAAAAGTTTGATTTTTAAAAGGGCACTAATGTCTACAAATCACTCACTCTTCTAAAATTCAGGGTGGGGATCCCTGGATGGCGCAGAGGTTTGGCGCCTGCCTTTGGCCCAGGGCGCGATCCTGGAGACCTGGGATCGAATCCCACATCGGGCTCCCGGTGCATGGAGCCTGCTTCTCCCTCTGCCTGTGTCTCTGCCTCTCTCTCTCTCTCTCTCTCTGTGTGACTATCATAAAAAAAAAAAAAAAAAAAAAAAAATTAAAAATTTAAAAAAAATAAATAAATAAAAAAATAAAATTCAGGGTGGAATCAGTTCTCCCACTTGATTATGTTTCAATGTGCTTGCTTGTCTGAGAAATAAAAGAGCTAGAGAAGAAATCAGGTTTATTTTATCTATGCTGCAGGCGTTAATGGTTGTAGCAATTACAAATTACCATGGCACCAGATGTCAAAATGTCAATTGTGACATATTTAAAACTAATCAAATTATTAGTTGTAACCGAGTTCCTACTAAACGCAAGGACAGAATTTGAATAGCAAGCAAAAATAACATATATTGGCAAAGTAAAAAAAAGAAAAAAAAAAAACAGAGAGGAGAGATATATCCACTTCCAGAAAGACAGCAGAGAAAAAGTCACAGGGTACCAACCCCTGTGCCCCAGTTTTCCAGTAAAGGGTTTGGGATTCAATGAGCTGATGAACAAGACATACTGATTATAAGAAAACTCCAAGTGACTAAAGAAGAAATAAGCCTAGAGTAATTCTTGAATCATAGTGCCCAGAAATTTGTTGTTATTGTTACTGTTTTTAAATAGTCCTATATCCATGGCCAAAGCATAATGGGAACAATTAGAAGGGCCAACGTAGATCAAACATCAGCAACTAAAAGAATGTGACAGGTAGGTAGGTAGGTAGGTAGGTAGACAGACAGACAGACAGACAGATAGGGTAGACTGACTATTAGATTTGTTTTTATTGAAGAAAAAGTATCGGGAATGTGACTCAAATGTCCTTCAAGAAGCTAAGTTCTTTGGGATTCAAGCTAGAGAGAGTTGGCTATTCTTCCCACAACAGTAATCAGGAAAGAAAAGGGGTTTTTTGTGTGTTTTTTTAAATAAGGTCTTATTTATTTATTCATGAGAGACACAGAGAGAGGCAGAGACATAGGCAGAGGGAGAAGCAGACTCCACGTGGGGAGCCCGATGTGGGACTCGATCCCAGGACCCCGGGGTCACCCCGAAGGCAGACGCTCAATCACTGAGCCCCCCAGGTGTCCCAGAAAAGGTTTTGAGAAGCCAGAAGATGAGTTATTAGGTAATTGTCACAAATGATTTACCAGAAGGAAGGAAATTCTGCATAAAAGTGAATGACGATGCCATGACTTGGGACCCGGAGAAATAGTGAAAAATGTGTCAACATGGGGCAAAAAGTAGGGTATGGAGTAGGAGACAGATGATGAGGAGTTCATAATAAATGGCAGGAAGTCCTGCACACTGGCCGTGGTGTTTGCATTCTGCAGGATGATGTGCTCCCCACAGGGATGGAATCGGGCCTTGAAGAGTTAGTTAACCATGGACCATCCAAACTGTTAAAGGTGTTGAAGGTAATTACCAAGTACTTCGCATGGTGATTGCAAGGACCAAAAAGAACATTATTTAAATCATCGAGCGGTGTTTAAACACACTCAGTCTTTAAGATGAAAAAATATCCTTCCGTAATACTAGCAGAGTGAAAAACAAAAAGTCACAAATAAAGACCCTCAACAGAAAAGAGACAGGGGCATATAATCTTTACCATGTCAAATAGGATGATAGATAATAATACTTAAATATTATATAAGCGAATGACTATTATATTATGACTGTAAGCGGCCTAAATGGCCCATCAAGTCATAAAATTTAAGACTGATTAAAAAAAAACAAATCTAACTGCCTGTTTATTATTTGAGGCACCAAAGGCAGAAAGATACAGAAATGAAAACAGTAAAATGTTAGGTAAAAACTTATCAATTTAATTTATTTTAATCCATGAAATAAATAACATTAATTAGAAAAGACAAAAAAAGGTCATTATAATTAAGAAGTTATAATTAAGCATTAAAATGTTAATATATAAAAATAGGATAAATCAGAATAACATAAAGAAAGAATATTGAAATATTTAAATAGAATAATTAAAATATTTAAAATTAGAAGGGAAAATGGGAGATTAATCTTAATCTTTTGGGGGCATCTGGATGACTCAGCAGTTTAGCGCCACCTTCAGCCCAGGGCGTGATCCTGGGGTCCCAGGATCAAGTCCCACGTCAGGTTCCCTGCATGGAGCCTGTTTCTCCCTCGGCCTGTGTCTCTGCCTCTCTCTCTCTGTCTCTGTGTGTCTCTCGTGAATAAATAAATAAAATAAAATCTTTTTTTTTAAATATTAAGATTAGAGATATTAGGAGAAAACTTCAGGATGGAGCTAGAATTTTGAAGGTTTTTAAAATGCTAATGTACAGAAGTGGGGCAGGATTGTTAAAAACACTGGCCACAAGGGCTGTCGAGAGATAGGATCCGGGCTCAGGGGAGGAGCCAGCCAGCACGGAGGAGGAAGAGTGAAAGTCATGATGATATTCATACAAGCGTGTGTCAAAGGCAGGAACTGTGCAACATTATGTCCCGAGAAGATGGTCAACTAAGGAACAGAGCCATTCCAGCCACAAGTCACTTGAACGAAAATGAATGACAGGCGTGATGAATGAACAGAATCCGCAGGCAGCCCACCTGAGCAGGTCGGCCGTCCCAGGGTGGCCAGGCTTACCACACCAAAAGAGGCAGCATTTCCTGGGACCCTTGAGGGATCATTCGCTCTTCCATCCGCCCTTCCCCAACTTGGCCCTTAAGAGAAACTCTCTGAGAGGGGCTGTGCCTTGGAGCACCTGGCTCTCTGTACTACACTAGGCAGGGAGAACCAACCCGATACCACACACACCTGGATTAGACCTTCTTAGGGAGGGCGTGTGGCTCACAAATAAACACAGATCACGGGGGATCCCTGGGTGGCGCAGCGGTTTGGCGCCTGCCTTTGGCCCAGGGCACGATCCTGGAGACCCGGGATCGAATCCCACATCAGGCTCCCGGTGCATGGAGCCTGCTTCTCCCTCTGCCTATGTCTCTGCCTCTCTCTCTCTCTCTCTGTGTGACTATCATAAATAAATAAAAAAAAAATTAAAAAAAAACACAGATCACGGTAGGCTGCTAAGAAATCCAATAAATCTAAGAGGAGGAATTTACACACTACTTTTTGAGATGGTCAGAAATTAAGACCTGGAATTAATAAATTAAACTAAAAAAAAAAAAACAACAACGAAAATTTAAAATAACTGGAAAATAAAGTTTCCTAAGAAAAGTCACAATAAAGAGGACATTAAGAATATAATGGCAGAGTATTTGTACTCCGAGGAGAACCATGCCAAACAGAAGAATCCTCAGAGAGTGAAAGGGATGACTAACATATCTAGATTTGCATTCCAGCCCTTAGACTTGCTACTTCTCAGCTTGTCTACAAATTGAAGATAATGGTGCCTCCCTTATACAGTTGTTCTGGAGAATTAATGGATGATTAATGTAAATAACTCATACACTGCCTCGTTCTTCTCTACTGCAATAAAACTACTGGGTGCTTTCTCAGATCCATAAAAGCAATACTCAGAGGTAAACTCATGACTTAGGAGAATTCTTCTTAAGGGAAAGAGAAAATTAAAACAAACAAACAATTGTACTAGGCATTGGTCATGACTATACATGTACTACCTAAATAGGTGCTCAATAAATATTTATAAAATAAAGAAATAGTGAACTTAAAACCTTAACTATGATAATATCACTTTAATTAGTGCTCCAAAAAATGAAATACCTAGGTATTAATCTAACAAAATATGTATAAGACCTACATGAAGAAAACTACAAAACTCTGAGGAATGAAATCAAAGAAGAAGTAAATAAGTGGAGAAATATTCCATGTTCGTGGAAAGACCTGCCACTGTCAAGATGTCAGTTCTTCCCAACTTCATCTATAGATGCAACGTGATCCCAATTAGAGTCACAGAAAATTGGTTTTTCGATAGCAGCCACTGCATTCTAAAGTTCATGTAGAGAGGCAAAAGAGTGGGAGGAGCTAACACAATAGTGGAGAAGAACAAAGTTGTGGGCCTGACACGACCCAACCTCAAGGCTGACTACAGAGCTATGGTGTAGTATTGGACAAAGTACAGACAAATAGATCAATGGAACAGAAATAAACCCTCACGAATAAAAGAAAGTCAAGTCACCTTTGGCAAAGGAGCAAAACAGTCCAATGAAGCAAAGATAGTTTTTTCAACAAGTCGTCCTGGAACAACCTGACATTCACATTCACAAAAATGAATATACACACAGACCTTCTACCATTTGCAAAAATAACTCAAAACTGATCAGACTTAAGTGTAAAACACAAAATTGTAAGACTCCTAGAAGATAACATAGGGGAGAAACTCTATATGACTTTGGGTATGGTGATGACTTTTTAGATGTAATGCCAAATACGTGATCCACGGAAAAAGCAAGAACTGGGGGCAGCTCAGGTGGCTCAGCAGTTTGGCGCTGCCTTCAGCCCAGGGCCTGATCCTGGAGACCCGGGATCGAGTCCCACGTCGGGCTCCTGGCATGGAGCCTGCTTCTCCCTCTGCCTGTGTCTCTGCCTCTCTCTCTCTCTCTCTCTCTCTCTCTCTGTCTGTCTTTCATGAATAAATAAATAAAATATTTAAAACTTTATCAAAAAAAAGAAGAACTGATAAACTGAACTTCATTAAAACAAAAAATTTCCCTGTGAAAGACAACCAAGTCAAGAGAATAAGAAGATAAACCACAGATTGCGAGAGAACATTTGCACAGGAAACATATGCTAAAGGACTGTTATCTAAAATATATATATATATGAAAAAAAACTCTTGAAACTTAAAAAATAAGAAAACAAACAATTGAAAAGTGGTCCCAAGACCTTAACAGACACCTCACCAAAGATTGTGTACAGATGGCAAATAAGCATATGAAAAGAATTCTTCCTATCAAATGTCACCAGGGAAAAGCAATTTAAGTTACGAGAAGCCACGACACACCTATTAGAATGGCCCAAACGCTGCAGCCACTTTGGGAAACAGCTTGGCAGTGTCTTACAAAACTAAACTACTCTTATTATACAGTCCAGCAACCACACAATTTGGGATTGAAAACATAAGCTTTCCACACAAAAACCTGCCTATGAATGTTTATGGCAGCTTTGTTCATAATGGTCAAAACTTGTAAGCAACCAAGATATCCTTCAGGAGTCGGATAAACAGTGGTAAATCCAGACAATGGAATATTACTCAGCACTAAAAAAGAAATAAGAGAAGAAAGAAGAAAGAAAGAAAGAAAGAAAGAAAGAAAGAAAGAAAGAAAGAAAGAAAGAAAGAAAGAAGAAAAGAAAAGAAAGAAAAGAAAAGAAGAAAAGAAAAGAAAAGAAAGAAAAGAAAAGAAAAAGAAGAAAAGAAAAGAAAGAAAAGAAAGAAAAGAAAAGAAAAGAAAAGAAAAGAAAAGAAAAGAAAAGAAAAGAAAAGAAAAGAAGGAAAGATGCTATTAACCTGTAAAAAGAATTGGGGAAAACTTAAATGCATATTACTTTGTGAAACAAGCCAGTTTGAGAAGGCATGATGCTCTATGGTTCCAATTCTATGACATTCTGGAAAAGGAAAAATACAGAGACAATAAAATGATCAGTGGTTGACGGGGCAGGGAGGTGGGGAGAGGGATAAATGGGCAAAGAACAGAGGATTATTAGGACGATGAGAACACTCTACATACCATAGTGATGAGTACGTGTCATTCTACACTTATCCATGCCCATAGCGTGTGCAACACAAGAAGCAAACATTAATGTGAACTATGGACTTTGAGTGATTATGATGTCGATAGAGGTTCATCAGTTCTAACGAATGTACCACTCTGGTGGGGAATATTATCGGGTCGATGACAGAGGAGACTATGCTATGGGTATCTCTGTACCTACCCCTTAATTTTGCTATGAAGCTAAAACTACTCTAAAAAAATGAAGTCTTAATAACAATAACAAAGTCTCAATAACAATAACTCATTAAATAATCAAACCTTAACATTGCAGGGTCTCGTAGCACCTAATCCACTGGATCACGATTCTCTCTTCATCCACTCATTACGCATTGACTGAGTGTGGCCTTCGGGATACGGTAGTGGGTAAGACAGACCAGAGCCCCTGTCTTTAAGCCATTTGTATTCCAGTGCAAGGGCAAACAGTAAGCAAAATAAAGAACCAAACTGTAGACTATGATCTTAGAAGGTGATGAGAAATTTTTAGAAGGTAAAGGCGGGAAAGAGAAATAGGTCGTGCGAGACGCGTGGGGTCACCACTTCAGACAGGAGCATCAGAGAAGGCCCCCCAGAGCTGGTGACCTCTGAGCAGAGAACGGAAGGCAGGAAGCAGGCCCCACAGGCATCCCGTGGAACAATAATCCAGGCAGAGGGGAAAGAAAGTGCAAGGTTCCCGAGGCAGGCACGTGCCCACCGCGCCCCGAAACACGGAAGAGGCTAGTGTCGCTGAGGCGGTGGGTGGAAGGGAGTGCTGGGTCCACCCTGACCCCCCAGCCCCTCCAGGGCAGGGGCTCTCGCTCACACCTACTTCCGATGATCGGCACGAGGGAACCTTCCACAAACGCTCCTGCCGAAATCATCAACGAATACATCGATGAGGGAGCTGCTGAATGTTACGAGTCGGATCCCGTCCCCCTCGGCTCCGTAGGTGGAGGTCCTCACTGCCTGTACCTCAGAATGTGACCTTACCTGCAAATGGGGTCATTTCAGATGGAGTTAGCTAAGATGAGGTCACCTGGGGCAGGGTGGGCCCTAATCCAGTTGACTACTGTCTGTGTCAAAAGTGAAAATTTGGAGACTCGGACACACACACACACGCCGTGTGAGCGTAAAGGTGGCGTGGGGGTGAGGATGGTGAAACCAGAGGCCGCCACAGGCCACCGGGAGCCGGGCGAGGGCCAGGAACTCTCGGAGGGAAGCGGCCTGCCCGCACCTTGGTCTCAGGCGTCCAGCCTCGACAGCCGTGAGACAACACGTCTGCCCCCCAAGCCAGCTCCTCGGAGGCATTCGTCACAGCTGCCCTGGAGAACGAATCTAGCGACGGGGCCCACACACGAGGTCAAGGAAAACTAGAAAGATTCGACTTTTAAATGGTCAACGGACTGAAAATTCGTGAGGAAAATATAATTAATGGAAGAACATACGGAAAAAACTCAGATGTCTTAGTGTAGAAAAAAAAAGTATTTAAATCGTGATTTCCCGTCACTAGAGAAAATGATGGAACTGTGTAGTGACTGTGGTTTTAGGAGACTGTAAGCGTTCCTCCCTGCGCCAGCGGGAGCCTTTGGAACGACGTTAGGCGGTACCCAGTAAGGGCCCCGAGCTGCTCGTTACCCTGGGCTCCGTCCTTAGATTCTGGGGATCTATCCTAAAGAAATTATACAAAATACAGAAAAACCTTTACGTAGAAAGATATTCGTTTCTGTGCTATTCAAAACATGATAAATACTAAAAATGGAAGAACACCTAAGTGCTGGCTATTAAGAGAAGGGTTAAATAAATCACGGCGCATTCACGGACAAGTATATTACGGAAATTTGAAAATATCCTGTGATGACTGCCTCGTGCCCTAAAATGCATAGCAGTAGACCAGCAGAATCTATACACGGATCACATGTATCAGAAGCCATGTGCATACAAACTTAGAAGATATTTTGATATTTTGCTGTTTGTTACATACGTCTATCACGTGGAAAATGTTTTTAATATTCAAGATCAGCAGCATAAGGCAAAAGGATTAAGCACCAAAAGTACCCAGGAGAACTCCGGAGAGCAGGGAAACGGCGTCTAGCTGCTTAAAGGGAGGCCCAAAGCTGCGGGTGGCTTTGCCCAGAGATGGACGGATACACAGACAGGGACAGGGGGAGGAGGGAAGCCAGAGAGAATTCCTCCGAGACGGATACGAAACAAGGGAAGAATTTCTAAAAGACGGTATACATCAAAAATGTGGATGGGCGCCTGGGGGGCGCAGTCAGCTGAGCGTCTGCCTTGGGCTCAGGTCCCGACCCCGGGGTCCTGGGATCGAGGCCCGGGCCGGGCTCCCTGCTCCACGGGGCGCCTGCTTCTCCCTCTGCCTCTGCCCCTGCTTGGGCTCGCTCGCTCTCTCCCTCTCTCTCTGTCTCTCTGTCTCTCAAATAAATAAAGTCAATCAATCAATAAAATCTTTTTTAAAAAATGCGGACAGTTACTACCTCTGGACGTTCCGAGGACAGGAAATTTCCTTCCCACTTTCCAGTGCTGTCCGGAACACTTTACGGTGAGCCCTTACTAAGCTCACACAATCGGGAAAACGCAAACTTAGGCCCGTTTTGGAAAAACAACAACAACAACAAACTCACGTGAGCGAATCAAAGCCAGACGACGCTCTCCGTCCCCCAGAACCACACCTCCAGCCTCCACGCCCCCCCCCCCCGCCCCGCCCCGGGGCAGCACCTGTCTCCGTTCTGCTGACGCGGGCCTGGAGCCCGTCCTTCTCGCCATCATGACTTAAGGAAGGAGTAACGTCCACAGAATGAATAGAGGAGGAAACTCAAAATTCATGGTGGGAGGCACAATAAACCTGTTTAATAGTGTGGCCTTCAGAAAGAAATCTTTAATAGGCACGAGGTATATTGATGAATATGCCTCATCTACTGAGCACTGGTATTACGTTCCATGTTTAAGCACGTTACACTGTTAACTAATGTTGGTTAATATTAGAAATTCTGTTAATTACAACTAAAACGTCCAATAGCCTTACAGCAAACACGTAGTCCTTTATATCTCATGTCTGTGTTTAATTTCTTAGGGGAGGGAGAAACCTATTTGAGGTGCAGAGAGTAATTCTACATGATGACAACACAGAACGAGCTCATAATTTTTTGTGTGCTTAGAACTATTTTTAGATGTGCACTGACTGCATTGAATTCATCGAGAGAAACTCTTCGTTAAAGACATAAACAGGAGAAAGCTAAATTCAATGTCAAGGATTTTGAAATGCCTAGAACCGAAATCTAGATGCCTGTCTATCAATACTACAGACTTTTGTTGATTTTATTAGAAGTACAAGACACTATTTTGTTCAACCCCCAGATTTTCCCTTCTTGCACTCAACATCCTTGAGCAAGAAAGACCATGCAGTGGGACACAGGCTACCATTTATTAGTGAAAATGAGTCTGAAATGCCAAACACAGGGTCACCTGGGTGGCTCAGCAGTTGAGCGTCTGCCTTCAGCTCAGGGCATGATCCCAAGGTCCCGGGATCGAGTCCCACATCGGGCTCTTTGCATGAGCCTGCTTCTCCCTCTGCCTGTGTCTCTGCCTCTCTCTCTGGGTCTCTCATGAGTAGATAAATAAAATCTTTTCTAAAAAATGTCAAAAAGATGAAACATCAGCACAAGCTAATTAAAAGGCTACTTTTCCATTCCAAAGTCTAAGTGAAAATACTAAAAAAGTCCTATGGCAGAACCAGATGAAGCCAAGGAAAGATAAGGGGAGGACTGGAGTCGGAAAGGTACTACTGGAAATAGGGGATCCCGCTCAGTGATATAGGAAGCAGGCTGGAGAATTCCAGCAGAGAGGTAATTTTAATATTTTGTCATTTAAACAGGGTCACTCTGTCCTGCTGGGTTGTTGAGTAAAGACTGTATTCAGGCCAACAGTCAAATCAGAAAGGACAGTTAGAAGACCATCCCACTAAAGCCAGGTTGAAAGATGAGGGTGGGTTGGACTAGACGGTGGCAAGGCCTGGTGAGAGACGGCGGATTCGTGGATGTATGTTGAGAACTAGAGGCAGAATGATGTGCTAATCGACCGCACGTGACATACGAAGGAAAATTGGGAGTCACAGTGAGCCCAAGATATCTGGTCCCGGGCAAATGAGGGCAGAGTTGCCATTGACAGAGCAGCACAAGGCCTCACGGGGCAGGTGCATCAAAGGAATGCAGGGGCTCACTCTCGGAAGAGTTAGAAATGGCAGGAGTGGGCAGCCCGGGGGCTCAGCGGTTTAGCACCACCTTCGGCTCAGGGCGTGATCCTGGAGACCCGGGATCAAGTCCCACATCGGGCTCCCTGCATGGAGCCTGCTTCTCCCTTTGCCTGTGTCTCTGCCTCTTTCTCTCTCTCTCTCTCTCTCTCTCTGTGTCTCTCATGAATAAATAAATAAAATCTTTAATAAAATCTTTTGAAAAAGAAAGAAATGGCTGGAGTTTGGAGAGTTTCAGGTAGATATAGAGATGTCAAGGTCATTGATTCATGTCATGATTCAAGGTCATTGAATACATGTGTCTCAAATTGAAGACATGACCAAGAAAGCGAGGGCAGGCAGGGAAGAGGAGTAAAATGGAAAGGATTGGGCACTTGACATGGAGTGGACGGACGGAAGACAAGGAGCCAAGCAAAGATGTCTCAATTGGTGTTACAGGAAGAAACCAGATGAGAGGTTCTCCTGGGAGAGGCCAGTGGCGTTATCAAGAGTGTTAAATAGTGTTAATAAGACAATTAAAGAGAAGACTAAGAACTGACCGATGGATTTTATAATATGGAGTTTTCTTGATGACCTTTGGTAAGAGCAGCTTCCTGGAGTGGGAAGAGTAAAAGTCAACGTACGGTCAGTTCAAGAGATAATCAGCCAGAAAAATTCAGATTGTGGGGAATTCTACAGGAAGAGGAAATAAATTTCAAGGAAATAAACACAGAGGAAGGATCCATGTTAAAGGAGATTAAATGAGACAAATCAACCATTGGTAATATAGGGATATTATCTGGATTCACAAACAAGCCATAAAACAAATCCACCAAGATTTACATTTGAACAAAGTACCAAAAAGTTTATAAGACTATGAGAAGTTTCCCAGTGACTGAATATTTAATGATATTAGGAATTTGGTTTTTTAGGAGCGATCATCATAATGATGTTTGTTTAGAGTATTTCATGATGTTTATAGACACCTACAAAAAGAATTTACAGAAAGAATTATATGATGTCTAGGATTTGCTTCAAAACAACCCAGTGTGGGGGGTGTGAGTAAGGGTAGGAAGAAGGAATAACAGGATGAGATAAATTGTCATGTGTTGGTAATTGGTTTTTTGTTTTGTTTTGTTTTGTTTTGTTTTTTTGTTTGTTTTTATTTTTTTTTGGCTTATTATATATGAGAAGAAAGGTTTCTCATTTGTCATTTCTTTTCTTTATGAAGTAAATGTAATGCAGGAAATTCTCTTTGGAGAGTAGAAGAATGAACTTAGAGCTATTTTATTTATTTATTTTTTTAATTTATTTTTTATTGGTGTTCAATTTACTATTTTAACATAGATGCTACTCACAGGTGACAAAAAATTAAGTTCACTGTAATAAGGTCTTGCTATATTACATAAATATGCATCAAGGAAATATATTCCCCTATAGGTTTTTTTATATATAAATTTATTTTTTATTGGTGTTCAATTTGCCAACATATAGAATAATTGTTAAGCAGAGTGACGAGACACGGGGCGGAGCACATACCGTTTTCTATACTTCTGTAAAAAAAAAAAAAAAAAAAAAAAAAAGTAAAAATGAGAGAGAGAGAAAAGAAGGAAAGAGACCCAAGTATAGGCAACTTTTGTAAAGGTTTGCTCCACAGGAGAGGAGATTAACGTGCAATAGCCATCAGGGAAGAGTTAAGAGTCGTTTGTAAAAGTGAAGAATGTTGATCTTGTTGGCTGCTACATAGCTTTCCAAGAAGAAATTAGGTCTGAAAAGCCATTTAATTCTTTACTAACTAGAATTTAAATGGCAGTGGTGAATTTAAGAGAGGTCAATAATTTTTATAAGGAATCAACACCTATCATTCAATTTCAGTTGAACCCACAGCACGCTTGAGAATCAGGCACATTCTAAACCTGCTAAAGTTTTTAATCTTCTCCAATATGACCCAGTCATCACTCATTCCTACACATCTATCAAAAACATACTTTCAGAAACCTTCTACCAAATATTAGTGACTGAAAAGCCTGCTTCAAAGTTAAAATCTAGCAACTTGTTTGATTAGCAAACTATTGTGCATGATAGTTAATAAATTTGGATTAAAAGTACCAAACACCTGAATCAAAAAAAAAGGGGGGGGGAGAAATAAGGAGAATCATCATGTAATTCACGTAGCTCGAAGTACAACTATCGTTCAACGTCCTCCTTCACTCTCCACCGTACGGTTTCCAGTATCGGCGGCCAAGCTAGCAAGTTCTGAGTTTTTGTGTTGCTACAACTGTTCGTGAGTAAATAGTGAGCAGGTGAATGTCTGTTTCTATGGTTTCTATTTACAGTAGGAAGGAACGTTCAGGGTGATCTTTGGCACTTGTTCCTGGTCTTTGTAATAGAAATGTAAGGACTGTTTTCCACCCCCTCGTGCCGAGCCTTAGTCTCCGTGATCTTGTCTTCCTTTCGACTGTTTTTCTTTCCTCTTTCCAGGCTCTCTTTCTCAAGGATCATGACCTCCCTGTGTCAGTAAACATGATTCCATTTCAGTTTTCCATTCTCCGAAAAGCGTCTGGATAGAAAAGGGACAAGCAGTAGAGCTATGTGGCCTTTTCTAATAAGTTTGTCAGAACAAATACTTGGTTTCTGAAAACAGATCAGCAATTTAAGAAGAAATAACCAAGTTTCCTTCCTTCTTCGCTCGGACAAAGCCTCTTTCCATGACAAATCCTGGAGTCGTGGGGATAGTCTCCCCCGTCAGCAGCAGCAGCTGAGATCCCATTAGATAAGGTAAGCCCCAGGAATGCGGCGAATCTTGCCAATTCCTTGGGTTGCCCTCAGCAAATAGGCTTACTTTCTCCCGGACCATCCTAAACCATTCATTACGTACACTCCTGTTTCTACAATGGCACAAAATCATAGCAACCAAAAAGTTGCTGGAATATGTTCAAATGGATAAAAACATAGGTTTGAAAAACGAGTTGGGATCATTTTCCCCAAAATACCTACTATACTAAACTAAATCGCTCGGTGTGCTCAATGAGCTCCGTCAGGTATGACAACGCAGTAAGAATGTTAGTCCAAATACGTGTTGACGTGGCTGGCGTTCCCAGAACCACTCAGCCAAAATTCCTGGGAGATATTCCCTCTTTATGTTTGAAGAAGATTAACTTCTGTTAAACTACTTTCAAAAATCAAACTGAAAAATATTCCTTCGAAAGAGATTTTTTTTTTAAATTGCATTTTGTCCATTTAATGGATGCAATCGCTTTACACGATAAGTACCCGTCCACTTAACTTTAAATGTAAATGTATAGTAAGGTGAGTAAAATCAGTGAACTGTGTCCCAGGAAGAATCACCAGAACCGTGGAGAAGCTTGTGGAAGCCTTCCTCTGTGTACGTTCACCTGTTTGTCCTTCTAACTCCCCCAAAAGCAATTTCGTATTCTGCGTGGGAACATGTCATCAGAAAAAAAAAAAAAGTTATTGTTATTAATAGCCTTTTCTTCAACTCTTAAGTCAACGAATGACAAAACCCTCAGGCTTCCCGAAGGGAAAATGGAGCACACCCAAGTGTGTCGGTACTTTGTTTGCGAGACTTTCTTAATCACTGGGACCAAGCAAAGCGATTAGCTTCCTCTAATTCCCTCAAAGCCTTTAGTTCCACCGCCCTGCCCGTGCAGTCAGCTTTCCAGTGACTAACGTGAAAGGCTTCCCACACTATCACCGAGGTTGCTCCACGCGATTTGCACACAGCGTAGGAGGTCGAGTCATCCTCAGGCCCCGCGAGTCACTTACTGGGTCTCACTTCCCGAACAGTGGACGCGTGTTTGTGGGTGGTCTTCTGTGCACTCTGTGAAAGATCACCAACGCCGAAGCGTGGTATGTCCCTGGATGGCAAAAAGGAGGTAGACACAAGACGAAAAGGGTGTAGTTCACCTTCTTCGACAACAATCAGCATCTGATTTTCCACGCTGCGGACCCGAAAGCAACGCGGGAGCTGGAAAACCGCATCTTGTCATGGTCTCCTTAGTATGAATGTGTATGTAACGCAAACGTAAAAGCCCAGGGATAGTTTCTTAAAATAACATAAGCCTGGAATCATGAGTTGCCCCCCCCACCCCGCCCATACCTGTCCGACTTATTTCGGTTCGTAGCAAGGCACCCTCATCAGTCCCCCCTCAGCCGCACACCGAGCCCAGCTCTTATCTGGCTCCTCACCCATCTCCTTTCTTATCCTGCTTTCTCCCAGCCTCACTTCCTTTAAGTTCCTCCAACACCAGCATTGTATTCTTTCATTTTTGCTTATGGGATCTTCTGTTTGTTCCTCATATCTTCTTTTCTGACGTTTATTAAAAATTCACCTGCCCTTTCTTTTTATTAAGAGATTTTATTTATTGACCCACGAGAGACACAGAGAGAGGCAGAGACATGGGCAGAGGGAGAAGCAGGCTCCCTGCGGGAAGCCCGATGCGGGACTCGATCCTGGGACCCCAGGGTCACGCCCTGAGCCCAAGGCAGATGCTCAACCAACCGCTGAGCCCCCAGGCGCCCCCATCTGCCCCCTTTAACCCACACTTTGAACCACTGACTCCCCCCCTTCCCTTTGTTTCAATCCTTGTCTTCGTTCCTTTGTGCGTTTCTCCTCAAACTGCACGTGGGTCTGACACGGGGCTGAAGCCCCTACCGAGGATCCTCTCCTGCCCCACTGCAGATCATGAGATGACCACAATGAATACGCACACTGCCCGCAATCCCAGGGACCAGGAGCAAGGCCAGGGAGGTTGTGTCAAAATCTCCAGCAAACAGTAACGTCAGGCCCGACTGAAACTGAGCAGGGCCACAAACCAGGTAAGGGGCAGGGGACAGCACCAGCCAGGGTTAGAACCAGGGAAAGAAAAAAAAAAAAGAACCAGGGAAAGAAACTGGGGGCCCAGTAAAGGAGGCCGGGTAGGGTCTTTGCCAACAACCACTGATTGTATTCTATCCAACAACTTGTCATCTTTGCCTTAGAATTAGTCCCTCAATCAAGCTCAGAAAGACAGTTTAAAAATGTATTCTTCAATATATAAAGATATAAAATCACTTTTTTCTTTCTAATTTGAGATTTTAAAATGTGAAACATGCCTAGAATTATAATTATTATGCATGTATTAAAGTAGGTTATAATAACAGACTCATAAAATTCAGCATTGATTCTATAAAATAAGAACAAAAAAAGGATTCAAAAAAAAAGAGAGAGAGAGAGAGAGAAGGAAAAAAATAAGCCAGACTTAAGGTCAAAACTGGTTATTGTAAACAAGCATTTAACTGAACTCTGAGCTTCACAGTACCTAACAATTAAAAGAAATGTGATGTATAATAAAATTCTTATTATCTGCTATAAGGAAGTAAATAATTTTTCAAGAGAAACAACCTTTGCCTATGCTAATTTTGTAACACAGGTTCCTACACATTTTTTACATGGTTCCTTTTAGAATATCATAAAGCCTATAACCCCTTATCCTAAAAAAAAAAATGCACAAATCTACTTCGCATAAACTTTACATGTAGTTTCAGAAGATTCGCAGACTGTCTCAAGTCTGTCTCTTGAAGGTTAAGGATTACTGTCATTGAAATTTGGGGGACGGGCATCTTAAAAGTCATAGTGGATAATGACAATAGAAATTGCAAAAGTTGTATGTTTTCCTATCTTATGTATGCTGTTAGGAGGGTAATATTAAAGGATAATCCGATGAAAGTAGTTTTATGAGGAAGGTAACATCATGAACTGTCTATGTTCAATCGCAATATTTGTACGTGACCTTTTGGCCAGCATTTCTGCTACCCTTAGTTTCTCATGACACAAGTGACTTCTAATCATTTAAGTGCCCTACAGGAGTATAGAATTTATGGTCCTTAGATGAGTAAATCAGATAGCTACTGCTTATCATTCCCCTACTTTGTTTGATAGTTTACTAACATGTGTGCCTACTCAAACAATATATTATTTGGTTTCCCTTATTTGTAGACTTTATAAAATAGAATCATATTATATGCAATCTCTTGAAATCTTCTTTTCACTCGACATTATGCTTCCACAATCCATCCCTGCTGTTGTATGCCACTCAATTCATCATTTTCGCTATCGTATAGTATTCCATGGAGTAATAAACCACAAATTATCCCTTCCTAGTAATAGGCACTTGGAGCGATTCTAATCTTTTGCTATTAGACTCAGAAACTGAGTTGCGATCAACATTTCCCAGGAAAAAAGGTTTTACTCCGGGGATGGCGCAGGGGAGGAACTCATAGGGCCGTTAGTAGTAGTAGCCTCAGTCATGGGCTAGCTGGTTATATGGATTCCAAATATCAATGGTTCATTGATCATTATGCTTTATGATTTACCTTCAACTTGCACATATTATTTGTAGTTATGAAACATGTTTTTTAAAAGAATAAGGTTTTTAAAGCCATTAATAAGCTAGAATATTTTATAATATTAAATTTTTTGGAAAATGGGCAATTATGCTTTAAAAGGTATCAGGAGTTTCATCAAGCACCAAAATGATCATAAGTGAAAAACCACCTGTCGGGATTCTTTGATCTTCCCTAATTATTATGAAACTATTTTGCTTTCTACCACTTTACCAGGACTAACGAAATCAATACCATGACTTTCTATTTTGTTAAACGACTGCTTCCTGAAGCTAGGCTTTTGATAAGAGCACAGAGTTCAAAGTGATTCAGCAACAAAACCAGTATCTGCGTGACTTCCAATAAACTGTTGCATAATACAGATACAAGATATTGAGTCACTTCTGTATTGCTTTTATCTGAAATATCACTGTACTCGCCGTATTAGAACAGCCTAAAGCTACAAGAGAAGAATATCCTTTTAACTATAGGAAAATGCAAAGAGGACCATGTATTGCATTTTGGAATAGATGGATCTGAGTGCATTCTTTTTATTTTGCAAAACAGTACCACTACTCTGCCGCAGAAAACAAGTACTAAAAGTGTAGATGCAAAAAGAATCTAAAATTAAATAAAAATGTAGATGCAAGGTATATAATTAAGTATTGAAGTATTTTTAAGCAGCTGTTCGAGTGACTGAGTTCAATCTTCCTACACGACCCCAAAACTTGGGAGTATAGTACCAAAGAGAAAAACTCGTTAATTTTTCCAACAATTTTGGGACGACCAAACTGACTTTGCTAAAGATGAACCCTCAACCTATTCCTGCTCTAGCCCAAACTCCAAATGTCAGATATCCCAACCCACCCAACTGCCTCTTTTGATTTTGTTTTCCTTTAGCTGAGTGTCAGGACGGCCCCAATCCCAAGTCTAGAGCCCTGTCATACAATACTGTTTCCTATGGCTCAGCCCAGTCCAACCTTCCCAAGGCAGAGCCCTAGATGAAACATGAAGCTCCTCGTTAAACTCTCTTTACCTCATGACATCGTCCATAATCACTTCATGAAACTGCTTTTTAGTGGCATCAGTAATCTCCAGGAAATTCTAATATTTTTTTACCTCTTTTTCATTACTCTGGTCTTTCTTTAGCATTTGACCCAAAAATCTCCTTGACATTCTACCTTCTTATTTTGAAAAATATGCTCTTTGTTTTTGTTCTACTTTCATGAATTCTTCACTGTTTTCTTGCAGTGGCTCTTCTTCTTCCTTGTATTTGTTGGGTTTTGCTTCAAAACACTATCCAATTAACTCACAAATCTGAAGGTGAATGATCTGGGATGAGCCCTGTTGATCTTAGCCGGGCTTGACCATGACTCTCCGGTCAACGGGAGAGTCGGTTGGGATAAGGAATACCTCTCTTCACACAGTCTCTCATCGTCCAGGGGGTCTGCTCAGGTTTTTTCTCATGGTACTTGCAGAAAAGTCCCAACACACAAGCATTTTCAATATCTGTTTTTGTCACATTTACCATTGTTCCATTGGCCAAAACAAGTCAGTTGGCCAAACTGAGAGTTTGGGTGGGAGGAGACCTCCAAAGTGCGTGGACACAAGGAGGTGTGAACAAACAGGGCCATTACTGTGATCTGCACACTGCGCTTGCTCACCTGAAATATGGGCATTTCTAAAGAGCTGATCTTTGGCCCCTTCTCCTATTTCTTAGACTCACGCTGTATGGTTCTTATAATCCTCGTGAAGTCTATGATATTCTGCAATTCTTATTCCTGTAACATCTAATAACACCTCTGTGTGAATGCCTTCAAAATTGAAAATTCCATCTTTTTTTCAGAAAATTCCATCTTTATATCCATCATCTTATTAACAAGAAATACAAAATCATATGAAAAACAAATTATGAATTCTTCCAATGACGGTTAGAAAAACCTTCTTAGAAAAGGGTGGGCCTTATGAGCTGAACCCTGAAAGAAACGTATGATTTTTCCCAAACCAGGACTGATCTATGTATTTGTTTCTTCATTGAATCATTAAGTAATAATTTTTTAAGTGCATGCCACATGACGGTTTGCGCTACTCTTACGGCATTTATCAGCACCTATCTTACGCTAGCTGAGAAAAACAGCCCCTGACATCCAAGAGCTGGCCGTGCACTATGACTAGGTCTTGCTGTTCTCCTGTTGAACATAAACAACCTCAAAGAACACCAACACCAGATGAGGCCACTCTGCGACCATGATGGAGCAAGTCGAAAACAAGATCAGACTTTTAATCTTTTAATCATACCTGAATACCCACAAAAATGTGGACACTATCCAACCACAAAAATGACCAAACATCCACTTATCTTGGCTACCATGAGCAAATGTGGTTTCCCTACCAAATACAGCCTTAATCTTGAACTAGTCTTCCCTCCTTCTCATCAAAATTTATTAAAATACCCAATTGTACAGTTATCCCCCCTTTCTGACAGCAGTCAATCCAGGGTGAAGCCATGCTTCTTTAAATCCTCCCCAAGGGACACCTGGGTGGCTCAGCGGTTCAGCATCTGCCTTCAGCCCAGGGCATGATCCCGGGGTCCTGGGATTGAGTCCTACATCTGGCTCCTTGCAGGGAGCCTGCTTCTCCCTCTGCCTGTGTCTCTGCCTCTCTCTGTGTGTCTCTCATGAATAAATAAATACAATAATTAAAAATAATAAAAATAAAAAATAAGTCCTCCCCAAAATTACACCCCCAAATTCTATGATGCATCCTTTCTAACATGCTCTTACTAAGATGTCCACTGTTGTTCCTGCTGTGTTCTCCTTCCCCACAATGAGCAGTGTATCAGCACAGGTGTATTCCTGGTGGTCTTTGGCTGGCGGGCACTGACATACATTCTTGATTTATTTGTCTTACCTCCAGAGATTGTTGAAAATCTCTGGAGAAGAAGCACTGTCCGATTCATTTTGATGTGTCCCACTATATAAAAGTCAATGACTAGAAATGCTGAGAAGATTCTGGAGAAAGTATCCTGAGTCATCCATCATAGATATAACACAGGCATCCTCCAGAGATGACTTCCTAGAAGTGACTTTTCAAGCAGCACAATTCTGGGGCTTGCAGGGATATGTCCCTCCTATATTTAAGTTTATTTATTTATTTATTTATTTATTATTTTTAGTAATCTTCACACCTAATGTTGAGCTCAAATTCACAACCCCAAGGTCAAGGGTTGTGTGCTTTTCTGACTGAGACAGCCTAGCCCCCCCCAGATAAGTCCCTCCTATAATGAGAATCTTGGTATGTCAAAATTGATCAATATTCAGAAATAGAAAAAAAGATGTATGTGAGATTGGAATAGCATCAGAGTGACTTTATTTTTTTTTAAGAATTTATTTATCCATTCATGAGAGACACAGAGAGTGAGGCAGAGACACAGGCAGAGGGAGAAGCAGGCTCCCTGCGGGGAGCCCGATGCGGGATTCGATCCCAGGACCCCGGGGTCACGCCCTGAACCGAGGGCAGACGCTCAACCTCTGAGCCACCCGGGTGCTCCCATCAGAGTGACTTTAAATCTACCAACAATACTGGCCTTTCATAGGAGCCATATGGGATTCTTCTGAATCATCTAAATCATGCTGCCAATGTGGTATGCAACATTTGTGTTAATGGAAATATTTATTTTGATGTAAGATTCTAAATGTCTTTCAAAATAGATACCTAATATAAATTTTAAAAGTTCTTAGTGATAGAAGTTCTTGAATTACAAAAGTTCTTAGCTTTAGCACTTCTTGAATTGCATTCTCATTTTACCCTTCAAAAGGCACAGAATTCATGAAAAAAATCCCTAATTGAGAAATTTAGTCTGAATTTAAAGGCATTACAAAATATGCATATGAATAAAAAAGAAGACAAATAAAAACTTAAAGAATGTAACGCTAAAACTAACTCAATTTTTAAGAGAAAAGCTAATCGAAAAAGTTTGTAGAAAAAAATGACATGACAAAAAGATCATACACAAGGCACAGTCTATATGGCATCTGAAATTAGTCAAATAAGCATGAAGGCATATACTACAGATCACATGATCTACATTTGCATCTATATAGCTTAAAATTCTTATTACGTTAATCTTCAAAATAATCCACATAAACTAATACTAAAGTTGCAGCCGTCAGGAAAACAGCCATAAGGAGATCTAAAATACCAGCCAAGCTACCATCCATCTATATAACGACCTTCCCCCAGAAAAATTGGCCAATCTTTCCAGTGCTAACAAGCGTGAAGAACCCCCATTAAAAATGGGAGTCAGAAAATGCTGCAGAGAAATTAGCAGCTAATTAGTAAGAAAACTAGTAAAAAGAACATACAATTATTGTGTTTGGTAATGTTTTAGAATGTGACAGTGAAAATCTATTAATATTCAGTAAAAGCATCAAACTTTCAGCGTGCACAATCTGAAAAATATTTCACATACATAATAGTTTTGAAATTATGTATGTTAAGCATAAAAACTGAAATTATAAGTCTGGCCCATGACATTAATTTTGTAAATTGGGTTTTGGTTTTCTGTCCATTTAAAAGCCCAAGCCAATAATTCTTTACTCTAAATATAACCATAATATAGTTTAATGCGTATGTATGTGATTTTTAAATACCATTTCAATAAGATTCACAATCTGTTTCCAGCTTGATATTCATTCTACATTATGGATAATATTCACAGCAATCTGTGAACCCTAAGCATTTTTTTTCCCAGTAGTGGATTAGAGCCACTAATTTCTGGGACCTGGAAATTATGCTATTATGACTATGAGTTTAATCAAAAATTAAGACATGAACAATTCATTGAGAAAATAATGCGAAATGCCCTTTGCCTTTAGAAACTCATTAGATATTTCTGGTAGGTAAAAAAACAATTCAGAGAGGAACTGTTTAAAAAAAAAAAAAGGTTGGCTTTGTCAGCTACTCTTGAAAACATCTGAGATTTGCAGATAAGCAAACATTTATTGAATTACTCGTTTGCCCAAGCAACAGGTAGGAGTGATCCTCATGCACAGGCGCTGCGCTAAGCTCAGGGCCCAGGGCAATGGCTTCTCTACCCACTACCCCCAACGGCTTATGGTCTTACAGAAAATACATAAGCAATGACCATAAAGGATGTTAAAAGTTCTAAACAGGAACACCGAACCTAGTCCAGAAAGTCGAGAAAGGCTTCAGAGAGAGAGGAACACACAGGGTGAGCCTGAAGATGAGGGACAGTTGGCGGGAAAAGAGGAGGGAGAGGACTGCAGGCCGCACAGCGCGCCCACACGAAGCCTCAGGCCGCGGGAGGGAGAGCAAAAGACTCTAGCGTGTGAAACCCCCTTCCAGGGAAAGAAATCTTCTGAGCTGAGGCCTCAGCCGGGATGCACAAAGTATGATCTATTTAGATAGAAGTAAATGGGGAGCCACACGACTCAATAATAGGTACCATTCATGAAGCCCTCCCTACGCGTCAGATTCTCTGTGGTGCGCGCTTTTCCCACAAATAATCTCATTTATGTCACATAATGACCCACAAGATAGGCGTCACTTTTATTCCTCTTTTACATACGAGAAACTGAGGCAGAGGGGTCAAATAATTTGCTCAGGTTCACACGGCTAAGCCATGACAGAGCCAGATGCAAATCTAGATCATCTGGTCCCATGGCCTGTGTTCATGAGCACAGAAAAAGGGTAAGTAGCATCATATCTCAATTAAAATTCTATGCCACCAACATTTTGACCTACTTAAAATATCCAGCAGAAGAACCCAAAGATTGCTCTGATTTTGATTTGCAGCAGAGCGGTATCGCACTGCAGCACGGAGAGCTGGAGACTCCAAAGGGAATTTTCTGAGCTGATAATCAGGCGGTTAATTGGGGCAAAACCTTGTTTGTTTTTCTCTTGGGAGCCTCCAGACCCAGGAGACAGCTCATAAGAGTTGCTTAACAAGAGTCAGTCCCACTTTATTGCATAGAAGGCTGCGCCTGTCCCATGTAGGATGACTCGCCTGTAGGTGATTTTCTAGTGACTTAAACTACTCGAAGTGGACACGTCAGATTGGTTTGTGAATATACCGATGCCTTTGGTACAGCCGCTGTGGAAAGTAGAGTGGAAGTTCCTCAAAAAAACAATTTTTTATTAGTTCCTCAAAAAATTTAAAAATAGAAATATTATATGATCAAAACATTCCACTCATGGGTATTTACCCAAATAAAATGAAAACCCTCATTTGAAAAGACATATGCACCCTGTGTTTAGGGCGGCATTATCTCACAACAACCAAGACACGGAGGCAACCTAAGTGTCCATCAGTAGACGAACAGATAAGGAAGATGTGGGGTGTCTGTGTGTGTGTGTGTGTGTGTGAATATTACACAGTCATAAAAAAAAAAAAGGTGAGATCATGCCATCTGAGACACGGATGGACCTAAAGGGTAATAGGCTAAGTGAAATAAGTCAGGCTAAGAAAGACAAATACTATATGATTCCACTCATAAGTGAAATCTAAACAAACAAAGAAACAAATTAGTAGACAAAAAGCAGAATCAGACCTATACAGAGAACAAACTGAGGGAGGAGGATGGGTTTGGGCAAAATGGATGGAAGGGAGGCGGAGATACAGGCTTCCAGTTGTGGAATGAATACGTTACAGCGATAAAGGGCGCAGCGTGGGAAATATGGTCAATGGTATTTTGATAGCGACACCGGGGCCGGATGGTAGCCGCACCTGCGGTCAACAGCGTGACGTACACTCGTGAATCACTATGTTGCACACCCGCATCTAACGTCACATTGTATATCAGTCGTACTCAACTAAAATATATATATATATTCTGATGCTTTTATTTATGCGTTAATAATAGTTTTAATTTTTAAGCTACATTGTTCACTAATAAGATTCAAAAGGTGGCTTCACTTCCCGCCTGGGAAAGAAGTCTACTGACCCCAAGTGTGAAGGTCACTAGGAACACTCTGTCCACCTCGTATTGGGTAGTTCTTAAATTCAGCAGTATTCACCAAATCCTGAAGCTCTGATCCTATTTTTAAATGGTGGGGGTGAAAGAATTCCCGTCCTGAAAATATACCACTTTATTTCTCAATGCTACTTTCCTCCAGCCAGACAATGGCGATGACCTTAGGTCAGATAAGATTTTGACAGAACCCTAGTTTGACATATTAAAGAGGAGCACGATTAGGAAACTATGCCCTAAACAGATGGGGAGAAATTCCATTACCTTTATACGTCATAAAATTCTAACACTTTTATTTCATAGCATAAACTACCAACAAAATTACAAGGTGCAAATATTTTTAATGCAGTTTATAAAATGGTGAATAGGAGAGGACTTGGAAATAATCTGCCTTTATGCGGTGATGGGAAGAGGAGAAAAAGCTTCCCACTGAATGCGTTCCTAGTTTAATGTGGTATAAAGTATGTGAGCACCACCTAAAGCACACTTAGACAGTTAGGCACAGAACTTTTTAAACGCTTTGTAGATAAATGATTTGCTACGTGCAAACTGTACAATTGCTGATCAGTTTGCTTTTCATCGGTACGTTGCATTAGTTAAATCTTTTTTTTACAGTAAAAACATGGAATTTAAAGCTGTTGTTCTTGCCTCCACGATTTATATGTAATTTCCATACCATTATTTTCTGGGTGAACTTTGTCTCTAAAAACGCTGGGCATAGGGCAGCCCCAGTGGTGCAGGGGTTTGGTGCCGCCTGCGGCCCAGGGTGTGATCCTGGAGACCCGGGATCGAGTCCCGCGTCGGGCTCCCTGCATGGAGCCGGCTCCTCCCTCTGCCTGTGTCTCTGCCTCTCTCTCTCTCTCTGTCTCTCATAAATAAATAAATAAATAAATAAATAAATAAATAAATAAATAAATAAATAAATCCATCCATCCATCCATCCATCCATCCATCCATCCATCCGCTGGCCATAAAAAACGTAAAAGGAGTTCTGAGTAACCAGACTCTGAGAGCAAGGGTTCTGAGAAATTTCATGTTGAAGATGTTGAAGACTCGCACTCATCTATGAAAGGATCTAGGAATTCAAATCAAAGTTAAGGCAAACACAATAATTTTTCTTAGAGAGAAAATAAGTCATTAAGAATGGTTTTAGGGCAGCCGGGGTAGCTCAGCCGTTTAGTGCTGCCTTCAGCCCAGGGTGTGGTCCTGGAGACCCAAGATCGAGTCCCGCGTCGGGCTCCCTGCATGGGGCCTGTTTCTCCCTCTGCCTGTGTCTCTGCCTCTCTCTCTCTCTCTCTCTGTCTCTCATGAATAAATAAATAAAATAAAAAAAGAATGGTTTTATTACATCACTTAATGCAAGATATTTAGAAAAGATAAAGCATTTCAAGGTGGAATAACAATCAAGTACTAAATTGCTTTATCTTTTCACAATAGTATAGTTCTTTTTTTTTTTTAACATCTCTACTTCTTGTATTAAAAAACAAACAAAAAAAATGCTGAAACCTTCAACCGATTTGCCCTGACACTGATAACTCCAGAAGTATCTGCACTGTTTTCTCATTCGGACAAGTCAAGAATAAAAACACAAACAGATAAATACTAACATGCGCTGCATTAAACTAGTCTGATTAGGAGTTAGACGAACTCAATTTTCACCGGTTTCCCATTACCTCTCATCCCACGCATGTAAATATAAACAATCGCCTTTACTCGACACTGTACACAGAGCTCACTGTAAAATAAACCACGTTAACTTCCACAGTATTTGAAAAACTATGAAATGCAACTTTGAAAAACTCAATGAAGAAAGACATTAAAAAGCCATCTTTGGGTAGCTCCCCGGCTACGAAGGCTGTGTGTGGGCCACGTGGATACCCTTCACTCAGGAGACTTACCCACTAAGTTTAAATCACTACCACTTGAAATGGCCTGGAATTATAGAGGCTGCAGCTACCTGCACTGGAAGTATTGAAGAATTTAGCCATTTGGTGGCAAGAACCCTCTTTGAGAACCTAGGTTCATAGATGACGGCCATCGTGTACACTTAAATGCAAAGAAATAACCCAGGCTGACCAACATCTTCTGGGCATCGAGCTTTTATGCCAGTGGATGTGAAGATCCCAAGGGGAGCCCGCTGTAGAGATACAGGTTGGTAGTGACA
The DNA here is from genome assembly GCF_003254725.2 of Canis lupus dingo. NCBI lineage: Eukaryota > Metazoa > Chordata > Mammalia > Carnivora > Canidae > Canis > Canis lupus. The sequence continues at coordinate 72,058,197 of NC_064254.1, forward strand.
CACGGAAATACTGCTGAGGACCAATTCCAAGAGGAAACAAGGAAGGCAGTAATCTCTCGGACATTGGTCCTCACAACATTTTTCTAGCTCTGTCTCCTGAAGCAAGAAATAAAAGCAAAACCAACCTATTGGGACTACATCAAAATAAATAGTTTCAGCACAGGGAAAGAAACAATCAACACAACTAAAATGCAACCCATGAATGGGAGAAGATGTTTGAAAATAATATCTAATAAAGGGTTGGTATAAAAAATATATATAATGAACTGATACAACTTAATACCCAAAAAACAAATAACCCAATTTAAAAAATGGGCAGAAGATATAAACAGACATTTCTACAAAGACCTTCCAGAGCCAAGAGACTCATGAAAAGATGCTCCATATCCCTCATCATCAGGGAAACGCAAATCACAACTATAATGAGCTATCACCTCGCACCTTGAGAATGGCTAAAACCAAAAACACAAGAAACAACAAGTGGGGGCTAGGATGTGGAGAAAAAGGAACACTTGTGCACTGTCAGTGGGGATGCAAACTGGTGCAGCCACAGAGGAAAACAGTACGGAGCTTCCTCAAACAAAAATAAAACCATCCTGTAATCCAGTAATCACACTACTGCATATTTACTAAAAAAAATGCCAAAACACTAATCCAAAGGGATACATGCAACTGTATGTTTATTGGAGGATTATTCACAATAGCCCAACTATGGAAGCTGCCCAAGTGTCCATTGGTAGATGAATGGATAGAGATCTGATACAGATAGACGAGAGAGAGAGGGAGAGAGAGAGAGAGAGAGATCTACCCAGATAGCAAGATAGGCAGATGATGGATGGTTGGATGGATGGATGGATGGATGGATAGATAGATAGATAGATAGATAGATAGATAGATAGATAGATAGATAGATAGATAGATAATGGAATATGATACAGTCGTAAAAGAATGAAATCTTGCCATTTGCAACATGGATAGAGCCAGAGAGTATAAAGGGAAGAGAAATCAGTAAGTCAAAGACAGACACCATATGATCTCATATGTGAAATTCAAGAAACAAATGAACAAAGGGAAAGAGAGAGAGTAAAACCAGCAAACAGATTCTTAACTAGAGCGCCAACACGGCTACCAGGGGGGATGTGTGTGGGGGGATGCGGGAAATCGGGGGTGAGGATTAAAGAGTGCCCGAGTCATGATGAATGAAAGACGGAATGATAAGAATATGGGTAGATTACGAGTTCAAGACTCTCCCGTGATGTTCTGGTATTCCTTTGTGTAGAATGCACAGGGGCTGCCGAACATCGAGCGTACCTAACGCCGGACCTACTGCACCCTGAACATGGAGGAGTAAGAACATAAAGTAAGCGTTCAGGGAATAGGTATTTCCTGGGGCCCCTGGGAGGCTGAGCAGTTGAGCGTCTGGCTTCGGCTCAGGGTGTGACCCCGGGGTCCCGGGATCGAGTCCCACATCGGGCTCCCTGCATGGAGCTTGTTTCTCCCTCCACCTGGGTCTCTGCCTCTCTCTGTGTCTCTGTCTCTCATGAATAAATAAAATCTTTTCTTTTTTTACACCGTATCATTATTTTTAATGTCCAATGTTTATAATATGAGGGCCGGGGCTTTCTCCCCAACTCAAGTTTATAAATTTTCAATTGGCTTGTGAGGCCAATAGGGATACTTCTTGTCTAATCTGGTTTCTGGGAAGACTTCATTCAGGTCCTCAATGGTCATCTGATCAGATGGAATTATGTTCTCGTCTTCTCCAGCTCTTTTTCATATTCTTCAATCCTGGCCTTTGAGAGGGACAAAAACTCAGCACAGCTTTTCACATCTTCTTTTTCCCCAACATCCACCTGGACAGTGTATTTATCCTCTGGCACAGGAACCTTGAGGGCATTAAACTTCTTCTCAAAGTCATCTACCAAGCCAGCCTCTGCCACACTGGCCTTGTAGTAAGCCCAGTCGACAGCAGGTGGTTTCTCAGGAAGAGGAGCCAACCTGGAGGCAAGCATCTCATTCCAGGATTTCAGGGAGTTGGCAATGGCCTTCTGGTTTCGGGGTATGATCTCCCCAAAAGCTACCCAGTCAATGGTTTTTAGAGCAAGTTTTCACCCAGCCATCTTGAGATCCTTCCCCGACCCCCAATAAAATCTTTAAAAAAAAAAAAAAAAAGAATAAGGTATTTCCTATAGATTGTCCCAGAAAACAAATGTTTACACATATGATCGTGGCATTTGAGAACAACTCCATTCACCGGGAGTCTAGATTTCAATTCATTTCCACTTAGGTACAAAAGAAGGCCTGGGGTTGGAAGGAATCTCCGCGGTTACCCGACTCGCTCGGATTCGTAGTTGGGTCTGGAAAGCGGCAGTGCTGCCCCAAAGGCACCTCCTTGCTGTTTTACTCCTGGGCAAGGAGCGGGTGGCGCGGCCCTCCTAGAAAGGGGAGCCCTGTGAGAAGCCCCGGGCCCCCCGGGGCGTCTTTCCTCTACTGAGGGTCCATCTGTAAAATGGGTCGAGCGCCCTTCCCGGCCTTGGGTCTCGCTGGAACCGGCAGGAGCAGGGTCGGGGCCAGTCGGTCCCCACTTGCTCCTGGTCCTGCTGAACCTCGTGTCCCGCGGCCGGGCTGCACCTCCCTCACGTCCACCTGCCAGGAGCGCAGCCCCCGGCTCCCGCTCGCAGGACCACACAGCCAGGCCCCGCACCGGCCCGATGGCGAGGGGACAAGGGCGTCCAGCCTTCCTCTGCGCGGCCACCACGGTTCTCAGGGATTTCTTCACCAGCCCTTGGGGGACGCGGCCGTCATATCGTCCTTCTTGGTGGAACCTCCCAAGTACCTGGCGCCGCCAGCCTGTGACCCTGATGACCTCGAGCGCATCACCAGTGGGGGCGCGAGTCCCCACCTGCGCTCCCAGGACGAGGTCTGGGCGCGGTCGCACTGGGAAAGGGCAGTGAAAGCTTAGCACCCTGGGTGCTCGCGGGCCCTGTGGGTGCCCAGGTGGGCAGGGGCTGGCGCTTCAGAGGTCTCCAGACCCAGAGAGCTGGACTTGGCTTTGACAGTGTGACTTGAGGGAGGCCTGTGGCGCCCCTGCGAGGGCCAGGCCGTCATCCCGACTGGCCCCGACCCTGCTCCTGCCCGCGTACTCACTGCTCACCTGCCGGCAGGTGCGCTCCCCCCTCCCCCTGCCCGCGTACTCACGGCCCGGCCTACGGGCAGGTGCGCCCCCTCCCCCCCTCCCCTCCCGCGTCCATGTACTCACGGCTCCGCCTGCGGGCAGGTGCGCCCCCTCCCCTTTCCCCCTCCCCCTGCCCGCGTACTCACGGCCCGGCCTGCGGGCAGGTGCGCCCCCTCCCCTTTCCCCCTCCCCGCGTCCGTGTACTCACGGCTCCGCCTGCGGGCAGGTGCGCCCCCTCCCCTCCCCTCCCCTTCCCCGTCCGTGTACTCACGGCTCGGCCTGCGGGCAGGTGCGCCCCCTCCCCTCCCCCCTCCCCTCCCCTCCCCTCCCCGCCCCCCCGCCCGCCCGCGTACTCACGGCTCCGCCTGCAGGCTCCGGTCCTCCGCCAGGTAGTTGGAGGGCACGTAGCCCTGCGGCCGCCCCTCGCCGCGCCCGTCCAGCCGCCGGGCCAGCCACCAGCCCTCCAGGGACGCGTCCAGCACCTGCAGCCGCTCGCCCGCGCGGAAGCTCAGGTCCTCCGCCGTGCGCGCCCGGTAGTCGAACAGCGCCACGAAGTAGCGGCCGCCGCCGGGCTGCGGACCCCGCGTCGGGGCGGCGTCGGGGCGGGCGCGGGCCCCCGGGTTCGCGATCACCAGCGGCTTCTCGGGCTCCCGGCCCGCGCAGGGCAGCCAGCGCCGCAGGTGCGCGCACAGCCGCACGCAGGTGCCGCCCATGGCTGCTCCTCGGCCCCGCGGAGCCCTCGCAGGCGCCGCAGAGCCCGGGTCGGTCCGCGGGCGCACCTGCCGCCGCCCGGGGCGAGGCTGCTCGCGGCAAACCTGGCACCGGGCGGCCCCTGCGGACGGACGGACGGACGGACGGAGGAGCCCCTCGCCTGCCGCCCTGCCGTCCGGTCCGCGGGCGCAACAGGTGGCCCCGCCCTCCGCCCGCCCCGCCCGCAGCGCGTCCCTAAGCCCGTCCCTAACCGCCCGCCCCGCCGCGTCCCTAGGCCCGTCCCTAGGCCCGTCCCTAACCTCCCGCCCGCAGCGCGTCCCTAGGCCCGTCCCTAACCGTCCGCCCCGCAGCACGTGCCTAAGCCCGTCCCTAACCTCCCGCCAGCTGTGCCCTGCAGCGCGTCCTTAAGCCCGTCCGTAACCGCCCGCCCCGCAGCACGTGCCTAAGCCCGTCCCTAACCTCCCGCCAGCTGCGCCCCACGGCCCGCGAGCCCCCCCCCGCACTTCCTGGTCCCCCCCCCGTCGGGGATCCGCAGGGGGCCCCCCACCTGCCCACCCCAGGGACACTCGCGCCCCCGCAAGGAGCCAGCCCCCCAGGCAGCTGCGAGCCCCCACCGCTGCACAGGCTGGCTCCCCGGGGACCCTGCTCGCCCCACCTGCCCAGCACAGATTTCCTCTGTGGAGTGGGGTCATTTTGCCCCCACTAGGGGCAGTTAGCAGGGGACCTAAAGTGGCCGGATATCTGCTCCTGGACCAACAGCACCTGGGGAAGAACCACCGGGCTCCTACCTTTTTTCATCACTACGCATGATTTTTTTTTAATGGCTTCAAAATATATTTACAGTCTGGAGAAATACGAGAGCAGCTGATGAAAATGCTGAGAACCTGAAATACTGCTTTTTCCCAGAGACATTTCGTTTCCCATCTCTCCCGGACTATTCCTGAGGTGCACACAGGCACACAGACCAGGGGACCGTGCAGAGGACAGGAAGGGCTCCTTGGCTCCCTCTGGCCTCCAGGTCTAGGGGATGCTCATGACCCCACCCTAGGACCTCAGGAGCTTGGCTCTCCTCGCCCCGCTTGCCACCGCTGTGTCCCACAAATGTGCACTCTGGACCCCAAGAGCCACCAGGCCCAGGTTTGGACAGACCCACAGGCTGCCGCTTTCCCTCGTAGAGACGGCTCCCGGCCCATGTACGAGGTGTCACTTGTTTCTGTAGAAGACATTTATTATTACGAATCCCCCTCCTAAAAGCCGACCTCTGTGTGTTGGTGGAGGCACGAACCCGGCTAACCAAGCCCCAGCACAACATCCAAATTCCAGTTCTCTGACAAACAGTAAGGCCTTTTTAGCGGTCAGAATAATCAAACTGAAGGAAAGGGGGCAAAAACCCCCAGAGAACCGTGGGTTTAGCCCCATCCGCTCCCTCCTACCTTGTACTAAAATCAGTTATTTACAGCGGACAGATGACTTGGCTGGAACAAGATCTCATGCCAAATTCCCAGGTTTTTCGACTGTCTTCGGAGTTAGAGCAGAAGTACCAATTTAGCAGGAAAAGAAAAGCCAAAAGCCGAGCCAGTTTTGGACGTCTGTTTGTCTGTGACATGGGACCTAAAATAGAATTCTCTACATAAGAGATAAATGGCAATTATATAATATTGAGAAGCCATACGAATATTTTGTTTCAGACACAGTATTAATTGTAAAATTGTGGGATTCTATTAACACCCCTGCACAGACATATAGGATGCTAGTCTTTCCAGAAACAGCTACAGGATATAAAAATGAAAGGAAATTTGGGAGCAACTAGAGAGATGGATTCAAGGCCAATTTGTCAGGGCACCCGAGTGGCTCAGGAGGTGAGTTCCAGGTGTGACCCCGGGGTCCTGGGATCGAGTCCCGCGTTGGGCTCCCTGCATAGAGCCTGCTTCTCCCCCTGCCTGGGTCTCTGCCTCTCTCTCTCTCTCTCTCTCTCTCTCTCTCTCTCTCTCTCTGTGTGTGTGTCTCATGAATAAATAAATACAATCTTTAAAAAACAAAAAGACCCATTTGTAAGTGGAGCTTTGGACTTCAAGAATTCAAAGTCTTTAAATTCGAATACGCCTCCGTTATGGTTACGACAGGCATTCCAGAAAAAGACAGTGGCCGACGTGCCCAGCACATCACCAAGCTAGTGAGTGACACTGAGGGAGCGGGGGACTGTGTCGGTCTGAGAGCTGAGCCACGGACGGGAGGGAAAGGGCTTCTCTGTGTCATCAGCCCCAGAACTGCGCAGCCACCCAAGCTTGAAGGCTTGAACATGTCTTTTACTCTCCCCCTGCTTCCTCTGAGCTAATCAATCACTAAATGCTGCTCACTCTTCCTTTTCATTTATTCCACAAACATTTTTTTTATTCCTTCTGAATGACAGCTGGGCACTGGGCCAAAAAAAATTAAAATAGAATATCCTTCCCTAGATTATTCCAGAGGCGTCCTGAGCAGTCTCCCTTCCTCCAGCTTACCCCCCCACCCCCACCCAAAGCCACTTTCACAATAGTAATAACGATGCGCCTGCTGGTAAAGAGTAGCCATCAGGCGTGGAGGGCTTTCTCTGTGCCGGGCCCCGTTAACATTAAGAATGTCACAGATGGTATTCATTTAATTCTCAGAAAATAAAAACAGTAATACCTATGAGGAAGGTAAGGTTTTTGTTTTCAATTTCAAAGAAGAAACCAAGGCTTAGGGAGATTGAGTAACTTGTCACACAGCCAAGTGGCTGAGCCGTGAGTAACACCCTGGTCTCATTCCAGCTCCAGAGCCCGAGATGGTTGACTTCTTAGCTTTGAGGACTCTCAAAAGAAGCTGATGTCATTTTTCTGGGCGATACCCTTCAGGACCATCCAAAGTATTTGGAATCAAATTAAATTCTTTATCAGGACACTAAGGCCCTGCTCACCTCTGAGCACAAGGCCCTTCCCTGTTGTACACACGGCCTTGATGCAGCTTCCCCAAGCAATAGAAGCAAAGCAAAGAAGCCCCCCTCCTGCCCATTTGCTTCCTCCCACCCCACCCTATGACTTCCTTGTGATTTTTCCAGGCTGAGTTCAATTGATACTTTCTCTGTCATAGTAGATCAGAGGCCCCTGCTCTGGGTGTCCTAAAACCTAACACACACTTCCACTCGGTCACCTGTTGAATGGTACTTTGTTCTCTTACTTGTTTCCTTTCCCCACAAGAATCAAATTTCCTCCTCTGAATCTTCTGTGCTTTGTACAACACCCAGTAGGTAAGCGGTAACACTCCACAAGTATGGAGGAAGGGAGGAAGGGAGGGAAGGGAGGGAGGGAAGAACGAAGGAAGGAAGGGAGGAAAGAAGGAAGGAAGGAAGGAAGGAAGGAAGGAAGGAAGGAAGGAAGGAAGAGGGGGGCAGGGAGGGAGGGAGGCAGGGAGGGAAGGAAAGGAAGGAAGAAAGGATGGAAGGAAAGAAGGAGAGAAGAGAGAAAAGAGAAAAGGAAAGAGAAAGGAAAAGAGGGGGGCCCGGGTGGCTCAGGTGGTTAAGTGTCCCACTCTTGATTTCAACTCAGGTCATGATCCCAGGGTTGAGAGGTAGAGCCCCTCGTCAGGCTCCATGGCCGGAAGCCTGCTGGACAGTCTCTCTTTTTCTCTCTGCCCCTCCCCATCTTGTGTGCTCCCCCTTCCCCCCACCCGAGGGAGGAAGGGAGGAGGAAGGAAGGAAGGAAGGAAGGAAGGAAGGAAGGAAGGAAGGAAGGAGGGAGGGAGGGAGGGAGGGAGGGAGGGAGGGAAGGAGGGAGCCTCCGGGGTGAGAGCACTGTACTCACACTCGAGAGCAGGGGTTGTGCAGGGCAGAAGCAGGGCTTTGTGGCTCGGGCCCTGCCCTCTGGCCCGTCCCTGCGTTTCCTGAGCCTGGGACCCGCCAGCCTCCCTCCTGGAGCAGCTGCCCCGCCGGCACTAGCCCACCGTCCCTCTCCCGGAGCCGGCTGCGCTCCCACGGGAGCCATCAGATCCCCGCTGCCTGGAGGACCCGAGGCTGGAGAACTCGTGCCCTGAGGACCTTCTTCAGATGGGTCCTTCCAGGACGGCCGGGAGCCCCGGCTCAGCGAGCCCGATTGCTTTCCCGAGCCTCTGACGTGCTTTGTCCGCCCCCACCTCGGCCCCGAGGCCTCGTCGTCCCTCTGCCTCACAGCCCCTCCTCTCCCTACAGACCCCTGCTCGCATTCTGAGCCCTGAATACACCCCACACCCCCGAGGCCTTCCTTGTCCATCTCTGCCGAAGCAGTTCCCCCTCCGTTGAGTATGTCTAGCCCATGTACCCCCACACCCCGCACATACACCCCACAGTCCGTACCCTATTTGCTGAAGCTGCAGCAGAAAATCCCACAGCTATTCAGTTTTATATCAAGACAAATTAATGATCTCCTACTCCGGCTAGGCCTTAGCCCTGCCCAACATTCCTTCATATGCCAGTCCGGGAGGCTGCTGCTCTCGTCGTTTCCTCGTGACACTACAGCAGATTGTCCACTAGTCTCCTCAGCGTCCCAGGGGAGACCTCTCCCGCCAGTGATGACCCTGCTGCAGACCTTCACAGAAATTCCCAATCTATGCAACATCAACCAATTCAATTTCCTTTTCTTGCATCAAAAAGATGTATCCATATCTGTACATCCTTGTACTTTCTTTCCTTTTGGGACAAACACTTCTGCTTCTCTACCTGACACACAGTTTCTTCTTCCTGACTAACAGAACCTTGCTTTTAGGGAAGCAAAATCTAGAGACTACGTTTCTCAGTCCTCCTTACCGCTAGACGTGGCCAGTTATAAAAGTAAGCAGAAGTCGTTAGGTGGGGTTTCAGGAACAGTGCCTTAAAGCAGCTGGACTTAGCTGGGAGGTCAATTCTTTTTTTTTTTTGTTTTTTTCCTTTCCTCTTCTCTTTCTGCTTCCCTGGAACTTGGTTGAGACGGCTGGACCTCCAACAGACACCTTGAGCCATAAGGTGACTTTAAAAATGTAAAGAGCAAAAGATGAAAAGGAACTTGTGTCTCAGGAGTGCCTACCTTCAGACTTGTTTGCAATATGGGAGAAAAATTATCTGCTATCTATGTAAGGTATTATTATTTTGACTTTTCGTTATAGGTACCTAAGACTAATTCTAACAGACATGCTTTCAATGACAAAAAAAAAAAAAAAAAAAGCGGTTAAATCTCATGTCTTGTGCTTTTGGTATTTTGGTATTAATTCCTTTGTCGGATCTGATCTCATGAATTAGCTCTCTTCTTGCCTTTCTTGGTGAGTACCTTCCTCAAAGCCTATAATCAAGTTAAATGTCTCAAGCATTAAAAAGAAAAGAAAAAAAAAGGAGAAAAAAAGAAAACATTATTAAATCCTTTATCCCACTGGAGGGACCATCCTGCCTCTCTTCTTCCTTTAGCCACATCTCTCAGAGAAATAGTGAATGTTCCCTCTTTCCCATTTTTCTCTTCCTTTCCCACTCATAGACTGCGGTCTGGCTTCACCTCGTGCCACATCAATGAACTTGGTCCACTTGACATCACCGATATCTTGCCGTGTGTCAAATCAAATCACTCCTTTTCCATCCTCTTCGCTGACAAAGACTGTTGTTTTAAGCATCTTACAAGCTTGTCTTCTTGATTTTCTCCTTTATTTAACAATTCTTTCTAGTAACTTGCTGGTTGCTCTTCTCCGCCTAGCCCTTGGACTGAATGTTAACTGGGCACCTGGGCTAGAACCCTTCGCTGGGTGTACACACTATTGGGTGGCCCTGCCCTCTGCATCGATGGCATCAGTTACTGATAACTCTCAAACCTCCACCTCCATCCCAACCTGATCTGTTGAGATACCAAACTATATAGTCATCGTCTGTATAGAATGTTCCAAAGGCACCTCAATTTTAAATTCAACAGATCCAAAATTACCATTCATTATGATTTTCTTAAAACCTTTCATTTTTATATATTCTCTGCCTCAGTCAAAATCATGTCAAATCAGAACCTGAAGAAGCACCCTAAATTCCTCTTTTTTCCTTATCCCCCTAGCTGATCAGTGAACAAATTCTGGAAATTCAAACTGTTTAACATCTGCTCTCACTATCGACTTCCTTTCCACCCCGCTGATACTGCCTTAACTCAAGACCTCCTTGGCTCTTTCTGACTCTCTAACAATCTTCCTCTTTCCAATCCCACGCTCCCCCAGCCATCCTCCACTCTGTAAGCAGTGATCTTACTAGAGTATAAACCTGCTCATATTGTACCCTTTTAAAAATGCTTTGATGGAAAGAAGAATAAAGTAGGAGTAATCGGTCTACCTGATATTCAACATATTACATAACTACAGTAATCAAGACTGTAAAGAAGATGTGGTCTATGTATACAATGGGATATTCCTCAGCCATTAGAAATGACAAATACGGGGATCCCTGGGTGGCTCAGCGGTTTCGCGCCTGCCTTTGGCCCAGGGTGCGATCCTGGAGTCCGGGGATCGAGTCCCGCGTCGGGCTCCCGGCATGGAGCCTGCTTCTCCCTCTCCTCTGCCTGTGTCTCTGCCTCTCTTTCTCTCTATGTCTATCATAAATAAATAAAAAATAAATTTAAAAAAAAGAAATGTCAAATACCCACCATTTGCTTCGACGTGGAGGGACCCGGAGGGTATGATGCTGAGTGAGATAAGTCAGTCGGAGAAGGACAAACATTATATGGTCTCATTCATTTGGGGAATATAAAAAATAGTGAAAGGGAATAAAGGGGAAAGGAGAAAAAATGAGTGGGAAATATCAGAAAGGGAGACAGAACATGAGAGACTCCCAACTCTGGGAAACGAACTAGGGGTGGTGGAAGGGGAGGAGGGCGGGGGGTGGGGGTGACAGGGTGACGGGTACTGAGGGAGGCACTTGACGGGATGAGCACTGGGTGTTATGCTATATGTTGGCAAATTGAACTCCAAGTAAAAAAAAATATATATATATATATATATGTAAAAAAATAAAAAATTGAAGTGAAAAAAAAAGACTGTGGAATCGTCAGAAGAACAGACACATAGATAAGTGAAACAGAATACAGAACCCAGAAAGAGACCCCCACAAATACGCACAACAGATTTTGGACAAAGAAAGAAAGAAAAGAAAGAAAGAAGGAAGGAAGGAAGGAAGGAAGGAAGGAAGGAAGAAGAAAGAAAGAAAGAAAGAAAGAAAGAAAGAAAGAAAGAAAGAAAGAAAGAAAGAAAGAAGAAAGAGAAAGAGAAAAGTAAAGTAATTCAATTGAGGAAAGACAGCTTTTCCAACAAATGGTGCTGGACCAATTGGACATGCCCAGACCAAAACAAGAAAAAAAAAGTGAACTTTGACCTAAGTGTTATATCTGACACAAAAATTAATGTAAAGGATCATAAACATGAATGTAAAATGTGCAGCTATCAAACGTACAGAAAAAAATATCAGAGAAAATCTTGAGGATAAATAAAACTTTATTTATCAGAAATAAAGTTTGTAGACTTAACCTCCAAAGTACTGTCCATAAAAGGAAAACTCATAAACTAGATTTTATCAAAAGTAAAATTTTTGTTCTCAAAGGACCCTGTTCTTAACAGGAGGAAAATGTATGCTATAGACTGAGAAAAGATAAAGTATTTGCAGATCACATATCAGACGGAGGACTAACCTCTAGAATATATAAAAGGAACATTTCAAATTTAACAGTAATAAAACAAACAATCCAATCTAAAAATGGGTACAAGATATGAAGTAGACAGCTAACCAAAGAAAACATGCAGATGGAAAGTGAGCACAGAGAGAGATGTTCAACATCGTTTGCCATCAGGAAAGGCCAATCCAAACCAGGTGAGACCAGCACACACCGACCACAATAGCTAAAATAAAAAATAAGGCGACACCGAGTGAGCATGGCGAGGATGGGGAGAAGCAGCTCGCTCCTACGTGGCCGGTGGGGGTGCAAAAAGCCACCGTCCCTCTGCGTAACCGCCGGGCAGTTTCTCGTAAAGCCAATCCTGCAACTGCCAGACGTTTCCTCCTGAGAAATGAAAACTCGTGTTCATACAAAAACCTGTACGCAGATGTTTTTAGCAGCTTTATTCCTAGCAGTTCCAAACTGGCACGGCTGAACACACGCGGCTCCACGCCCCGCGGGACACCACTCGGCAGTCAAGAGGCCGAAGGGCCTGCATGCGCAGCACCTGCGGGGAATTACGTTCCGGAGACAAAGCCCGTCTGCAGAGATGACCTGTCGTACGATGCCCCTTATGGAGCGACGAAAGACATCTTGAAAGAAAAAAATTTGCAAATCTACAATTATGTCGAAACCAAAAACTTAATTTAAAAAAGAAGGGCTCTTGCGTGGCTACTCGCGGCCTTGAGGATACAGGCGGTGCCTCAGAGGGCGCAGGCCGCACCCGGCCTCCCTCCGGCCTGCCTCAGTCTACCCGGCTCTATCTCACTCGGAGCCCTTAGGCCAAGGAGGGAGCAGCTCTGGGGCAACGTCTGCTGAGAGGACTTACTGAAATGGTGCCAGTTGGTCTTCAGAGTCAGCAGTGAGTCAGGGCGGAGAGTAAGGCCTGGGAAAGCCAGCGACGGCCGGCGGTGTGGCCTGGCCCAGGGCTGCACAGGAGCAGTCGGGGGCGACGAGCGCCGCAGGGGCGTCGGGCCTGCCTCGGCTCCAGCTCTGCACCACAGCACCGGGTCCGAGATGACACTGTCCCCCCCGCAGCCCCCACCCCAACCCCAGCTGTCAGGCTTCGGGGGGAGCTTTCGCAACGGAAGATAGGCCGTGGCCTCCCCAGCTCCATGGTGCCGGAGAGTCCCCCCACGGAGGAGAACAAGACATCGAGCCATGCAAAACAGGAAGGAAAACCCGACCCCCCAAAAAATAAAAAAATAAAAATAAAAATAAAAGCCAACCCCCGCCAGCTCCCTTCCAAGCTCTCGGCCTCGTGTAAGCCCCAGCCGTGCCTGCTGCCTCACACAGGCTGACCTAGGCCCGAGGCCCCTTGCGCCCCATGCCTTCCCCGTGCCTCTCCGCCGCGTAGCCCGCGCACCCCAGCTGCCCCAGGTGAGCCCGGGGAGGGGCAGCGGGAGAGGGAGAGAGAGAGAATCCCAAGCAGGCTCCACCTCAGCACGGAGCCCAGTGCGGGGCTTGATCCCATGATCCCGAGATCATGACCTGAGCTGAAACCAAGAGTCGGACACTCAACTGACGGAGCCACCACGACGCCCCCAAAATAATCTTTAAAAGTGTAAGTCGGGGGCGCCTGGGAGGTCCAGTCGGAAGAGCGTGCAGCTCTTGATCTCAGGGTTGCATCTGAGCCCCACGTTGGGCATAGAGATCACTGAAGTTCTTTAAACTTTCAAAAAATAAAAAATATAAACATAAGTCGGATCTGTGCTTGTCAACAGCTTTGGAAATAAATTCCAAAGGCCGTATCTTTAGGGACAATGCCCCGCTGGCCTATGAGCAGCCCCGTCCCCTCCCACCTCCCAGCACCATCTCCCCTTTCTCCTCCTGGGACCCCTGCGCTCCAGCCACCGCGGCCACATTTCTGAGGCAACAGCCGAGGCCCTTTCCTGACAAGCGACCTTTCAGTCCCCTTTGTCCCCGTCGGGAGCGCTCTTGCTCTCGCTCACACCCTCCGCACAGATGGAGTCTGTAGTCCTCGGCCTGGCCCCTCAAGAAGGTCGCCCTCATCTCTGAACGGGGCTTCTCTCTTGCAGGGGCCGTGCTGTTGCTTGAGTGCGTCCCTCCAGATGCATAATGCTGAAGGGCCGCCGCCCAGCCCGCCAGAAGACGGCCTTCTTTTTTTTTTTTTTTTAAGATTTTATTTATTTATTCATGAGACACACAGAGAGAGAGAGAGAGAGAGGCAGAGACCCAGGCAGAGGGAGAAGCAGGCTCCATGCAGGGAGCCCGACGCGGGACTCGATCCCGGGTCTCCAGGATCACGCCCCGGGCTGCAGGTGGTGCTAACCCACTAGGCCACCGGGGCTGCCCAGAAGATGACCTTCTTTGGCAAAATTCAGGCTCCTCCTTTGGCTCCAGTACAGCCTGGTACCCCAGGGCCTTTGATGGCTTCCATCGGCCGTCATTCAGCCAGCTTCGGGGGACCAGACACAGGCCTGACACGGGGCAAAATGACCAGAGTCCCTTAGAAGCAAGTGCGCACCGTGACCTCTGTTACGGAGAGCTCACGCTAGCCAGGAAGACGAGGAGGAGGAGGAGGAGGAGGAGGAGGAGGGGGAGGAGGAGGAGGAAGAGGAGAAAGGGCAGCATTAACACATGAAGCACAGCAACACCTTCATGCTAAATCTCCGCTTTCTCAGCCAAGGAGTACAACGGTCATCTCAGACCAGAGGCAGAGAATCTCCCACTTTGGCCTGAGACTTGAAATTTAAGACAAAGTTGTGATGATTGGAAGCCAAAATGGACTAAAAAAAAAAAAAAAAAAAAAAAAAAAAAGATGCCAAATTAACCTCTATTTCTTCCTTCGTATAGAACTGCGATGACAAAGGGGGAACGTTTCACTCGCAGCAGCACTTAGGAGACATCAAAGCAAACCTGAGGTTTTATTTCATTTCACCGCAACCGAGTGTCACCAGCTGACCCGTTGAGGGACAGTAAGGAGCCCGGCACCCCGATCCCCACTGCCCGTCCCCGAAGCGTCTCTCCAGCCGGTGACAGCGGACCCTGTGGGCGGCAGCCGGCACTGCGCACTGGCCTCATTCCGTCCCTGCTTCAGGGCGCGTTTTCAGCATTAAAGAGCAGGACCAGGACACCCCACTCCCCACAGTTCAGGAACCGTGACTTTTCCCTTCAGTGAACCCCTCCGTGGACTCCTTTCCTGACACGAGTTCCCCTGCTTGCGAGAAGATGAATTCAGCTTTGGAAAAGAACAACAACAAAAACCTCTTTAAAGCTCTTTGTTTCATTCTTTGGCGTATAAGAGACATGAAACGGGCATAGCACTTCGAGATTTCAGCAAAATTCTGAAAAAATAATCTAAAGAGATCTGTAAGGGGGGCTAGATAGAGAACTTGCTTTCCAAACGAGCCGAGCGTTCTTGCATATACTGTCCCCGAGCAGCAGCCGATGTGCCTTTTCTAACATGCAAGTAGTCCCCCGTGGTGCACCCCGTGGCCTGTGCCTGCCTGTGACACCGAGACTTCATGAATCAAGGTTCTCATCTACTCAGCAGCCAAGTGCTCTCAGGATGGGCCCAGCTCGACGATATTGCAGGTTCAGTTCCAGACCACTGCCACCATGCAGCGCCGCAATAAAGCAAGCCAAATTATTTGTTTGATTTCCCAGTGCATATAAAAGTTATGTTTACACGATGCTGCACTCCGTTACGTTTGCAAGAGCATTATCTCTTAAAAAAAAAAAAAAGCAAAGCCAAAACCTGGATTTAGAAACACTTCATTGCTAAAAAATGCTAACCACCATCTGAGCCTTCAACGAGTCATAATCACTGATCACAGATCACCGTAACGAATGTAATAATAATGAAAAAGTCTGAAATGTCACAAGAATTATCAAAATGTGATACAGAGACACAAAGTGAGCAAATGCTGTTGGACAAACGGTGCCGACCGACTTGCTTGAGACAAGGGTGTCACAAACCTTCAATTAAAAGTAAAGTCGGGGGGATCCCCGGGTGGCGCAGCGGTTTGGCTCCTGCCTTTGGCCCAGGGCGTGATCCTGGAGACCCGGGATCGAATCCCACGTCGGGCTCCCGGTGCATGGAGCCTGCTTCTCCCTCTGCCTGTGTCTCTGCCTCTCTCTCTCTCTCCTCTCTCTCTCTCTCTGACTATCATAAATAAATAAAAAAATAAAAATAAAAAAAGTCGGGTCCTGGGCGCGGAGGCTTCTGGGAGCATAAAAGATGACAACAGCAGCTAGGCCAACTTTTGAACCTGCGAGAGGAAAAGGAGGAGGTGATTTGAGCCAACTCTCACAGCAGTATTGAAGTAGAGACCAACCTTCTCATACAAAGATAAAATATAGACCAACTACTCAGGATGCCCCTGAAGAGGTTCGCAACCGTCACTTCAGGAGGGAGCTGGAAGAGAGAGAACGAGCTGCTGCAAGAGAAAAAAATAGAGACCGTCCAACAAGGGAACATACAACCTCCTCGTCGGTGTCAAAGAAGCCTCGGTTAGACCAGATTCCTGCTGCCAACCTTGATGCAGATGATCCTCTAACAGATGAGGAAGGCGAGGATGAAGATTTTGAAGAGGAGAGTGATGATGATGACACTGCGGCTCTTCTTGCAGAACTAGAAAAAATTAAAAAAGAAAGAGCTGAAGAGCAGGCCAGGAAGGAACAAGAACAGAAAGCTGAAGAAGAAAGAATACGTATGGAAAACATTTTGAGTGGAAACCCTCTCCTTAAATTCACTGGTCCATCCCAGCCTCAGGCCAACTTCAAAGTTAAAAGAAGGTGGGACGATGATGTTTTCAAGAACTGTGCAAAAGGTGTCGATGATCAGAAGAAAGACAAAAGATTTGTAAATGATACGTTGCGATCTGAATTTCACAAAACGTTCATGGAGAAATATATTAAATAGTGCAGTTTTAGGTGCTTAATTAAAGACTGTAAGGTGTAAAAAAATAAATAAAATAAATAAAAGTAAAAATAAAGTCGTATCTGCAACCACAATAACGCGAAGCACAGTGAAACGAGGTCTGCCTATAGCTGCAAAATCCCAATAGCGTTAACAAAATCCTAACCCAGGGTCAACTGGGTTGACCTAACCTATCGTCAACTGTCTAATCAGTATTTTCCAATTAAAAGAGATGCACAAGAGGTTTATTTCTGTTATCCAAGCTGTAAAAATTTTAGTCATTACCAATAACGATAAATGTACTGGCTCCAACTTATACATACATGATTTTATACAGAAACAAAAAAAATCCTTATAATAAACTTCCCAGATTTAGAATTTTCCAATGTTCATGCCAAGTAATTGGGCAGAAATTCAAGAATTTCCTGTTCATCTAGGCCTTTTTTTATTTTATTTATTTATTTTTTTTGTGGTCTCTTGATAAATAAGCAGTACACTTGGTATTCTTTTTTTATTTTTTTGACTTCGGACTATCACTAAGAAACCACATTAGGGTTTCTACTGTCCACACTAATGATTAAAATTCAATTGTCCTCATGTTTTTAAGCATTTTTTTTTCATTTGTTTCTTAACCCAAAAAAGAAAAAAAAACTACTGGCCTCATAAATTCCTACTATTTTGTTTTTGTTTTTGTTTTTTTGTATTCATGAGAGACAGAGAGAGAGAGAGGCAGAGACCCAGGCAGAGGGAGAAGCAGGCTCCATGCAGGGAGCCCGATGTGGGACTCGATCCCGGGTCTCCAGGATCAGGCCCTGGGCTGAAGGTGGTGCTAAAACCACTGAGCCACCCAGGCTGCCCATAAATTCCTACTATTAATTAGTTAATATATTTATTTATTTTTAAAGTTTTTATTTATTTATTTGAGAGACAGAGAGAGCTGAGAGCATGAGCATGACGGGGAGGGAGCTGAGGAAGATGGAAAAGCAGACTCCCCGCTGAGCAGGTGGGACTGGATCCCAGGACTCCAGGATCCTAACCTGAGGTCAAGGCAGGTGTTCAACCAACTGAGCCACCCTGGTGTCCCAAATTCCTACTATTTAAAGTCAAGTTTAAAGAAACACTTTAGTTAACTTCCAATGAAAACCTCCAATAATTTTTCAAAAATAATGGAAGACTTTTAGGAAAGTTAGATTTTCTTTTTTCAAGTGTTTGGCACTTCAACAACTAAGTTCATAATAATTGTGTTGTAGCAACGTTTATATTGAAAATCTCCTTTAAAACATTTATATGTATAATTGTATATGGCATGGCAATTTACAGACTTGTGATTGGTGTAATTGGTGTCTGGGTCCTTAAAATATAATTTTGGGAATTTAAGCAAGTCTCAGAGGCTTAATGTTACTCGGAGAATCATCAGAGTAAATGTATTTATACAATTAAAGCCTATTAGAAAGTGGCTCTCTGGGACTCTTGGGTGGCTCAGCGGTCGAGCGCCTCCCTTTGGCCCAGGGCGTGATCCTGAAGACCTGGGATCAAGTCCCACGTCGGGCTCCCTGCATGGAGCCTGCTTCTCCCTCTGCCTGTGTCTCTGCCTCTCTCTCTGTGTCTCTCATGAATAAATAAATAAAATCGTTTAAAAAGTGGCTTTCTTTTCCTCAGTTGAAGTTCAACCATGAGTCATACCTTGTTCCCTGTATTTACAGGATGACACAGTTACAGGAACCATATATGTATATTTGGTTCACTTTAACACCAAAAGCCTATGATCTGTATGCTATGCTCATCTTTAGAAAGGAGCATTACAGTATGGCTAATTGTACATATTTTTACATCTTCTCAACCGATCCTCAACCTCCTTAAGCAACGGAAATTTCAGAATACCAACCTAAACGAGTATATATGAAGTAAGTTACAATTCCATTCTATAAGCCTAGCCCCAAATATGTAGAATGTGAGACAAACTACCCTCTTATTCTCTACGTGGGCCTCCAGCAGAGGATCTGTCTTCATCTCCTGGAGGTCATCTGCTGAATCTCTGCTAATCAGTCCATGTCAAAGGCAATCAGAATTTTGTCCAATTACAAAAACACTCATCCTCTAATCTATCAAAAGCAACTGTGTATAACACTCATGCTCTAGAAGATTAAATCACATGCTATTAATGGGCCATCTGAGGGAAGCATACTTTAGTGACTTATAAAACAGTAGCCTATCAAGTTATTTATTTCACTAGTCCTTGGAGCTTCTCTCTTTTGCATCCCTGAATCAACAAGTACTTACTGAGCTCCTACCATGTGTCAGGCACTGGGTTAGTGCTTGGGGATATAAAATTAAACAAAACAAGCGTAGTCTTTCCTGTGTAAGGACATTATTGCAACCAAAAACTGTGACCACATTAATATAGTCGAGGTAGAAGGAGGTAGAGATCTAAGTAAGATATAAATTCTTTTGGAAAGAATGTCTCCCTCCTTGAACACCAATAAAAAATAAATTTATTATTAAAAAAAAAAAAAAAAAACAGGGGATCCCTGGGTGGCGCAGCGGTTTAGCGCCTGCCTTTGGCCCAGGGCGAGATCCTGGAGACCCGGGATCGAATCCCACGTCGGGCTCCCGGTGCATGGAGCCCGCTTCTCCCTCTGCCTGTGTCTCTGCCTCTCTCTCTCTCTCTCTCTGTGACTATCATAAATAAATAAAAATTTAAAAAAAAAACAGAACATAAAGACTCCTAACTCTAGGAAATGAACTAGGGGTGGTGGAAGGGGAGGAGGGTGGGGGGTGGGGGTGAATGGGTGACGGGTACTGAGGGGGGCACTTGACAGGATGAGTACTGGGTGTTATTCTGTATGTTGGCAAATTGAACACCAATAAAAAATAAATTTATTATTAAAAAAAAGAGTGTCAAAAAAATAAAAAATAAAAATAAAAAAAGAATGTCTCCCTCTTTGACTTCCACTATAGTTTTCTTCTTCTATAGTTTATTCAAAAACATATACTCACTGAACATTGCCCACAAGGCAGCAGGCGTGGTGGGTTGCTCTGGAGAATGCCGACATAAAAACAGATACAGAATTTGTAAACTAGTAGAGGAGACAGTATTAGACAAAAACTTACAGAAATAATTAATAGATAATGCTTGTTTACTAAGAGCCATGAAGCAGAAATACAAGCACTAAAGAGGACTATTGTACTCTATTCCAGACCAGAGTCTAGATCTATGCTTGTTCATCTCTGTACCATCCACAAAGCTTGGAAAAGGACACTGAAAAAAACTGGCACTTAAATGAATATTTGTTGAGTGATTGAGCCCTGGATTTCAGAACTAGGTCAGAAAATATCCCTCTTGAAAAGTGAAAACATTAATCAAAATGAGTAGGTGTGGTATTTATTATCCTATTCAAGACTATTTCCAATTCTCCTCTTCTAAGCATGTTGTAGAACTGTCCTTTCCTATCATTTTGAGGACACACATGACCATATGACTTGCTTTTAAGATTTTTTTTAGTCTATTTATTTGTGAGAGACACACAGAGAGAGGCAGAGACCCAGGCAGAGGGAGAAGCAGTCTCCATGCAGGGAGCCCGACACGGGACTCGATCCCCCGGGGTCACACCCTGTGCGGAAGGGAGGCGCTCAACCCTTGAGCCCCCAGGGGCCCATATGACTTGCTTTAACCAAGGAAATGTTATTAGAATTGATGTGTATCACTTCCAAGGAAAAGCCCGGAAGAGGAAGTGTGCAGTTAAATGCATTTCCTTTCCTTACGACAACAATGTTCTAGCCCAGGGATGATCTCCTAGCCTCGCCCTCTGGCTGAGCACGCCATGCAGCAGAGCCTCACCCACCAGGCAGATACGTTTAAGCTAATGGAGACATAACCTTGATTGTTTTAGGCCTCAGAGACTTTAAGGATTATTAAGGATCGTAGCCTTTCACCTAGCCCTGACCGACGGACAACCCGGATAAAGTTAGACATCTATAGGAAGTGCGTGTAATGGGGGTCGGGGGTAGGGAGGAGGCCCAGCTACAGGAATATAAAACAAACTGCCGGTAAGATTAGAGAGCTTCCCGGTCCTCAGCAAAAGACGTGCGGTGCTCCTTTCAAAGGGATCCTAGAAAATGCGATATGTCCGTCATGAGAAAGTTGATTAGCATTTGTGTGTATGCGACTGATAACTCTTAAAAGAGCGGACGAAAAAAGAATGTTGTCAATGTGTCTCTCTACTCTGATTTTAATTACCACTTATCATTACAGAATTTTGGTAAGCATGAAAAAGGCTCCCACGCTGGAACCTGTTAGATGAAGTTACCTGCTGAGTAAACACTCAATTTCCTTGTCCAGATTCTGTATTCACGGAGCAACTTGTCTCTGTTTTGGATTCTGGGATAGATCTTATTAGCCCTGCCAAATATACCTGTTACTAGGAACTAATAACTTGACACATATTTGATAAATCATTCTCCTGTGAATATAATTAGTATATATTTTATAAACCTGACCATTTGGGGATAATTTTATTTTTAAAGTTTCTAAATATACATTATTGAGAATGAGGCCCTACATCAGAGTCACTTCTACTAAGGTACCGATGCCCCAAACAACACTCAGTCTGAAATGGCTGTCAGCGTTATGTGATGCGACATTTGGTGCTGGAACACAACACTGTCATTGTCTTAACTAAAATAGCAGCCATGACTGGAAAGAGTTTTATAGGTTGAAGTTACGAGAAATAAGAAGCATTTAAAATAATAATATTGAGCTTTAAGTTAGACATGATGCAGGAGTCAAACTATTAAATGTTAAATTGTTGAAAGGACTGCTGAATTTTTAAAAATAATCTTTTCAAACTAGACTATCTTTTAACATCTAAGGTATTTATTTTTTGACATTTGTAAAATATTACCATTTTTTGACATTTGTAAAATATTGCCATCATGAATATTTTAAGAATTGGTACTAGTGTTATGTATTTTATGGGAAAGGTACTATTTTTCTATGTTATATGATTCATAAGCTCAACCAAATTCTTAAGTATAATTTTATTATTCTCAAACTCCCATTTTCTTCCAGTTAAATATATTCTTAATTTTATACAAAGGAATGTAAGAGTAGGGCAAGAATTCATGTAACAGATATTTGAAATGCAATGAACTTGACTACAGAATTATCTATTCCCTTAAGCAATGCGTTTCAGTAATTTTTCTCAGGTAACGCCATATGTACTTACTGTACTGGACAAAATTCAATGGAGGAGAAGTATAGTCAATGATTTCAAAAACCGTAACTGGAACCAAAGAAATGCATTGGCCTTAACATGAAACAAGATGCCTCAATACAGTAAAAGTAATGAAAAATAAATTTAGCACAAATCATTATTAACAACATTAAATAACAAAAACACTAAACTTATTAAAGATGAAAGGGTAAGTGGCAGTTAACTGATCATTTTTAAACTATTCCAAGAAAACCCTACAGTCTACGGCTTATTTTCCTTCGTGCATAATATTATGTAGGAAACAATTTTTCAATTCATGCAATAATATTTATACTGCACTTTTCCATATAAATGTGCTCATAAATATTAATCAATTCCCACAACACTGTGAGAAAGCTAAGAATTATCCAGAGTTGACAGACTGAGAGCTTAAAATGATGTTGGGCTATGATGCCAAGGACTGCTGAGGGAATTAATAGGAGAGCTGACAACAGAGTCAAAATCCTGGCTCCTGGCTGCTGCCAGGGTAAAGGGAACTGTCACGAGCTTCCCTGTCCTGTCCTGACTCCCGCGCTCCGCGGTGACACCAGGCCTCACGGGCACCTTCTCCTCTGTTACCCCGGCAAGGTCACAGTCTTCTAGCCTCGTTCTGAGGTTCAGTCCTCCTCCACAGGGAACATAAAGAGCACTTTCAAATCCGTTTTTCAGAAACCCGCTTCAGTAGGGCATCCCTAAGTCCGAATGACACAGACTATTTAGAGCCAAGAAGGACTGTCGTTGCATTCTGCGAAGCTAAAACCAGGACACCGGGACTGACTTCTCTGAACTCTCAGCGATGAGTATCTTTGCACACTTTTAATCTGAGGAAGCTTGCAGTTTGTATGCGGACGCTGGTGACTAACTGTCCCGGTGACTCAAACCTGAAGGTCTCTCGGCACAGAGGACTTGCTGTGTCAAAACTAGGGGGATGGGATCCCTGGGTGGCGCAGCGGTTTGGCGCCTGCCTTTGGCCCAGGGCGCTATCCCGGAGACCCGGGATCGAATCCCACGTCGGGCTCCCGGTGCATGGAGCCTGCTTCTCCCTCTGCCTGTGTCTCTGCCTCTCTCTCTCTCTGTAACTATCATAAATAAATAAAAATTAAAAAAAAAAAACTAGGGGGGGTCCCAGGCAGACCCAACTGTTGGTTGTCTAACCTCTAGGTAATGAAGTACGCTGATGCTTCTTCGTTTTATGTGACTGGTGAGATGAACGTAAGCAGGTGTCTTATTTCTGCAGGTAATCAGATAAACATTCGGTAAAACGAAATTTGAGCAAAAATTTCCAAAGTATTTCTTAAACATACCCGGTAGCGAGCTGTGGCCAAATCTTCATAGGTAGTAAAAATCTCACCTACAGTAGTCAAATTGCCGCGGGGTAGGACCATCGGTGTCCATAAATCCCATACTGAGAACTCAAGATTCTATCCTTAGGGATCCGACGGGAGACGTCTAATTCCCATGTCCCACCTCCAGGACTCTTCCCATCTGTGGCCCTGCCCTCAGCCATCCTATTGTAGAGCCCTCAAGAGTCCTAAAGAGTCAGGGACATGGGAAACTGCGCAAGGTTCTCCAGGACACACAGGGGTCGGAATGGCTACCCCGGTTCTCTGCCGTGGCTCCCCGACCTGTCGAACCCTCTAGGTGAGATCCTCTCCTTGAGACTGTAGTCTGGCTGGCTACGACCCGGGAAGCCGGAGGCGCTCCCCCCTCTGGGGTCTCTCATCATCCCCTCCTTCGTCAGTGCTCAGCCAGGAGGACAGAAGTAGACATCAGGCTCGTTTCAACCACCCAAGGTGGTCTCAGTGCTCACCTGGGCCCCTCTGGTGCTCTTCTTCCCACCTCCTTGTTGAACTCTTCCCTCCTTTTGGGAGAGACACCAGCTGTGATGTCATCAATCACCCACTTCTCCACCGTGGATGGAAGAGACCGCTGGGTCCCCTGGTCCCCTGGTTCTGGCTCTTCTACAGCGACTTCCTAGCCGTGTGACTAGGAGCAAGTTTGTTTGTTAATCTTGTTTTTCCAACCTTTTTTTTTTCTTTTTAAACTTTGTTTCCTCGTCTGGAAAAATGGGGATTTTTATAGGATTTGCAGATATAGGCTGTTCTGAGGCTTAAATAAGTTAATAGATGTGAGATGCTTATAAAAAGTTTGACACAAAGTAAACCTTCACTAAGTTAGTTAATAATATTTTTAATTTTGTTGTGATTATTTAAACACGAGCTTTGAATTATAAAAACAGTAATAGTAACTTTTTGTTTGTTTCTCAGAAGCTGGTCCTTACAACAGAAAGCCTTTCTTTTAAGATTCTTGTTTCTGGCAAAGACTCAAAAGTCTACTTTGAAACTCGGGTGAAAAAATAACTCTTCATTTAGGTTCTTTTGTTTCCTTCTCTCCCTAAGGACCTAGATCTCAGTCTTTTGCTCCACCTCCAACTATGAGAGGAGTGTCCCTCAGTACCAAATTAAGGAGCAAAGAGAAGAAAAATTACTAGGTGATATTATTGCCCTTTGCCAGTTACGTGACCTTGGCAAGTGGCTTAAATCCTGAGCCCTGGGTTTCCTCGTCTATGGGGATAATAACGATTCAGTGATCGAGTAAATCAATCAACAAAAACTTGCTGAGTACTGTGCTTCAGAAACCTTGTCTGGTCCATAAAAACAAGAACCAGACCCAGTCCCTGCCCTCACAGAGTTTATAGCCTCGCATAAAAGAGATTAAACCAACAATCACAGACAAATCTAGTAAGTTCAATTGTCTTGAAAGCAGTAAAAGGGACCTCAGCCTGGTCAGGGTGTCCTCCTGAGGCAGGGACACGTAAGCTGAGACCAGGGGTGGGGAGTGAGGTGCGCTGGGGTAGGGGGCAGACGGATGGCCACGGAACTTAGCCAGCTGTCTTATTTCCGTAGGTAATCACGCACACATGGGGCAAAGTTAAATTTTGGTAAAAAAATTTTGAATTTGTCATAGTAAAATAATGCCATGTGCAAAGGTGTGACACCGTAAGGAATCTTGGGACTTCCCAGAGGCTGAAACAGGGCCGTCGCGACTGGAATGAACAAAGGGAGGAGCGGGGGCAAGAGGTAAGGAGGGAAGGTCGAGGGGCCAGATGTGCAGGCTCTATGGACTCCAGACTGTGAAAATGTAATGAGATAATAATAATGAAGATAAAATTTTGGCACATAGTAACCTTTCACTCAACAGTGATTCCTTCCTGCAAACATAGAGTTCCTTACCTTCATCATCGTTTTTCTTAGTGCTCTTAATTTTTCAGTACATTAAGCTGAGTCACTTCACTCACACATTCCCATTTTCCATGTATCTCCTCCAGTCTATGACCATTGCCAAATAATGCAAGATTTTTTTTGAAATTACTCGTTTTTTCCTTACAGTATGTTATGATGGGGGTCATATATATGAATATATACAGATTTATGTGTCCTACTCATATATACAAGTTTATAAATGTTAAACAGTAAAGAACAAAATTACTTTTTGTCCTTTAAATTACTGAGTAGTCTGCTCTATTCCGGAGCATTCCGTATCACCTGTCATTCCACACTTCACATATTTTACTTACAACTGTGGTGTCTTTCTGTAGATTTTAAAAATTATTCCATTACTAGATTTTTAGGCTTTATTTTTTTTAACAAATGAGAACGTTGATTTTTAAGATCTATTTCGGTCTTTGTACGACTACACTGATAAAGAAGCCCATGGTATGAGATAGCCCAGAAATACCATGCTGAATTGTCCCTGATTGGTCTAAAGCCTTTGTTCCATTTCTTTAGAAGATGGAAGCTAGTAAGTGAACCTAACTGCTCAAAGGTCACATTTCAGATGAACCTTCACGTGTGTTTTTCTCAGACTTAAGTGGGGCGGTAACGTGGCTGCACCAGATGTCCTGGCAGACACAGGCGCTAACCATGAGTATGTTGTCATAAGAGTGCTCTGCGCACTGATTCTCGAAGTTAAAATAACAGCAGCAACAACAGCAATAAAATGTCTTTCACTTTGCTGCCAATGTGAATCTGAACTTGTCAAAGGTGTTGGTCAGAGAGAAAGAAGTAGGAAGACAATACTATAAATTACTTTGACGATACGCATCTGCATTCTCTTGAAAAATTCATCCCCCAAACAGTAAACATGGTTTCAGCTTCCCAAGAATAATTCTACGTGGTTCATATGTCAGATCGACTTTCCAAAAAAACATAAGGAATGAAATCTAGAAAGTCTTCATGTTTACCACATTAGATTCATGAAGTAATTCACACAAAAACAGGCCCATTACACGTTGTACGTATGTGTTTTTACCTGTGATACAGGTGCTGTGTTTCACCTTCCCTACAAAACAGAGAGCTGAGGCTCAGAGAAGTTAAGTAACTTACCTGGATCACACAGTGTGGGTCAAGCCCAAAATTGTTGCCAAGGCATCTGATGCTGAAGGCCTGGTTTCTTTCCTGGCAGTGGAAGGATCATTTCCAGGAAGACTCACCTGACAGTAAAAATGCGGCCCTGAAACTCCAGTCCTCTGCACCCCGGAGCCCAGGGCTGCAGGCCTTTCCTTTCACAAAGATTCCTGTCACCTTCAATCAAACCTGCAGGCAAAGTGGTCTTGAAATCCCAGGACTTCCTGGCCACCCCATGCATAGCTGTCATTTGACCTTTGTACGTAGGCTCTAGGCTCGCAGTGTGGATTTCATTTGATCCTTATTACGGCCTCTCTCTTCTCTGACTGAACTACGGTGGCCCCTGACTTCCTTCCTGATCCTTGTATTCACTTGCACGTTCCCTTACTCAGTGAACAAACAGTTCCCGACTACTTCCTACACACCAGGGACTCTGGGGCCACCACAGAAAGCCCTGTGCTTCGTTCAGAGATGCGGAATCACCTTGCTTGGCCGCACATCTCCATGCAAACCCTGCCCAGGACCAAACGCCTTCATTTGTTCCACCCACCAGATCAACCCTACTCGCAGCAGTTGCACAAAGCCAGACACGGTTGTGTCTTAACAAGACAGTGTACATCAGACAATGCAAACTGCAGGGAAGAGGCTTTCTGACCCAGGAGGAGGGTGTCACGTCTTCTGGATACCCTCAACCTTTGAGCGGTTATGAACATGGCATCCCAGGATTTGCTATATTTTCAAGCTAGAGGTATTTAACTCGTTGGGCAACACTGTTGTTCATGCTTAAGGTCAAAGACAATAAAACACTCCCATTAAGGACAGTGTTGTTCCATTTCTAAAGCCCCTTAGCCAATTAAAAAAAAAATCTAACCAGCCTGAGTTCAGTTATTGGATACAAAAATATCCTACAGAGTTTGGAAAGGATTCCTAATTAAAAAACAAAAAACAAAAAACAAAAAAAAACAAACATTGGTTGTGAGAGGCGGGGAGTTATGGTGCCAGACTTTCTGTTAGGATTTAATCCCCACAACACCCCATAAATGAATACCTTATTTTGTTAGACTTTCAAATTTGTGAAATAGAGAAAACACAGGGGAAAAAAGCACATGAAACTTAAATTTACAGCTTAACAAACTATTGCAAAATGAACACGCTGGTAACACCTACTCAGATAAAGAAACGGAATATTCCTGATGGAAATTCTGCAGGACCCTTCCACATCATAGCACCATCCACTCCCCAGAGCCAAACACCTCCCCGGCTTTCATGGAATTCAACTTCCTTCCACTTCCTTATGGCTGCACAATCTAATTAACTATCCATCTCTAAAAATATCATTTAATTTTGACCATTTGTTGGGGGGGGGGGGTCATACAGTAGCTGTTCCATTCTGTTGGGCCTCTTCTGCTTGACATTATGTCATTAGGAGTCATCTGTTTTGTAACATGTGTCAGAGGGCCCTTCACATTCACCTCCATGGTATAAATTTGGTTGAATGCACCACAACTGTGTATTCCTCTGGGCTGCAACTTTTGGATTGTTTCCAGTTTGGGACCATTTTGCACAAACAATGAACTGCTTCACATATGCCCCTGCTATACAAGTGTACACATTTTTCTCTCTAGTAGTGAAATTTCTGGGCTGTGGGTTCTGGGTTTCCTCACCTTCACTGGATATAACAAAGAGGTTGTGCAGACCGGTACCTCTACCAGCAGCTCATGAGTTCCCGCGCTCCACATCTTCATCTGACTTGTATTATTAGGCTTTTAATTTTTGCCAGTCTGATGAAATGTAGTATCTCACTGAGGTTTTAGTTCTGATTTTTTCAGGTTTCTAATGACACCGAACATCTTTATTTATATTCCATGTGTGTGCCCTCTTTTCTGAAGTGTCTACTTGGGTATTTTGCCCAAAGAAGAAGAAATAATCATTCCTATAAACTAAGTAAAAAAAAAAAAAAACTTCAGGAGAGAGTGATCAATAGGACAAGTGATGCTTATTGGTAAAATAAAACGAGGACTGAAGATTGACTATTGGGTTGAGCAAATGGATATCACTGACGACTTAGAAGATTGGTGGCATGTTGGGGGGAAAAGCTTGTGTGCTTAAGAGAGCATGAGAGGAGGGATCAGAGGCAATGAGACAAACTATTTCAATCAGTTTTCATGAAAGGGGGCCAGAGAAATGGAATAATCCGTCTTAAGATGAGAAAAGTAACAGCATGTTTGTATGATGGTGAAATGATTTAGGAGAAATGAAAAATGTAACAGGAAAGGACAGTAAAGTATTATTGCACAGCAGCATTAAGGACTCATTGAAATACATGTGCAACTGTTGTATGTATTTTCTTCTGCCGGGATTAGTTGCTCAGGCCTAAATACAGAGAACAAAAAAGAGTTGGATTTAACTCATGCATCTGTTACCCACTGCTGCATAACAAGTAACCCCAAAACTCAGTGACTTAAAACAATATTTATTATCGTTCAGGAATCCACAGTCAGCTAGGTAGTCTTGCTGATATGAACCAGGCTTGGTTGATTATGGCTGGGCTCACACAGGGCCGACGGTCAGCACATAGGTCGCTGGGGACTCAAGGATTCTGGATGGCCTTGCTCACATGTCTGATAGTTTACTGGCTATAGGCTAGGAGGACTTGAGTGACTGAGATAAGGATTCATAATCCGTTTGGGTAACCGACTTTATTCACACGGCAGTAGCAGGGGTTCCAAAACGAGTGTAGATTCCCTTAACACCTCTTGAGACTCAGGCTCAGAACCGACAAAATGCCCTCCCCTCCATGCTGCTGATCAAAGCAGCTCACGAGACTAGACCAAATTCAAGGAGAAATCGATTCTATTCCTTACGTGAGGGCTGCAGAGTCATACTGCAAAGGGTATAGATAGATACAGGGAAGGATTACGTTGTTTTTTAATATCTGCTACTACCAGAGCGTGAGTTTTCACTAGTTTGAAGAGGTGAGAAAGCAATACGGGGATTAAGGATGTATCAATTAAGTGATTATAATGATACTCGATGATTATTCAGCTGGGGAAAAAAAAACCAGAACATAATAGCAATGAAAGACAGTGCAAAGGAGGTGGCAATCATTGGGTTGTAGATACCAGTGCAGCTCAAAGGACTGAAGTTGGAAACAAGGACATGAGCTAGAGGAACAGAAGAGGGTAGTAACTGTGTGAGTGAGAAGATCGTCATAGATGAGTTAAAAAGAATTAAAAGGCTCGTCTATTATAATCATTAAAAAATAAGAAGTAGAGATGAAAAATTACAATGAGCCAAGAGCTAAAATCAAGGCATGGGAAATGTGAAGGGAGAGCTGAGACAGATTGATAAATATATATAAATATTTAAATATGCAAACATACGTGTGTAAATATATGTAATCTCACGCACGCACACATGTGCAGGGGGCAGGGCAGGAGAGAGAGGATCTTAGGCAGGATCCACGCCCAGCACAGAGCTTGACACAGGGCTCGATCTCATGACTTGGAGATCAAGACCTGAGCTGAAATCAAGAGCCAGACACCTACCTACCTGCGTCACCCAGGAGCCCCTGGAAATATTTTTCGAAATTATGTATATATATCTCGTGCGTTGGGACAGACCTGTAAGAACAACCGTCCAACTTACAGTCATTACTTCTCGGAAGACAAATAATGTATTGAGTAACGGTGAAAGGAAATTTTCACTTTCATTCTATTTGCTTCTTTTTTTTTTTTTTTTTGCTGTTTCATCACATGTGCATATTATGCATCAATAACTTTAGTCTAGAGGAAAAAATCTGAAAGGAAAGTGAGATAGAGCTTTAAGAAAAGCAGAAGTGCCTGGCTTCCTGTCACATAGATCAGGATTTGAATTTCATCTTGAAATGAGTATGTTCTTACCTACTTCTGTGTTTTGATGATCAAATGAGGTCATTATTTAACATCCTTAACACGGTATCTGGCACGTAGAAGAAGCTCAATAATGTCTGGTATTTATGCACCCACTGAGCAGCCCCCACCCACATGCAGACGCAGCCCGTGCACGTGTGCCTACTTGCACGCCCCAAAGAGAGGGGGGGATGGAGAAGGACACGTGAGGACCCAGAGACTCCGCAGCACGTGTGTACTCTCCTCAGAGTGCTTTCAGTTTGGGGGTGAAAAAGAAGAAAAATAAAATAAGGAGAAAATGGACATGTTTTTTATATTGCCTAGCTGGCTAATTTCCAGAAGGGACTAATAATAAATTATGCATTTATTGACAACTTCACTATCAGGAGCATTTAGTCCAACATTCTCATTAAGAACACTTTGCATGTCCAAATGACATTTTAAAAATACAGCTCTAAGAACAGGAACCAATCACAGCGAATACTTTCCAAGGGCCAAGAGTCATAATGAAGAGAGTTTAGTAGGCAGTGTTATCTCAATATAGACAGAATCTATGAATAGGAACTAAGAGAATTCTGCGAACCTCATGATAAAAGATCAGCGTAATTAAAATAAGTATTTTTCTAAATGATGTACTACTAAAAATTAAGTGTTGCTGGGCTAATTCCTAGGTTCCCAAAATGTTGGCTTAGGCCATTTTTACCCTGTGATTGTGTGGCCTGCACGTGAGTTCTTGGTGTGCAAAGTGAAGAGTCTACCAAAGGCCAAATGGAAAATTAGTGCCTGATACTTATACTAGTATTTGACAGAACTAAAAATGAATGGCTGTCAAAACACTGCCTGCAATTATGGCTCCAAGAGATTAAAATCTTTATTATAAACCTGTGAAATGGAAATTCTGATTTATTGACTACTGAGAACATGGGATCCAGAGTCCGACACAGTGCCTCCTGCCTCCAAGTTAAAGCTTCCCCGGCCTCATTCAAAATTTCACAATGAAAAACACAAAACAAAACAAAACAAAAAAATTTCACAATGGAAGAAAATGTAGAAATTAGGAAATGGAAATTCATTCATTCATTCAATGGACATCATGTACAGGTTGTGTGCTAGGAATTGAGATACAAAGACGAACAAGACATAGTCCCCGATATAAAATAACTTACACCTACTAGAAAACAGATACAGGTACAGCAATAATTTATTAATCTTTTCACTTTGCCAAGAAAAGAAAAACTGTTAATAGTCAATGTCCAGGGGTTACCTGAGATTTTTCTGGGACAGAAATCCTAGATGCCTACAATTGGGTTAAATATGTCAACACATAATAAATCATTTCTAAGACTACTGATACTCTTTTCCACATTGCTTTTCAAAAGGGCTGGCGTGGAATATTTTTGTTAGAGGGAATAAAAAAAAAAAAAACCAATAGTGGAGGAGGGTGGATGAGCAGGAGATATGCAATTGTTCATGCCTTTTTTTTTCTTTTTTTAAAGATTTTATTTATTTACTTGACACGTAGAGCACAAGCAGGGGGAGTGAGAGAAGGAAGGGAGAAGCAGGCTCCCCAGTTGAGCAGGGGCGGCTCCATCCCAGGACTCAGGGACCAGGACCTGAGCTGAAAGCAGGTGCTTAACTGACTAAGCCACCTCGGCGCTCACTCCTGTGCCCTTTTATTCAAATATTAAATAAATATCATTACTTTTAAGAAAATTTTCAAACATCTAATTTTACAGATAAGAAAAATGAGACAAAGTAATTAAAGAATCAAAAAATACAAACTTGGAAGAGGTACTCGTTATTCATTTAATGTCACTCCTGTACATCATGAGAAATACATAATTGGAGAAAGATCAAAAACAAAAATACACAGGTGAGATACATTCAGTCATTTAAGTCAGAAAAGTAAACATCCTGCTCAAGAGCTCTGGAGACAAAGAATTTATGGGTCCTTTCAGAGCCAGGAGGAACTCCACAATGACCGCGTCATGGTTTGTATGGAATTCCTGAAATATGTGCATATTTGGATGCCCTTGAGGACTGCAAATTTTAACACATTTAAATATCTGAAAATTTGGTATCAAAACATTAGTGGAAAAAGAGGAAAGAAGAGCCATGGATGTAACCACCATTTCTCTATGCTCACATATTTTTTGCTACTGTTATCACCAAAATGCTAACCAGCCTCCAAAAATACCTCCTAGATTTCCCATAATCCCGTAGGAACACCAAACCCTAGATAAGAAGGCCTGACTTAAATGTACCCATTATCCTTCGTTTAGATATTTTGCCCATACTAGTATAGTATTAAGAGTAACAGATTTCTTTGTTTCCAACTTTCCCCACCACTTAAGAAAGTAGTGCAAGTTTTCTCTAAGACCCAGCCCGCAGAGGAAGATTTCCTGTAGCAGAAGAGACAATCTCCTGGTTTTGCAGTCCAGACTCTTCAGGTAGAAAAATAGTCTTGGATGCTGCATTAGTTTTCAGGGCTTCCATCACAAAATACTGCAGACTGAGTGGCTTAAGCAATGGAATTGCATCTCTCACAGGTTCTGGAGGTTAGAAGTCCAAGATTAAGGTGTCAGCAGGTCTGGTTTCTTCCGAGGCCTCTCTCCTTGGCTTGCAGACCACTGCCTTCTTGCTATGTCCTCACACTGTCTGTCTTCCTCTGTGCTTGGTGCCCCCCCCACCCCCCGGTATCTCTTTGTGGGTCCAAATTTCCTCTTCTTATGAGGACATCAGTCAAATTGGATCAGGGCCCACCCTAGAGCTTCATTTTAACTTAATGACTTCTTTATAGGCATCTCCAAATATAGTGACTATAGGTACGGCAGGGGCGGGGTAGGGGGGCGAGTTTTAACATATTAGAGGGAGGCACACTCAGCCCATAACAACCACCAGGACGCATCCATTTTTCAAGTTCTGGGCTTTCTGAAAGAAAAAAGTTAATTAAAAAAAAGTTAATTAAAAAAGTTAAAAGATTTTTTTTTTAAGTTGGTTTCAGAATAGACATAAAATACATGTCTCAGGTAGCGTTGCCGAAACGTAACCAACAAAAATAAAGCACATCGATTGCAATCGAAGCCAGCTGTGGCTGACGCTGTGGGCCCCGGGCCGGAGGCGACCGAATGCCGACAGCGATGGACGAGCAGGTGTGGACGCACCGGCCAAGCCCACGGGTCTGTTCCCAAAGCCTCAGGCAATACGTGGGCCTGGCTGCCGTCTACAGCCCCCACCTCCCAGAAGGAGGCCGACAGCCCACGAGAAACTCGGTGTAAACTGAACTAGCTGCGTTCACCCCGAGTTTATCCATATTTTTTTTCCAACTTAACTGCTGGGAAATCAAGACTTCCCATCATATGCTGCAGAAGTAGATTATTTGAATCTGACCCTGAAACTCAACATTTGTCCTAATTAATTAATTTCAATCCACTGCTACATCCTTAAAGATCTTCCTGAATCATAAATCATTTAGTATTTGAGCTCTCTCTGCAGGAGCAGCTCATTTCATACTTTAAACATTTAGGTATTTATTGAGATACCTTCATGAGACGTTTCCTATCAAAGGACTTCATCCCACCATACTCTCTCCCTTCACCATCAAAAATAAATACACTCTGGACGCCTGGGTGGCTCAGCAGGTTGAGCCTCTGCCTTTGGGATCGAGTCCCGCGTCGGGCTCCCCGCAGGGAACCTGCTTCTCCCTCTGCCTGGGTCTCTGCCTCTCTCTGTCTCTGTCTGTCATGAATAAATAAATAAAATCTTAAAAAATAAAATAAACACACACAAAAATAAATATATACACAGGAAAAAACCACAGTAAAATTTCTATGTAGGTGTCTCTTCCTGTGGCAAGAACAGAAAGGGAGAGTAGAAAAATCACTTTTTTTTAAATTAAGAAACTTCAGGGATTTAAAATTCCTAAAGAAATCAAATGAAAAATCTTCCTCATGCAGATCTACCGCCATCTTACGGCCACCGCCCAGTATTACAAATCAGCTTTTGGTTCTATTTAGCTAAATGACTAATATTTAAGGGCTACCGAGTTTAATGTTTAGGCTTTTATGTATTTTATCTTTTTCAAGTTACTAAATAAACTTCATTGTTTTCCCTTAAGCAAATTAATGGAAAGATGTGGAGAGCAGATCATATAAAAAGTTAACGTTACAATGTTTACTTTGGGGTATTTAGAAAAACGCATTTTTTAAAAAATGTTTTCTGGGGAGTGGGGAGAGAATCTTAAGCAGGCCCCATGCTCAGGGCCAAGCCCGACGAGGCCTTGATCTCATGACCCCTGAGATCATGATCTGAGCTGAAATTGTGAGTTGGAAGCTTTTATTTTTAAGATTTTATTTATCAGAGAGAGCGAGTGAGCACCAGCTGGGGGAAGGGGTAAAGCGAGAAGCAGGCTCCTCGCTGAGTACGGACCCCGACGCGGGGCTCGACCCCAGGACCCCGGGATCATGACCTGAGCCGAAGGCAGATGCTTAACCGACTGAGCCACCCGGGTGCCCCAGAAAAACACATTTTAAACTAACGAAAGAATAAACAAACAGACCTCCCCCCGCCATTTAGGGATCTCTCAAATACAAACACAATCTGCCACATTTGACCCGAGAGCATCGGTCAGGGGCAAATCTCCTACCGACTGTACTAGTTGCTGAGACTCCTTAAGAGACCACCACAGACGCAGGGGCTGAGGTCCAGCATCAAGGTGCCAGCTGGGAAGGTTTCAGGTGAAACCCTTCTTTTTTTAATTGCATGTGCATATCCGGTGTCATTTCCTCTCTTTGTACGGACACCCTCATGTTAAATGAGGGCTCTACTCTGCTGACCTCATTTAACCAACCTCAAAGTCCCTATCTCTAAATATAGTCATATCGGGGCTTAGGGCTTTAGGGTATGAATGGGGGGGGGAGGGGAGCCCTGCGACTCGGCCTGCGACACTGACATATTTAATGTATCACTCCAAGAACAGAAGTCAAGTGGCCGAGGAACACTGAACTCTTGGTTGATAATAGAACAGCTGTGGTACTTTATCAGCACACGTACAAAGTTTTATCAGTACAGTATGAAAAATTCAGCTTTTGCTTAATGTACAGGGAAAAAAGGAAATATTTTTAGGTGAAAATAAGCCTATGAAACAAAAAAAGCCTTTTAGTTGAAAATAAGCTCTATGGGGATCCCCGGGTGGCGCAGCGGTTTGGCGCCTGCCTTTGGCCCAGGGCACGATCCTGGAGACCCGGGATCGAATCCCACATCGGGCTCCCGGTGCACGGAGCCTGCTTCTCCCTCTGCCTGAGTCTCTGCCTCTCTCTCTCTCTCTCTCTCTGTGACTATCATAAATAAATAAAAATTAAAAAAAAAAGAAAAAGAAAATAAGCTCTATGAAACAAAATACAAAACATTTGTATTTAAGTGCAGGGTCAGGAAAGGAGTTGGGGAGGGAAAGGGGACCGTGGCACATGCTCTTAAAGGGACTCAGACTGAGGTTTGAGGTATAGGCCAGGAAAAGCGGATACAGCTCCAGGAGGGCTAAGAGCTCTCGGGATGCCTGGAGCGCACGGTTGGCTCAATTCTGGCCCAGAATGTGCACGTCTAGACTCCCTAGCACAGAGCTCTGGGACTGGACGTGAGGAACACAAGAAATGTAACAGCGGTCACGCCGCAAGGGGAAATGTCTGTCAATGGGCCTCTCCCGGGGGAAGGGCCAAGTGCAGTCCCAGGGACACCCACATCATGAAAACCAATTCTTCTGTACTTTCCCCTCTGGCGACGGATGCACCTGTTACTAAGGTTACAGGTTACTAAGGTGAGTCCCTAAAGAGCCTATTCGCCCGGTCAAACCGGATGCCCTTCAGGGAAACCTGTGGCCTCTACCTGGTGGTTTGACCTTGGCAGGAATAGTCTGGGGGTCGAAGAAGAACACTAAGGTCCATGCTCCACGGACAAGACAATCGTAAGAGGGGAATAGGGACAAGCTGTGAATCAATCCAGGTTCTTCTCTTTTGGTTTTTTTTGTTTGTTTGTTTGTTTCTAAAGATTTTATTTATTTGTGGAAGACCCAGACAGACAGAGAGAGGCAGAGACACAGGCAGAGGGAGAGGTTTTTCTCTTCTGATTCACAGACGTTAGGAGCACGGTTGTTGGACTCTTAGTGAACAGCTCAATCTTCTTGCGGATTGTTTCCTCTTCCTGCTCCAGAGAGATCTGTTTGGGGCGTTTAAGAGTTAGAACGGAACAACTATACATTTTATTCAAATGGGCCCACGAGGTATAATAAGTGTCCTACCAAATTGAACTATTTATTGCACTAAATCAATCCCTTGATTGGCCTATTGGTCTCATAAGGTTCAGTATTTCTAAGGGTTAATAGTCATTCTCAATGAATTATATTTTCATTATGTCCTAACTATTGACATTTTCCCCCACTGGACAGTGTTCCTTCAGATTTAACCCAGAAGTAGTTCAAAGATAATAGACTTGCACTTTCTGTTTTTTTTTTTTTTTTAATGATACTGTGTTTTCTCTTTTGAATAATTTTAAGGATCTCAAAGTCCTGGCCTTTCACATGGGTTCTCAAAATCAAATGGTTTAAGCATCCATCGTGACTTTCATCCTATGGGCCTAAATGGCACCCCGGAGACCAGGGGCCCGGGTGGCTTGGGGGCAGGGTCGGCGGGTGGGCCCGGGAGAGGGGTGCGGGGGGAGCCGGGGGCGGGGGGGCGGGGGCGGGGGGAACGTGCCCGGGTGTCCGAGGCCCCGCCCCCGCCTCTGGCCACGCCCCGCTCCCTGGCCCCGCCCCCCAAGGCTCGGCCCTCTCCCTCCGCGGGCGCCCTGCTCCCTGGCCCCGCCCCTTCCCGCCGAGCTCCGCCCCGCCCCTCCGCGGGCGTCCCGTCCCTGGCCACGCCTCTGGCCCCGCCCCGCTCCCTGGCCACGCCCCTTCCCGCCGAGCTCCGCCCCGTGCCTCCGCGGGCGCCCGGCTCCCTGGCCCCGCCCCGCTCTCTGGCCACGCCCCTTCCCGCCGAGCTCCGCCCCTTCCCTCCGCGGGCGCCCCGCTCCCTGGCCCCGCCCCGCCCAGGCCACGCCCAGGCCACGCCCCTTCCCTCCGCGGCGCCCCGCCCAGGCCCCGCCCCTTCCCCGCCCAGGCCCCGCCCCTTCCCGCCGCTCCCGCCCGCGCCCGCCGGGCTCGCCGCGCAGCCATGGCTCAGCACTTCTCGCTGGCCGCCTGCGACGCGGTGGGCTTCGACCTGGACCACACTCTGTGTCGCTACAACCTGCCCGAGAGCGCCCCGGTGAGTGGCGCGGGGCAGCTGGGTCCGCGGGGCCTGCCGCCGCCCCGCCTCTGCGCGGAGCCCGCCTCCCCCGCGGCCGCGCGGAAGTGAGCATCCCCGGCCCCGCGCGCGGCCGGCCCCGGGGGGGGGGGGAGGGGGGGAGGGGAGCCCGCGGGGGCGGGGGCGGCGGGCCGCAGGGGGCAGGGCGGCGGGCGGCCGGTGCGCGCGTCAGCTCGCAGCCCCCGTCCCCGGGCCCCGGCCGCGCCCCTGCTGAGCGCCCCTCCGTGTCCCCGCGACCACCCGTCGGGGCCGGGACCCCCGCGCCGGGCCCTGGACTCTGGACCGGGTGAGCGCGCCCTGCGCCGCCCGCCGCCCGCCGCCCTCGGGCCCCTGCGCCCGGGCCAGGTCCCGCCAGGGCCCCGCAGGTCCCACCCCTGGGCTCGGAGGGCGGAGGGGGACACAGGTCTGGTTCCGCACCCGCAGGTGAATGGGCCTTCCTCCCCCATCCTTCTGGTTCCATTAGAAAACTGGTTGTAAAGGAATTCACGGGATTTTAGTCAAATGTCTAAGCATCTCGGCCGGAAACCAGGAAACCAGCTGCCCAGGAGCCCGGCGGCCGGGGCGGGACCCGCACCCGCACCCCCGCACCCGCAGGCACCGCCCTGGGGCCCCCATTACCGGCTCTGTGACCTTGGGCAACTTACAATTCTGTTTCCCCATTTATACAATGACACGAGGAACTGGGTTTACAGCAACAGGCTGCGAGAGTGACCTGGGCAGTAGAGCCCGAGGGCTTAGAGGGCTTAGAGCAGTGCCTGCCCGTCCGGGGCTCCTCTGGGCGCCTCCAGACCACTCCTAGGCCTCACCGTGGGAGGTGAGAGCTCCAGGCCCCAGGCACAGACGTCACCGGTGCTGCTGCCCGTCACGGTGAGGCCAGGGTCCCAGCCAGCACTTCAGGGACCCAAAGGTGGTCAAACGGACGAAAAGCCACAGACCCTGTGAAGCCGCTGATGCCCCGTCGGCCCTGGGCTTCGGGGTCCGGACGGCCTCACGGGACCTCGGCTGTCCTGGAGGCCCGGGTGGCCAGGCTGGGGCCTGTGGGTGCATCGTGTCGCACGGCGTGAGCCATTAACGAGTGACCTGGGTCAGGTCAGCTGCGTCGCCCGGGCCCACATGGCCACGGGTTTTATTAGCTCTCAGACAGAACAGCCCAGCTGGCCACGGGGCTTTGGGTCCCTCTGCACCGGGGCCTCAGGCGCACCCCCCCAGTCGGGGCATGTGCAGGCCCCCAGGGGTCTGGACTGGTGGCTCCCCTCCCTCTGGAGGGGTCAGGGGGGACATCATGAGCCACTCCCTTCACGGCGTCTCCACCGTCTTCGCCCTTGTGCCATCTCACGCCCCAAAGCCTGTCACGGGCTCACTTAGACCAGGGTGAGTTGCTCACGAATCCTCTTCGACGCCGCCCAGCCTGGGCCCAGCCCTCCGTCCTGCCCCAGATTCAAGGGCAGGTGAGGCGGCCTGGGGACCCTCGTCGGAGGGGTACGGGGTGTGGCCGGGATGGACCTTTTGCCTGGTTTTGCTTGGTGTATGCAGTTCTCTAAAAATTTGAGGGCAGCTCTTTACAGACCACCCCCCCCACCATCCCCACCATCCCCACCCCCGTCAATGACAAAACTGAAACAACCAAGGAACAGGTTTGTGTCCTTTATCCAGGAGGGAAATAGTCTGTGAACCGGGGAAGCACCATGCACTGAGGGTGGGCACAGGAGAGCCGTCGTGACGGGGTGCTGGGTGGGTTTAGCATGGGGGGGGGGTTAGGTACGTTTACAAAGCCTCGTCAAGTCTTAATGATCTCCAATCCTAAGAATTCAAGAGTAAGAATGATAATCATTCTCGGTTGTTTAACTGGACGCGGATGGTGTGATTCTGCGGCATCAAGGACCGCAGCTGCCTGGGGCTCTCGGGGGCAGGTAAGTTGCTTGTAAAGGGGAGTCAACCTGCAGAACTTCACAATTATATAGATATTTCTCCCCCGTCTGCCCCATGAGTGACTCCAGTAGGTTTTCAGGTCTATGAAATTAGGAATGAATAGTGTATTTTATATTTAATCTTTATTTCTTCCCTCTTATTTGTA
Organism: Canis lupus dingo; assembly: GCF_003254725.2. Classification (NCBI taxonomy): domain Eukaryota; kingdom Metazoa; phylum Chordata; class Mammalia; order Carnivora; family Canidae; genus Canis; species Canis lupus. The sequence goes on from NC_064254.1 coordinate 72,097,615, forward strand.
GCTCATTTACAACAGCTTTGCTCAGTTCCTGGTCAAAGAGAAAGGATATGACAAGGAGTTGCTAACTGTGACTCCTGAGGATTGGGATTTCTGGTAAGTTCTTTTTTTTTTAAGGTCTTCCTATTCTCTCTGGTTCTAAAACGCTGCTGATAAAATTTTAATGTCTCGTCTCCTATAGAGATATAAAAGTGAAATGTGAAACTGAGTCAAAGGACAAAATGCCTTCTATATTGAAAGTTTCATGTTTCATGATGTGGAGGGTTCTCGAGAAGTTAAAAATAGAGCTGCCCTATGACCCAACAAGTGCCCTGCTGGGGATTTACCCCAAAGATGCAGATGCAGTGAGACACCGGGACCCCTGCACCCCGATGTTTATAGCAGCAATGTCCACAGTAGCCACACTGTGGGGGGAGCCTGGGTGCCCTGGGACAGATGATGGGTACAGAAGCCGTGGTCCTATAGATACAAAGGGACATGACTCAGCCCTCAGGAAGGACAAGTACCCACCATGGGCTTCGACGTGGGTGGAACTGGGGGGGATAATGCTGAGTGAGTTAAGTCAATCAGGAGAAGGACAAACCTGGTCTCACTCATACGGGGAATATAAGAAATATATATTCTATATTTTGCACTGAGGGGGAAAATTCGAGAGGGAGACAAACCATGAGAGACTCTTGACTCTTCGAAACAAAGGGTCACAGAAGGGGCTTCGTGGCAGATGGTTGGGGTGACTGGGTGACCGGTGCTGAGGAGGGCATACAATGTGATGAGTACTGGTTGTTATATGTTGGCAAATAGAATTTATTTATCTTACTTATTTGTTTTTTAAAGGTTTTATTTATCTATTCATGAGAGACACAGGCAGAGGGAGAAGCAGGTTCTATGCAGGGAGCCTGACGTGGGACTCAATCACGCCCTGGGCCGAAAGCAGGCGCTCAACCAGGCGCTCAACCGCTGAGCCCCCCAGGGGCCCCAGCAAATAGAATTTAAATTAAAAAAAAAAATGCAATGGGCAATCAAAAAGTTTTATGTTTCATGAATTAAAGCCTTTTCTGCTTTAAATTTAGACTTGTTTAAATATGTAAATAAGCTAAAAGCTTACTGACTAATTTGGATATTTTTGTGTGGCTGAAGTTTGTCACAAGTTTCAGAGGTTATTAAGAACTATCTCTAAAATGTACATTTTTTTTAAAAAAAGTTTGCTTTATCACCTTTCAAATACAGAACTGTGGAAGAGGAAGCGTCGTCGTGTTTTGGGCGTGTGTCTGAGCTGGGACATTGGGTTTTCTGTAATTTGGGTAGACGTCCCTACGCCTAACTCACGGCTCACTCCTTTCCTGAGAGGCTTGTCCACTTCCCAAGGCTTTTTGTGTCCCTCTTCCTCATCTAAACAACACAATGAAAATCCTACCCTGTGAAGTTGCTCGGTTCACAATAATAATTCTAAAACACACAAAAACATGCAGAAGTGATTCTAGAGCAATGATGTTCATCTCTACCTCTGCCGCGTTTGGTTGGCCCTTTTGTAAAAGAACAAACATTTGCCGTGTGAAACCGCCGACCCTGGGCAGTTTGCTGTGGACCCCAGTCCCTGATGCTTCTGACGTAGCCCCTCGTCGTTTGTTTGATTCTCTCGATATCCAGTGGCCCTTATACTTCCTTGCTTTTATTATTCACGATAACGGGTCTGTACCCACTTTTATCCCCAAATCCCACAGGCCTTTTACAGCGAGGAACCCAAAACTTCGTTTTTTGACTTTGTTTTAATGGTTTTCAATGACATGCCCTGCCCAGAGGGCAAGTTTTTATGACCCGACCTAAATGGAGCCAATTTCTGAAGACTATAGGAGAGACGTGCCTAAGAACGTTTCTGGTGGAACCTAAACGTGTGCATGTGTGCCTTTTATTTAATGAACGGCATTTGCACATTTTAACATACCTACAGACGTAGCGTGATGTTTCCTTTTTTGTTTTTTCAGCTTTGGATTCCTCTTTTTTTAAAAAAAAAAAAAAAAAAGATTTTATTTATTCATGAGAGACCGAGAGAGAGAGGCAGAGACACAGGCAGAGGGAGAAGCAGGCTCCATGCAGGGAGCCCGACGTGGGACTCGATCCCGGGACCCCGGGGTCACGCCCTGGGCTGAAGGCAGGTGCTCAGCTGCTGAGCCCCCCGGGCGCCCCAGATTCCTCTTTTTTAAAAGCATGACGATTTTGCAGACTCAACATGCTGTCTTCCATTTCCTCACATGACAGTTTTCCTTCCTTACCTGCTCTGTGGGTGCTGCTTAATTTTAGGATTCCTGGATTTTCTTACTTGTTTGACTGCCGTCCGGGTCACATGGGTGGGGAGTCCCTTTGCAGCACTGTTTGACTTTTTGAAAATGTAGCTTATTTCTTCTAGGGTTAGCTGCGTCTATGCATTGATTGGTAATCACACTTTTCTGTTTTAGCTGCAAGGGCTTGGCACTGGACCTGGAAGAAGGGAACTTCATTAAACTTGCAGATAATGGCACCGTGCTCAGGTAATAACCTTTACCTGCCAAGTCAGAACTTTTCCTCCAGGACACTTTGTATAGCGTTTGCTTGTTAAGGTTTGGGTCAAATAAGATCATTTTTTTTTTTTTTTTTTATCACAGGACAGATTGTGTGCCTGTGTTTCTTTGTATGAAGTGTTTGAACAGTTTAAATAGCGATCTCAAGGTCTAGTTTTCAGGTTAGCTTGCCCGAAATATTTGCGGGAGGTGCAGTGGAATCCTAATGGCTTGCCCGTCTCGCTGCCCAGAGAACCTGGGGTATGTTGGGTCAGAGAAGCACATGGTGGCCTGGAATAAAATTGGGTTTCTTTTATGGAGGAAGGAGGAGAGAACGGGTGTTGGGGAGGGTTGGCGGTCGGTGCACACCTGCCCTTTCTCCATCCTCGTCCTAAGGGGCAGAGAGCGAGAGCGGGGCCGCCGCCAATTATTTGGTTGCTCGTTTGCACGCGGCTTGCCCTGGGCAGCTGGAGCTACAGGGTCGGGATGCGTGGACGGGTGTCTGCGTGGACGTGTGCCGTGCACAGCACAGCCGTGACCATGACCTTGACCGCGACCTTAGGTCCCTCAGGTGCACTTTGCCGTCTTCGGTGGGAGTTGGAGGCCTGAAGCGAGTCTGTCCGTCCTCCCGGTCACTGTCCCTGCCCCGGGGCCGACCCTCTGCCTCCACCCTGTGGCTTCTTCTCAGCTTCGCAAGGCCCGGCTGGCCTCTGGTGCCCGTGTCCTGCCCTGAGCGGGTCCCGTGCAACCGCACAGTCCCCCGTCCCTCTAGCCTCACAGCCCCGCAGCGCTGTCCCCTTCGGAAGGAGCCCGCCCGGATTTCCCGTTTGTCCTCTCGGTCCTCGTGTCCCGGTTGTGTCACTGCCGTGGCCCCAGGCCGGTGTCATGGGCTCACGTGGGTGTCTGTGGACCACTCTTCCCCGCAGAGCTCAGCGCCGCGTCTTGGGAGGGGGCTGCGCCGCGGGGCGGGTCCAGGGCGGCGGGGACCCCAGGAGGAGTTGGGTCGCGCGGGGCCCGGGCAGGGGAGGCATCAGCGGGCTGGGGGCAGGGGCGCTCACGAGCACTGTCCTGTCTCCCGATGCCAGGGCGAGCCACGGCACGAGGATGACGGCCCCCGAGGCGCTGGCCCACCAGTACGGCGGGAAGCCGTGGAAGCACTTCCCGGGCGACGTGGGACCGGCCGGCCGCTCAGGTAGGCGCAGCGCTGTGGCCTTCCCTGCCCGGGGCCCCCGCGCCGCCCTGCTGCCCTGTCTCCTGCCCCGTGTTTTCTTTCCCTTCTGTTAAGTGACCTCATGTGCTGTCCCGCTGTCGCACTGCGTCAGGAAGCTCTGCGGGTCACGGAAACATGAAGACCCCTCTCGGAACTGACCCTAGGCACTGGCGGCCGTGAGCCGACACATGCCAAGTGCACTATTCTAAACAAATGGGCCGGATTGTGACCGTCTGGTTTTCATTTGTTCTAAATCTCTGGGCCATTCCCCCACACTACGCTTTTGAAGCTCACCTGCTCTCCAGAAAGCGTAGGGACCCGAGGGGCGCCCGGCTGACCCCGTTGCTGGAGGGCGGCTCTTGATCTCAGGTTGTGAGTTCGAGCCCCATGTTGGGGATAAAGATGGCTTAAAATAAAATCTCATAGGTCGCCTGGGGGGCTCATGGTTTAGCGCCTGCCTTCTGCCCAGGGCATGACCCCAGGATCCCGGGATTGAGTCCCACGTCGGGGGAGCCTGCTTCTCCCTCTGCCTGGGTCTCTGCCCCTCCCTCTCCTTGGGTCTCTCATGGATAGATAAATAAAATCTTCAAAGAAAAAAGAAAAGAAAAAAAAAGAAAAAGAAAATGCAGTAACTTGAAAATAGTTGGCGTTACCCCTTGTTACAATTAGGTTTGCTTTGTCACATCCATTGTCTTTTGAGAGTTTGTTTTGATTTTGTCCTGAGATGAAACGAAGCGAGTGCTCCTGGTGGAACACGTGGAGAGGAAGGCAGCCTCCACGTTGGGCGTCGGCCTTCACACACCGAAGGCCCGGTGGCCCTTGGAGGTTAGGTGCATGTCTGGAGAGCACTTTACTCAGCTTGGGACTGGGAACGCTGTGGTCCTTCCAGAAGCAGGCAGGTGTCGACAACGGGTTCCCAGAAAGGCCAGGGCACAGCGGAGTGCTTCACCCTGACATCCATTCACAAACGGCCGGCGCCTTGAAGAAGGCAGCAGGAGAAGAGCAGACCCAGGGGCCCCACAGGTTGCTCACCGCCCTGCCCGCCAGGAGGTGCCACCTCCCGGAATGAGCAGCCCCCTCTGGAGCTCAGCCTAACCCAGGAGGACCTTGGAGGCCACCTGCTCCTAACTGGGGTGCTTAGGGAGGCGTCTCCCACTCATGCACTAAGCAGTCGGGTGGTGCTCAGCGGCTGGCCAAGTGGCACTCAGTAGTCAGGTGGCGCCCAGCGGTCAGTCAGGTGGCGCCCAGCGGCCCGGTGGCAGTGACACATAACAAAGGCCTGTTGTTCCTGCCAATTGGAAGGGAAAGCTGATACCTTTATAAAGAAATAGTGTTTTTTCAAGGCAGAGACATAGAAAAGAAAAAAAGCCTGCGATTCCACAGCCCAGTTAATCTTTGTTTACATCAAAAAAAAAAAAATCATGTGAGCCTATGGTTAGAAAATTTAAATGTCATAGAAAAGAAGAGTCAGTTACGTGATAGAGGTTGTGTCCCGTGGGTTAAATGCTGGGATGCTGCGCCGCCCAGCCGTCCGTCCGTCCATCCGTTCACACACCTCCGTCGTGCCTGCTGTCTGGCCGTTACAGGCGGGGCTGCGGGAATGCTTCTGTACCCGTATGTCTTGCACTTTGGTGCAAATACATACTTTTTTTTTAAGATTTTATCTATTTATTCATGAGACACAGAGAGAGAGAGGCAGAGACACAGGCAGAGGGAGAAGCAGGCTCCATGCAGGGAGCCCACCGAGGACTTGATCCCGGGTCTTGGGGACCACGCCCTGAGCCCCCGGGCGGTCCTGGTGCAAATATCTGGAGGGTAAATTACTAGAGGTGCAGCTGCTGGAAGGACATGTAGGTTTGAGGTTTTGAGCCGTGAGGCCAAGTGGGGCCTTTGTCCAGGAGAGCGTGCTGAGGTGCGCTCCCCCCAGGACACCGAGGGCTGGGCCGTGGGCAGACAGAGGCATTTTACTGGCTGGTGATTTGAGAACCCCGTTTCGGCGCCGCTTTTCCTTAGCAGCCAGTTCCCAGGGAGCGAGTCCCTCCACCCTGTCCCCCAACCGGCCGAGACAGCTTGGCACAGTGGAAGGCACGGGGCAGGGGAGCCGGTGGGCTGGGCCCAGTCGAGTCTATTCCTTCTGGGTAAAGCATGTGGTCCTGGTGTCACTTTGCTCACCCTTCAGTGAAGCCAGTGTCCCCCAGCTGCAGGGAGCAGGACGCTGTGCCTGCCCGAGTGCTCGGCCCCCTCGGCCTCCCCGGTACCGCAGTCCGTCACCCATCAGGATGGGCTGTGGTGTGGCCGGGGCTCCTGGGCACGGCCTGCGTGGGCAGCACCAATGCCTGGTGGGACTGGGGCTGATGTGCAGCCTGTTGTATTGAGCCGAGCTCACTGCCTCCCCGCCAGGGAGCCCCCCAGCCGCAGCCTTGTGCTCTGGGGGCAGTGGAGGCCTTGAGGGCCGCGGGGCCCGGCTCCAGGTCAGGACTGAATGGCCAATGGGCGACACTGGGTAGTCTGGCCCTCGGTGGCAGGAGGCGTCCCCAGCCCCTGGAGCTCCTGGGTCACACCCCAGCCAGCACCCGACTGGTGTCTCAGCTCCACCTGGAGCTCCATGTTGGTGGCCACGGAGGGAGCGACACGGGAGGGGAAGAGAAGCAGGGGTGTGAGTGGGGCAATCACATGCCTCCTGCTCCTGGGTGCCCGAGCAGCTGCCTCTGCGGGTCCCAGCCCAGGAGGTCCGAGGACGTGCAGGCCGGTGCACCTCGGGCCGCAGCTGTGGCCACCAGGTGCTGAGTGGCCTCACGTGCCCCGGGGACGCCCGGCTCCTCACACCGACAGAGCCCTGCTCCCCTTGCGCAGGAAGGGAAAACCGTCTAAGAGGTCCTGCCAGTAATTTCAGCTGCGAAGGAGGATAACCCGGAGCGTGATGCCAACCAAAGTATTTTTAGCGGAGGGAAAGGGCACCCAAACCCGCCCAGCCACCCTGTGAGTGCACAGAAGGAGAACTTTGGACTTGGTTTCTTAAACGTTAATGATTTGCTATGAAGACGTGAAGGGCGTTGAGTGATATGTAAAGGGTTGGACATCTGGCCCCTGCATAGGGTTTTCCCCTGATTTGCCTGCGACACCTTTGTTCCAGAAACCCATTCTGCTGTTAGGTCATCCATCTGTCGTTCATTCATTCCCAGACGTTCATGGCGTGCCTGCAGGATGCTGGGTATTGTGCTCCAGTGGACACTGGGGAGCAAGGCAGCGGTGTCCCCAACCTCCCGTGTGGCCTGCAGGGGCAGGAAGGGAGGACTTGAAATGAGGCGCTTACATGCAGGCAATAATCACGACCGATCGAAGCCCAGACCTCTGGTTCTCTCTGATTCCTCTTTGTACACGGGCACCCCAGAGCCTCTATGACGTTGGGGTCCCCCCGAGGCAGAGTGGTTGGCCCTGACCCTGGTAAACGGGAGTGAGGTAGTGGAAGGAAGGAATGGGCGGGCTGGATTCCACGGGGACCCCGGAAGCCCCGAGAACACGGCCCCATGCGATCCCAGGGACAGGAGACTTCCTTGGCGCCCACCCACCGGCTCCTGGGTGAGGCTTGCCGCCCGAGACACGGGGACGACTCGGGGACTCCACGGGCTTCGGGGGAAGTGAATGGCACTCGCGTTTGGGGTGGGACGACGCCGTTGAGCGCAGCGGTGGCTGGGATCACCCGGAGCCAGAGGGATGCGACACGGGTCATCAGGTGTCTGCCCGGGGCGGCGGATCCAGGGGTGGCATCTGCCCCCAGGCAGGGCTCCGGATTAACGCTGTCTCAGGGCCAAACAGCGTAAATAAATCCCTCTTCTCCGCAAGATCCTGGGGTGCGTCCTGTGCGCCCAAGTCTTTCCAAGATAAGCACACCATGTCCTTACGTGACGTGATGCCTGCCTGCCTTTTTTTTTTTTTTTTAATTCTTCTCATCCCCCCGGTTCTCCCATTAAACTGAAGGTGGCCCAACCGCACAGATGTGGAAAGGCGCCACTGCGCGGGTGACGTCCTGGAGCTGCCGTGCTGGGCTGAGAGTTCTGAAATTCAGTGACGCTGATGACATAAACTGGCTTTTTCATCGTGCGCTTTAGATCTGGGGCGTGGTCTCCTTTGACAGAAATTTCTCTCCCTTAGATCCTTATGTAACAGGCATCACATTGTAAGTTCCTGTAGCTTGACCCTTCTTTAAAGGCAGGAGTAGCCTGGAACAGACCCATTCGCAGTTAACGTCGAGGCCCCTTTACAACCAAACCAAAATCTAGCGTCTCTTCGGCCAGTTTCTGTGTCACGTACATGAGGTGCTGATTCAAATCTTGCTCTTCCAACGCCTGGGGGCTCAGTGGTTGCACGTCCGCCTTTGGCCCAGGGTGTGATCCTGGAGTCCTGGGATCGAGTCCCGCATCGGGCTCCCTGCATGGACCCTGCTTCTCCCTCTGCCTGGGTCTCTGCCTCTCTCCCTGGGTCTCTCCTGTATAAATAAATAAAGTCTTAAAAATAATAATAAAATAAAATTTTGTCCTTTCTTTTAGGAAAATATTACTTTTATGATAACTACTTTGACCTGCCAGGAGCTCTGCTGTGTGCCAGAGTGGTGGACTCTCTGACAAAGGTGAGCAGGGACTCGTTTCTCAGGAATTATGACCGGTGTTCAGTCATATGTCGGAGGACTTACTCATGGATGTCTTTTGAGTTGGGATTGAACTCAGTTTCCTCTTTGTGATACTAGAAGTGACTGAGGAAGAAACACGTGGAGAATTTGGTCACGTGTTTTGGGAAAATTAAATAGCCGGGACCGTTTCCCCAGGAAAGATGATAAACCTCTTTCCCAGCAGAGGGTGCACGTGTCTAAAAAGAAAATACAGACCTCACAGCTGGAAAGGGTATTTTCTTGGTTTCATTAGCAGATTAAAAAAAAAAAATGATCGAGAGACTTCCACCTGTTCTTACGCATTCTGCATAAGGCAAAATTTTAAAAAATGAGATGAAGTTTTTAAATTCATCATTTTGACCAGTTCGACGCGTGTAGACGTTCCGTTTATAGAATTTGCGTGTCCTTAGGTCTGAAGACCTGGGAACAGACACCAGTTTTATGTCAGAATTATTCTTCTGTTTTGCACGTCATTTAAAATCCTAAGGATCAAAAATAATAATAATAATAAAATATAAAATAATAAAATAAAATAAAATAAAATCCTAACGATCGTGTCCGTAATAGAACACGCATGATCGATTACTCTTGAACCAGAATTAGTCGTGTGTTCGTGGAAGTCTCCACGGAGCTGTAATTTTCGTACGTTTGTAGAAGTCGTTATTAACGTGAGATGGAGACGGTTTTTCATCCATAGCGACTTCAGGCGAGCGTATTAGTCTTCAAATAACTCAGCGCTGGTACAGGTACACGTACCTGGTAGTCTGTTTAGGTAGGACGCTGATTAGCGATTACGTTTCCAAGGAAGCAAGGCACTGTGGGGTTACGTGTTTCAACGTAATATTTGTTTGCACCCCGGTTTAAAGAAATCTAAATAAAAACGGTTAATGTTTTGGATTTGGAACCTCCATCATCTCTTCTAGAGAGATTTGCTGTTCTTTTTTATTGAAATCAGGTGAATGCGCTGAATTCTAAAGAGCCAGCTTTTGGGGCTTCAGGGCTTATGGCTTCGTAGCCCCACAGATGCCGTAGTACAGGAGGTGGCACATTCTGAGATCTCAAAAGCTGTGACACTGTAGACTCAGTCCTGTGTTTAATATATATGATTTTGACTTTATAGTAAGCAGAAATTTCTATTTTATTTGGGTTAAATGAGCTGTATTACCATTTAGTTATATGCGTGTGTGTATATACGTATAGCAGTGATTTTCTTAAAGATTTCTCTTTTTAAAGTCGCATTCAAGCACTGAGTTTTTTCATCTGTTATCTTTTCTACAATGTGAGTCCCGATTTTAGATTACAGTAATATTGCAGTTGCTTGCTGTGTTTTTAGCTGTGCTCAAAAGCAGAAGCATTATATGTGTTAACATTTGGGATTTTCTTTTTTTTTTTTTTTTTTTTAGCAGAACAATGGTCAGAAAACATTTGACTTTTGGAAGGATATAGTTGCTGGTATACAACACAATTATAAAATGTCGGCTTTTAAGGGTGAGTCCTATGAGGGGGACCTTCTCATGTTCGTTAAACGCCGTGCGCTTGTGAGTTACTTGGAAGTTGCCTGTTTTGTCATGTTCCTCGACTAGGACTTGGTTTTATCAAAATTTTGCTACGAGGTTGGCACTGCTTACGTTTTAAGGGGCTCTTTTATTCGCGTCGGCCTCGTGGCCACAATGGCCAGCGCTGTGGGCTGTGCTGTTTTACGTGCCTGCCTCCGGGGGGTGGCGGGTGCCCCGGAGCTGAGGTCCCCGTCTGCCGCGGCCGGCCTGGGAGTGGGGCTTGCTCACACCTGGAAGTGTTGGTACAGCAGCTGGAGACGGAGGGGGAGTGAGAGAAGCGGGCTGGGGACTCCGAAGGGACAGGGGTCGGGCCAGGCTGCACGCCGGGTGTCCCAGCTGCGGTGCGGGCTTGCTGGGGCCCCTCGGAGGCTACGTCTGAGGAGTAGGGGGATGGGGCGCCTCCATCGGGGGTACCCCGGGCGCCCGAACCAGGCTGCAGCCGTCCAGCCCGTGGACCGAGGGGTGCCGAGAGCGGCGTTTCTCAGCTTTTGATTTGACATCAACCCGCTTGCTTCCCTTTAACGTAATTCATCAAAATAATCCTAAATATTATGACTAAAAACACGTCAAGGCAATAAATAGTAACTGCAGAATATTTTTTCAAGTTACCTATTTCTCTGCTGCCCGCTTCTGTCCTTCCCTGAAGAGATCACTGCTTTGGGGACATGGCGGGACTTTTCTGTCCCCGGTCGCCGGCTCTGGACCGGGGCTGGCAGGTCCCCTGTGGTCCTGCCAATCGATGCCTATGCGCCGGGGGCGTGTGGCACTGCCGTCCCCAGTAGACGGCCGTGTCCGTGACCGCTCTAAGCGCCACCCCCCCCCCCGTTTCGCTGTCTTACTTCTGTTAGCTTCGTAGAACGAAAAGCCTTAAAAGAACGATTGAGAATAGCAAATCGCTGTTCTCGAATAAACTCAGCACAAAAATCTGTTGATGTGATTTTATTGCATCGTAAATAAGGTAAAACAGTTCATGCTTTAGTAAGTGAGGCACAGCTTCAAAGTTTTAAGCAGCAATATAAAAATACAGTACAGAGCATAAATAAATTACATCTTTTCCTTCCTAGCCAGATTCGGAAACCCTCGGCAGTAGCTATGATTTCACGAGGATGGGAGACTCGAGGTCCATAGGGCAATGGTCTGTAAACCCACAAAATCCTGTTCCGTAAGACTCGACAGGGAGTCAGGTTAATCACACTCATATTAAATAAAGAAGATAGGTCAGACACCGATTTCCAAGTTGTGACAGGCACATGGAGAGCTTTTCTACAGTCACAGAAAAGCGTGAAAAGGTTCGTGGCTGAAGCACCCTGCCTCCCAGATCAATGGTGACATCACCTTTTGGCTCCTCGTCAGGGCTCTAACAAGTCCTAGGCACCTGTGTCCTCGAACAGATCTTGACGAAGGGGCTGGTAAGCCCTTGGGTAACGCAGCATCAGGAAGGATCTTGGGGCCTACCGTGTCTTTTACATTTGAATATTCAAGTATTTGAGTTCTACAAAGATAGGATACCCTCTGAATGGTTCCTACAAGGTTTCCTGTTAATCGGCAGAAACAGGCTTATTTTTTTTTTTAAGTGCTGAATTTCTGATACCGAATTTAATGACATAACTTAGCGTCACATTTTAGGGTTCCTTGGTGATCATTTTACTTTTTTTTTTTTTACCCTACTAGGACTTTGAGGTTGAAATGTTTAAATACTGAAGGAGTTCACAGAAAACTTTATAGTCTTGGGACCACTGACTAGAAATTCAAGAGGGTCTTCACATATTCTTTACCATTGCTGCCCGCTTTTCCAGCAGGAGAATGGGTTGGTCTGAAAGCTCACATCTGTATTTGGAAAGTTAAAACGGGTCACTTTTTGGCCTACGTCCATATGCATTTTGTGGGGCGCAGCGGAATTGGGGAATGCCTCGTCAAGCAGATTTACGTGAGCTCGGTTGGGAATACGCTCACATTGGTGCCACCAGGAACCCTGAGAAAGAGGAGTGGACGTACTGGGAGGAGTACAGCCCGTTCGATCCCGTGTTGGGCAGCTGGAGCCACACCTGGTCGTTCTCCGTGAGCTCGAGCACGGCGCTCCCCGAAGCCTGATCCAGGTAGCCCTTGGTGTATTCGTCGTAGGTGTACATCACAGGGGTGCCGTTCTTATAGAGGCCCACCCAAACGTGGGTGCTTTTCACATGCACGTGGTAGGAGAAATAGTATGTTCCTGGGATCTGGCAGGTGAAGATTCCAGTTCTTGGGTCATAATGCTGTTGCTTGTTATACAAGATCTTATCAAATGGGATGGGAATACCCACGGCCGGATAAGCTTTGGAGAGGATGACAGTGAACGCAGACATCGGCATTCCTGTTACTCCCTGGTGGGCGCTAACGAAAGGCTGTTGGCCTGCCTTTATGAAGCCCTCAGACGAGGCCGCTTGGCCCGGGGGGCCCGGGGGGCCTGGGGGACCTGGGAGGCCAGGCTCTCCAGCGTGGCCTCTCGGACCCGGAGGCCCTGGTGGCCCAGTGGGACCATTAAGCCCCTTAGTTGCCACGCCAGCTGGGCCAGGGGGACCTGGAATTCCTGGATCCCCTTTAGATCCAGGGAATCCGGGAATGCCTGGCGGCCCAATGGGGCCTCTGGTTCCTGGGATTCCAGGAGCACCTCTTGGACCAGTCTCACCATTGTGTCCAGGCGTTCCCTTAGCGCCTGCCGGGCCCACGGGGCCTGGAAGACCAGGAGACCCTCTGAGTCCAGCATCACCTTTAGGGCCCGGTAACCCTGAGTTTCCCTTAGGACCACTGCTGCCTGGTTCTCCGGGGTACCCCGGTTTTCCATCTAACCCAGAGGAACCCCTTTCTCCCTTTGCCCCAGGGTGTCCTGCAGGCCCCACTGGCCCCATCTCACCTTTAGGGCCTGGAATCCCTTGGTTGCCTGGGATGCCTTTTGGTCCTTGGGGTCCCATATTTCCGGGAGGTCCAGTCAGACCTGGTTCCCCGGGATGACCTGCCGGGCCTTGTTCCCCTTTAGCACCTGGACTTCCTGGAAGGCCAATGGGTCCTCTTTGTCCCTTTAGGCCTGGCAACCCCGGTTTCCCGAAGCCAGGAGCCCCTGGGGACCCAGCTATTCCGGGAGCGCCAGGGTGACCTTTTGTCCCAGGAATCCCTGGCTGGCCTGGGGCTCCTGGGGCTCCTGGCTTCCCAGTGCCTTCTGGTCCTCGTTCCCCGGGAGGACCTTGGGGGCCTGGTGGGCCAGCTGCTCCCCTCTCTCCTGGAAAGCCCCGATCACCTTTGATGCCTGGCTGTCCTGGAAAGCCAGTTTCACCTCTTTTTCCCACTCCAGGTGGGCCCGGGGGTCCCAGGGGACCCTGAGGGCCAGGAGGGCCTCTCTCACCTGGGCGTCCAGGAGCGCCATATCCTGTTTCCCCTTTCTGTCCATGCACACCAGGGACTCCTGGTGCCCCCTTTTCTCCTGGAAAGCCCCTGGGTCCTGGGGCTCCCATAGGTCCCTGTTGTCCAGGTTTTCCTGGAATAGTAATTCCAGCTGGGCCGGGGCTTCCGGGTGGCCCTGGTGGGCCCCGTGGTCCCGGTAAACCAGCTGGTCCAATATCTCCTTTTGGTCCAGATGGTCCTTTTGACCCTGGTTTTCCTGGCAGTCCTGGCAAACCTGGCTTCCCAGTGGCCGATGGTCCCGGTGGGCCAGGCAACCCCGGCTCTCCTTGGGGTCCAGGACTTCCGTGGCCTGGTTTTCCTGGTGGTCCTGATGGCCCTGGGTGCCCTCGAGGTCCAGCGGGGCCTTGTGGACCAGGAATACCTTGCTCTCCTCTTACTGATACACCTAAAAGACATCCCCGATAGAGAGAGAGAGAGAGAGGAAGAGAGAGATGATTAGTAATGACATCACACCATCAACCAGTCCATTTTGGCACACTAGTCTGAAATGGTTTCAGATCATACATTTTAGCGTATTTAAAAACACTGCCAGCGGGGATGGTGTCAAAAGACCACTGGCTACCGTGATACTTGCTTTACATTCTATTATCCATGAAAATAAACCAGGCTTGAAGAATTCATCTAGAATAGTGGTACAGTGGAGATATTTACCCCATTCATATTTGGAAAATCATCTACCTTGAGAGGAAAGGGGAAAAAGGTATATGACAGGAAAGGAACAAAAAGACAAATGCAGAATAAATGGGAAGACATTTAAGAACTATAGTATTTTTCTCTCAAAAGCTGTCCTATAAGACCTCAGTGAGGGATGCAGTTGATTCTAACGCACATCTTCCCCAGCCCTGCCGAACGCAGTGTAGACTGAGGCTGATTTTTTTCACCCTCAGGACATGCCATGAGCTCCTACGTTCTCCTGCAAGTGACTTAACATTGAAACAGAGAGCGGGTTAGAAGCAATGGGCAAGGTATATAAAATAGTATTGAAACGCTTATCTAAAGCCATCTTTGGTTAACACACATAGGTACTGTTGATTTCAGAGAGCTGTGGGTTCATGTGTTTTTTTGTTTTTGGGGGGGTTTTGTGGTTTAATATTTTATTGAGGGGTGAGAGGCAGGGAGAGGTGGGGGGCAGCTACAGCGGCCCCAGCCCCACCAGGGGGAACAGACCTCCCCACCCCCCGCCCCCCTGTGGGTTCATTTGAACCAAATACTTCTACTGATGTTATGTATTCAGTTCAGAAATCACTTATTTGCTGCCTGTGATATAAAAGGACTCTTGGGCACAAGTGTGGGGATGCACAAGACCCATCTTAGAGGAGCTTCAGTCTCAAAGGGAGTAACACAAGGGTCTGTGCATTAAGAAGTGTCCAGTGTCTTGGTTGTAGTCAAAGGCGGGATTTACCGGAACACTCTGGTATTAGGATGTATAATTGAGGGAATATTACCATGTCAGTCTTCAGGCAGCAATCATCATAAGCATCTCTTAGAAGGTACTTTCTTTCTCAGAGAAATTCTTTAATTGCTAGCAAAAATGGTAATAATTGTGATTTAAATGTCTGTTTGCAGAATTCATATTAAAACCATGCTCTATTTAATAGATTTCAGGAAGATAGATGAAATCCCTGCGTATCCTACTTAGGTTTTGTTGGAAAATGGTTCTCCGTTACAGTAGTTTTAGCAAATGGCCTAAGTATTGAATGATTTGGTCAAAACCCTGAAAATGACTTATGGCTATGACTTGAGCCACATCTTTTTTGTACAAAAGTGATTAGTGTATTTAAAATTTGTCCAAATCTTTAATGGCTTTAGAAATCAGAATGAATTCTAAATGAATCAGAATGAATTCTAATTCTATTGGAATTAATATTAAATGAATGGTAAATTGCCTTTGAGAACATATGCTTATGGGTATAGTTCACAGTTACTATTAATTGTTGGTACATTATTATATTTAAAAAATCTTTCAGGTTAACTGGCATGTAAGGAGTAGTCAGCCAACAGTAGTTGCTAATATTATTCTGTTGGGTAGAGATATTCCTGATATTTAAAATACATTTGGTGACAAATGAAATATAAAATACACAGGAGAATCATTAATAGATCTGCTAAAATAGGAAAATCATTTTAGACTGAATATTTGTATTTTATACTAATTAGAGTTATATTTCATTCTGTAAATATTTAAACATATGGAGCTTTATTCACCCATGGATTTTCAATAAGAAAATCTGGAAGTCAGGAAGAAGACTATGAGAAAAATTAATTTATGGAAAAGATCTCAATATACTCATCTACATCATTGATAGATTGACGTTTTAGTGTACATGTATTACATATCTACAGGCTGTAAAGGGTTGTAATATATTACAAATAGAATAGATGAATAAATAGGATATAAAACAGCACATTTTTTTTTCAAATGCAAACTATGTTAGATTGGGGTTTGCCTCAACATCGGGCTCCCTGCATGGAGCCTGCTTCTCCCTCTGCCTGTGTCTCTGCCTCCCTCTCTGTCTCATGAATAAATAAATAAAATCTTTTTTAAAAAAATAGCCAAGATTATGCAGTTAAGTAAGGTGGGAAAATAGAAATATTTTTAACCTTCTACGAGTGGTACATGTGATTTTTAATTCAAGACTGTTTCATATGATCTTAGTAAACTATAAAAAGTCTGAATTTGTGATCATAGAGAGTGTAGCCGGTGATGCATGTCCTAGCATTTCACATTGCCATTCATCACTTCAAGGAAAGTAGTAGTTTTCCTTATATCTCTTATTCTTTCTTTCAGAACTTTCCTTTTTTCTCATATTTTACTTGTATTCTGAAGCATTCAAGAGTTTTCATTACCTGCCCATGTGTTTATTTTTAAACATTAAGCTGCCTTTCATGAAATGTTTTAAATTTCATCTTTCTTTTTAAGGAGATAATTTGCTGAAAAGGATGGTCTCCAGAAGCAGTCTTTATATAAAGTTCATAGCAAATATCCTTAGCATTATTGGCAAAGTAAAACATGTGACTATAATGCAAAAATACTAAGGGAAGGAAATTTGAATCCTACAATCCATTCAGATGATTCAGGCTAATGCAGTAGACGTTTTACAGGTAGTTTGCGTCAGGTGTCATTCAAATGTGAGATCTAATCATAATCATGGCCCTGCTTTGAGGATCTGTTAGTCGTGTACATACATCCTCTCAGTTCTCTTCACAATATCTGAGAAAGCTGAACAGCTGGGGAATAGACTCAAGAACAAAGCTGAAACGTCTCCAAGGCGGCCCCACCAGTCCTCCCCCAGTGTGAGGAGGTGGAGAAGCCCCAGGAGCACAGCCAACACCTGAGTACCTTACAGTATTAATTCACTTAAACTTCGTACCGGCCCTTTGAGATAGCTGCTGCTGCTTTTAGGAGGGAGGAAACTAAGGCACAGAGAGGACCAGTGACTTACCTGAGGCCCCACAGGTAGTACAAGGCAGTGAAGAGTGTGTACTTGACCAAACCATATAAACCATATAAAAATGTATAAATCATTAGGAAAGCTGGTGCTTCCTTGGCCTATCAAATTTCTTGGAAAGGCATTAGATTTTATTTAATAACTAAGACTCAATCTTGTATATATTTGTGGGCCAGCCGAATCGGTTGTACAAGTAAACAGTGGCGAAGCATTTAGATATCTAAAGCTGCTACTCTCTTTATGTAATTGGCAGTTATTTCTAGTTAAGACATTGTAAGCTTCATTAATCTGTATTGGATTAATATTTTCTAGATTATGGGTAGTTATTTGTGCAAAAGCGTCATTTGAGGGAAGAATTTTCCCCACACAAAAGTTCTTAATGTTCTCCAGGCACATCTTTATACTCTGCTCACTATGTAAAGGACACCAATGTTCTTGAGTGGACCTACTTTTTCCATAAATCGTTTTAATATTTTGAGCAAACTCAGGAGTTTGAAAATAATTTAGCACCCAATAGTTAAAAAGCATTTTGCTAAAGAGACCATTAAGATTGTAGAAAGCAATAACCAGTTAGTTAGTACAGCAAAATATATAAAGTTTACCTTTACTCTTTATGGCATAGGGAATGAAGAACTGTGTCTTGGTGTTGGGTGGTGGTGGTGGGCCTTTTATGCCCGTAGGTGTTTGGTATCGCTCAGCATAAAATTCTCCATGAACCAGGTTCAAGGACATTAGCAGCAAAAGGGCTGTTTGTGGCAGCATGTTCTCAGATGGATTCTGAAAAGGAAAAGAATAATTTCTTGTTAGTGACCTGTTTCATTTGTCTGATGTTGGACAGATGAATTCTTAATTTTATTAACTACCTTTTTTTACTTTGTCCTGTTCTTAATAGATTTCATAAACCAGAATTAAAAATTTTTCTTTACATGGATATATGACTTAGTTCTTAGTGGAAACCACATTGCAAGTAATCAAGTAAAACTGAAGTGACTTTTAGAGAAGAAACACAGAAACCACAATTGGATGCCTGTATTAATAACTCAAGATCTTTAACATAGGTTAAAATATCCAGTAGTTTCAAAATAAACTAGGACATGATTTTACAGATATGGTTTTATTAGGACTCTTTTTGTATAGACTAACACAGATTAGACTTTCTGAGTACACTTCAGTGGAAACCCATTTTTTTTAAATGACAAAAAAAAAAATTAGTTAATTTATCAAGGCTTCTTCTGAAACAAGCTAACATGGAAGTCAAGCAGAGCGTCAAGTCCTAGACTTACCGGGGTGCTGGGAGTTCCTGGAGGTGGTTTCCTGACAGCTCTCGGAGCCCTCCTGTGTCCAGGTGAGCAGAAGGTACCCTCTCCACGGCTGTCCTGCAGTATTTATACTGTTTCTCCCTTACTTCATGAGGTTGCCCTGAGCTTAAGCTCCTCCCCCGAGAGGTGGAGAGTACTAATTATAGTGGAAAGTTCTATTGGGCAGGCAGACAAGATCAGGTTGGGCTCTCTTTCCTTGTTTTCTTATGGAAAAATAAACTCTTTGTCTTAAATACATATTAATAGTTTTAACCATGCACCATCTTTTTCTGAGATTTTATTTTGAAAGTTATTACTCCGATGTTTAGGTTGGTTCATGATGAGATGACAATACACCCTTTGTATATCTGAAAGGAGATTCTTGTGTTATTTGGTTGAAAATATTTGGTTGTATATAAAAGTAGGAAAGGAAGTCTTTTTTTTTGTTTTGTTTTGTTTTTGGAGGGGGGGGAGTGTGGATTTAAACCATCATCTAAATTCTTCACTTAGGACGTAAAGCCAACAATGTGTCCTATTAATGTTCCTAAATTTTTATGCAAGTAGCTTACCCCAATTCTTACTTATTTTTGAGCTTGAAAAGAACAATTAAAATGTAGTTATGTTGTTTTATACCTTAGATTTTAGTGTAAGTCCTCAGACATTAATAAGAGAAATTTTAAATATTTTAGTATCTATTTCAGTTTTTACATATTAAATGTTTTAAAGTGTTCAGGCAGAGGCAAGATATCCATGAATTTGACAGTAAAGTTAGCAATATAATTACCCTGAAGGATTTAGATTCTTTATTTACAACACTACAGTATGTTCAGTAAATCGCTTCAAGTTTTATTGCTTAATTTTGGATTTTACTTTAAAGTTGCAGTAGGAGTACAAAAGCCTTAATAACTGATAATGTCATATCATGTCTAATTAAATAAGATTGTTGTGTTCATTTCAGAAGAAAAAAATTCTCCAAACTTTGCTTTCAGCTTTTTAAAAATCCCAGTGGCTTACCTTACAGTTTCCTTCAGGAATCTTGATTCAGCTCAATTAGAAACACAGATGAAAGTAAACATTATCATGGTCATTTTCAATGGTTAGAATTCTTAACAATATCAGGACTCTTAAAGTCAGTTTTCAGGATCGTAAAAAATTTAATGTAACAGAAAGTCAAGAGACCAAATTCTGTATCTTATTTAATTCCATTGTTTTGGAGCTAAATTAAATCAACTGTGCAGGTAAAGTAGGTGAGAAGGAAAATTCTGTAACAGGCATAGATACAACATTTTTAAAACCTCTGCAGAATTAGAGGGGAATGGTTTTGGGACTGATTGATAACTGAAATAATTCAGTGTTTCACCAGTGGATGAAATAAAGGTTTGCTCTTTTTCTTATCCTTTCTCTTCCCTGCATATAATTTTCGGTATTTTTTTAGACTAAGCCTCTTATAGAAATGTAAATGGGTAGCTCACCTTACTGACTGGCCTTTCTCCTAACTCTTTTATTTTATTTTTTTTAAAGATTTTATTTATACATGAGAGACACACACACATGGGGGTGGGTGGCAGAGACACAGGCAGAGGGAGAAGCAGGCCCCATGCAAGGAGCCTGATGCGGGACTCGATCCCGGGACCCCGGGGTCGTCCTGGGCCAAAGGCAGGCGCTAAACCGCTGAGCCCCCCAGGGATTCCCTAACTCTCTTTTATTTTTTTTTTCCTAACTCTCTCTTTTATTTAAACCTTTCATTGGTGCCATGTATTAAAACCTATAACATCCTATATGTCTATATGAATATTCATAGATACTTATGAAATACGACTTTTATGTCAGTTGAGATTAATAGGAGAATTCAAAAATTTATATTCTAATCATTCTTTCATCATTTGGAGAATGTCTGTGAACAGCTTTTGTGATTATATCGTGTGCTGTGCTATGTCTGTAAGATCCCACAAAAGATCAGTGAGAAAAATGCCTACCCTCCATCTATTTGTGGCTCATTTGGATAAGATTTTGAAAAAAGCAGGTGAGGTAATGTGGATGCTCTTGAAGGCTAAGCTGTAGAATTTTTTTTGTTTTGTTTTGAATTTGTTTTAAAAGGAATTATTACAAGTACATATTCTAGTATTTTTGTATGTGTATATGGATACACCCCCACACACCCACACCCTATTTGTTCGTAATTGAGACTGTTCCCCTGTTAGATACCCTTCGTGTGGAAGCACAGAAGAGTAAGTCTCAGCTCCTCACACTGTGCACCTGTGTCGCCCGTTTGCCCACCTGTGGCTACGCTGGCTATTTTCAGAGCTTCGCACCTCAAACTCTCTAGGTGTCTGTTACACAATGAAAAGGTTGGGCTCGGTTTCGAAGCTCCTCTCACCTTTAAAATTAGATTATTCTTGTGTTTGAGGTATTTTGCTGTTCCCCATGGTGAGACAGCGGGCTTGGCTCCGCTGAGTATCTATTAGAGACAAAGTCCATACCAGGAGGTCATATGCCTTCTTTTGGGGACATGTAAATACGTGTGGGTATTTGTCAATCTATATTCCCCTGTAACTTTGGAAAATGTGGTGTCTTTGTTGGATAAGGCTTGGACATTCAACCCTTTTCGCAAATAGTATACTTATTTCAGCACAGGGAATCTGAGTGCTGTTTGCTTTGTTAGTCACATTAGGAGCACTGTCTGGTCCAAAACAGATTGTAGAATCAGAATATTTGCTAGCCACACCCCGCCCAATTGTGTATTTAAAACTATTTTTATTCGGGGAGTTTACTTGTAGCTGTTTGAACCAACTCATCTGTGGCTTTCTGATGAAAACCTATTCCACTTAAAGCAGAAAGCCACGCTCTTGAAACTCAGTAACCTAAGTGAATTTTTACAATATCAAGTATGAATTTTTTTTTGCACATCTGCCATTTAGCTGCTCTGAGCTTCCCTATTCACTTTCACTACCCAGGGTCAGTCATTAATTCACCGAATTCTTTTTGAGTACCTCTGTGTGTCCAGCATGGGGATGAAAAGTGGGTGAATAACGTGCAGCCCCCACCCTTTCTGGGTTTGAACAGTGGTCCGCTGTCCGCCCCCACCCCGTCCTGCAGTCCTGAGGAACAGGACACAACCCTTCAGTGCTCCAGGTTCGGTGACATAGTAGTAGTTCAGAGACTCTGTTGTGCAAAAGCTCTTCAGGTGATCATGATGGACGCCTAAGTTGGAATGTCTTGGTCTGATACCAGTGTTCTGTTACCAGCTTGTTAATGCTACCTACATAATGTTTTGGTGGTTTTGTGCATATAGTTTTTGACTTTATTGTAGAAAATTTTAGTCTTATTTAGAAGTAGAGATTAGGGGCAGCCTGGGTGGCTCCCCGGTTTAGCACTGCTTTTAGCTCAGGGATTGATCCTGGAGACCTGGGATCGAGTCCCGCGTCAGGCTCCCTGCATGGAGCCTGCTTCTCCCTCTGCCTGTGTCTCTGCCTCTCTCTCTCTCTCTCTCTCTCTCATGAATAAATACATAAAATCTTAAAAAAAAAAAAGTAGAGATTAGGTATAGGGAGGGCCTAGGTACCCCTCACCCCATTTAAACTAATTTCAACTCCCTGTCACTCAGCTCTTCCATTCACCGTACCTCAAAATTGTAGACAAATATACATGGTCTCAGTTCACCTGTAAATATTTCAGTACACTGAAATGAGTCATTTTTCTCTAAAACAAAATCTTCATTGTACCTAAAAAATCAACCATTGCTTAATATTATCAAATCTTTTACTCCATGTTCAGATTTTCCCAGTTATCTTAATGTATGTACACACATATGTGTCTATATGTAAGTGCATACATATTTACACATGAACATGTATAGAAACATACCCACATATGTGTAGTGTGTGCATATATGTACATACTCATATGTTTTTATTGATCCGTGTACTGTTTGTTCAAATTCGGTTCATGAATTATCCCTAATTTATATGTTCCTGTAATGTCATTTTTGTCTTCATGTCTCTTTTTTTTTTAAGATGTTATTTATTCATGAGAGACACAGAGAGAGAGAGAGAGAGGCAGAGACCCAGGCAGAGGGAGGAGCAGGCTCCATGCAGGGAGGGAGCCTGACGCAGGACTCGATCCCAGGGTCCCCAGGGTCACGCCCCAGGCCGAAGGTGGCGCTAAACTGCTGGGCCACCGGGGCTGCCCTCTTCATGTCTCTTTATTTCCTTTGTAGTCTATTTGTTGAAAAACGGGGTCATCTGTTCTGTACAATGTCCCACAATCTGGATTTTATTGTCACTTAAAATACTTTTCTGTACCCTGTATTTCCTGTAGATTGGTAGTTAGAGCTAGAGGTTTGATCTCCTTCAGGTTTGAGACTCACACACACACACACACACACACACACACACACACAAATACTTTTTTCAGTGAGTGCACTTCATAGACCGTGGTATGTGGTGTGCTTCCCTCAGGAGGCCCTTCCACTGCTGGTTGTCTCTTGTTTTGTGGTGTTGCTAGGCCTGCATCATTACCTAGATCCATTATTTCATTGGAGGTTACAAAAGGGTGGTATTTGAATTCTGTCGTTCTTCCTCTGTTCATTAGCTAGAATACTTCCATAAAGAGAAACACTCCTTCATTAACTACTTGGTTACCTCCAGGTGCAGAGAAAAAGGCAGGAGAAGTGCCTTATCAGTGTGCGACCTAATAAGCTTGTTTTTCCAGCATCCTCCGGAGGTGACCCCACGAGGTGTTTGAGTATCATCATACACTCATGGATTTAAATATTGTATGTGTTTAAAATCCAAGGCAGTTATTATTCTTATTATTGCTCAGATTTGCCCCCGTCTTTGGTTAGCAATATACTGACCGATATACTACACTAAAATTCCCAATTCTCATGACAGTAACAGAGTTATTCGTTTGCTTTGTTCCATAACACTCACAGTTTCTCAGTAACAAAACCAACATTCGCACCACATTATTGAAAAGAGTCTAAAATTATTTTTGCTGTTCTTTTAGTATTTCTACTAAAGCTATATAGTCAAATTACTATGCTTTAGAGTCAAAACAGCTCTTCATGTTACCCAGTTTACTGTTAGGTTTATTTGTTTCGTCTTGCTTTCAACTTTTAGAAGTATTCTTTTTAAATTTAATTTTGTCTTATACTCTCCTAAAATACTTACAGTTCCAATGGTATGCTGATAAATGTTAAACAACTGGCTTGGGGACTCGGAGCTATGTTTGCTGATACCCATGATGTAAAGACTCCCACCATGGCCAGTTTCAGGCCACCAAGGCAAAGACAAGTGGCTCACAAAATACCTGAACATTTATCAAGAACCAGTACAAGCCAGCCTCAGTATATATTGCATATTTCTCAAGTCAAATTTATAAAGCCAGGAATATTCGGAGAAGCCTGGCTTCTATTACTGATCTCTCCACCCCAGTTTTTACTCTCTTTCTATAATCTTTTTTTATTCTTTTAAATCTTATTTATTTATTGATGATAGACATAGAGAGAGAAAGGCAGAGACACAGGCAGAGGGAGAAGCAGGCTCCATGCCTGGGAGCCTGACCACCCAGGGATCCCCTATAATCTTTTTTTTTTTTAAATCTGACTTGGTTTATTCTTTTATTATTTTTTAAAATAGATATTCATTCATATCCCCTTCCAGTTTCTTAGATAAATGGCATCATAAAATACATACTATATGCTACCACTTTTTAATGTAATAGTTTGTCTTGGAGACCCTCGCATAGCATTAGGTAAAGGGTGGCCCACATTTCCTTTTTACAGCTGCATAGTGCTCCAGTGTGTGGAGTACTAAACTATGTACTAAAGCTCCGTAGTTTTACACACATGTCCCTGTGGTGGACGTGTGTTATTTCCTCTTTCACTAATACAAATATTTCTACAGTGAATTATTTTGTATGTGTGTATTTTTTGGCCAGAATATCTTTGGCAGAGATTTTTAGAACTGGGAATTACAGGTCAAAAGGTAAACTCATGTGTAATTTTGTGACATACCATTGAACCCCCCTCATAGGTCATGTGTCATTTTGCATTTCCACCAGCAAAATAGGAGAGTGCTTGTGTCCTCACAGCCTCACCAACAGGATAGGTTGTTTAGACTTTGTTGAATTTTTATATTTTTGCCCATTTTGGAGCTGAAAACTGGAATCTTGATCTCGGGGTACTTTTGATTCCTCTCACTGAGCATATGGTTGGGCATCTTTTCCTGTAGTTAAGACCATACTTCCAGCTCGATCTTCCTGGAAGTGTTCTCTGTCTTAGGAACATAAACCTCTTTTCTGTGATACAGTTTACACATATCCTTCCCAGTTTGTCCTTTGGTTTTTTTTGCTTATGTTTTTTTAACATTTGAAATTTTCTTTTAAGACCTGTACACTTTTAAGTCAGAATATTATTGTTCTTTCATAGACTCAGAGGTGTAAGGAACATGAGAGGTCATCTAGATCAATCATCTTATTCTTCACATGAGGAAACTGGCTCCTGTGCTAGGATGTCTCCTTCCCTAATGTTCAATTGAGTTAAATTTCTGAAATGAAGAGCTGTTGTCGAGAGAACCCATTGAAAGAAAATGCCACCGACTAAGCTAATATGCTCATTTCCTTACCCAAGCAGGACACTGATTTTCCTGAGTCCCTAATTCTTCAGTATTTTAGCAGGGGAGCTGGGAAAGGTTCCCAGAAGTGTCATGAGGGCACTTAGAGACCCACAACATCCACCACCTCACTGTACCTCATTCCTCTTGAAAATAATTTAAAAGAACATTCGTAGGTGCTATTACAGAGCCCAGGAGCTAAAAATGCCCTATTTGTGTAAATAGTCTAATGTGGCTTAGTGGTTAGATACCTGCTGAAGGCTTGAAAGGAGAAATTCATGCATAAAAACAGGTGTTTATGAAATCCCTGAAACTTCAGGCCAGGTCAAGAAAAACAGAGTCATTTAAGAAGTTTGAACAAGGGTTTTATATTCTATTTTCTATTACATATAAATGGCTATATTACTTAAAGAACTCATGGTTCTGTGCCACACATGCTTCATGACATCACCATCTTTCCATAGTAACCTGCTGAATTAAAAAAAAAAAAACAGAGCTTCGTGGCTCCTTGACCTCCGATCTTCTTGGCCACCCAAGAGACTCTCAGCTATTCAAACATGTTCTACTCTATTTATGAGTTCAGCTTCACGTGCAGTCTCTGCTAAGTTGGAAGGAGAAATTAGGCAGAAAGTTAAAGTGTAGAAAATTAAATTTTCAATTGGGGAAGACACTTTCTATTTGAATCTTTTTACTCCCCTGCTTATTATCATACTTTGAACAACTCCACAGTCACCACGTACCTGTAAATACAAAGTACTTGGAGGTACCCGAGTACCTACAGGTGCAAAGTACTTGGAGGGTACCGAGTGCCTACAGGTACAAAGCAAGGTATTTGCAAGTGGCAGCACAGACCATCGAGAACCCCACCCTCACTGTTGCTCATGCAGCTCTTTAACTTACCTGTAACAATTGAAATACACTCCAGATTTTTCAGTTTAGGTACTGCTGGGCCCTATTGTACTTAGCCTTTGAGCAGATAACTTTGTTCCGTGGGCAGCAGGCCTCTGCCCCTAACTGTGAGCTGGTGCTAAGGGACCCGTCTTCCTGCCATCTCTGGCCCATCGGTTGCCCTGGCCAGGTCACCTGGCCTTCTTGCCCCTGGTTTCCTCATCCGTAAAAGCCCAAACATCTGCTTACTTGCTTTCAGATTTTCAAGGTAATCACTGTTTAGAGAAAATGTAGGAAATAGAAAGTAAAATAAAACGTGTACACTGTAGAGATATAATGACTGT
This sequence comes from Canis lupus dingo, assembly GCF_003254725.2. Classification (NCBI taxonomy): domain Eukaryota; kingdom Metazoa; phylum Chordata; class Mammalia; order Carnivora; family Canidae; genus Canis; species Canis lupus. The sequence goes on from NC_064254.1 coordinate 72,123,606, forward strand.
TAATAGTGGTGTTTTCCCCCCAGTGACCTTTTTGAAGCTAAAACTCCAATTATCTTTAATCACCTGTAAGTCAAAATAACTCCTGCCACTTCTGATGGACATAAGGCTGAAATGTAGAATGCTACAGTCCTATCCTGTTTTGGTTGTTTTTAATATTTGGTTTAAATTCAATTTGCCACCATACAGTGTAACACCCAGTGTTCATCCCATCAGGTGCCCTCCTCGGTGCCCGTCACCCCATCCCTATCCTGTTTTCGCTATTTCTCTTAGGAAACTTGGAAGGAGAGTTAAGATATATGTGGAGTGGTGGATAGTGCCTGAGAATGATCAACAGGTGTGAGCGATGATGATGTCAAAGAAGTAATTGTCTCTCATTACCTGGGACCCTTTATAGCGTCACTCTTCTCAAGTGTTCGCCAAACTTTTTTTGAGCCTCTGCTGTGTCGCATTTGCTAGGTTAGGTTCTGCTGCTACTGATGCCCTTAGTCTCCTGGGGAGGCAGATAGCAAACACAGCCTCTCACGGCCGTTGCTTAGGCTTCTTTTAGAATCTAGAATACACAGATTTGGGCGTGAAAGGAAATCCAGGTGCGGATCGTCACACAGCGTGCTCTCATCACACTCCGTACTCCTTTCTGAACGTCACTCCAGGACTATTGGTCATTTATCATTGAAACTCCATCTGAGGGATCCCTGGGTGGCGCAGCGGTTTGGCACCTGCCTTTGGCCCAGGGCGCGATCCTGGAGACCCGGGATCGAATCCCACGTCGGGCTCCCGGTGCGTGGAGCCTGCTTCTCCCTCTGCCTGTGTCTCTGCGCCTCTCTCTCTCTCTCTCTCTCTCTCTCTCTCTGACTACCATGAATACATAAATAAAATCTTAAAAAAAAAATCCATCTGAACAGGAAGTACCTGGTACAGAGCATGAACTTCATAAATATTTGTAGGATGGGGGCACCTGGGTGGCTCCGTGGTGGAGCATCTGCCTTCAGCCCAGGGCGTGACCCCGGGGTCCCGGGATCGAGTCCGCATCGGGATCCCTGCATGGAGCCTGCTTCTCCCTCTGCCTGGGTCTCTGCCTCTCTCTCTCTGTGTCTCTCATGAATAAATAAATAAAACCCTTAAAAAAAGAACGAGAAAAGGGTTTTTTCGCTATGCTTCAGATGCTACTGCAGCTTGTGGATCAATATACCATCCCTGGTCGTGTTTTTAAAAACATTCTTACCTGCTAAACCAAGATGTCTTCTATAAAGCGATGCCTGCAGTACGTGCAAGTTCGTGTGCAAAACCAGATGCCTTTTAGGGTTGTGAAATGTGTCAGGCAGTGTCCGGCTGAGTAGCTAACCTATCTTAAGTTCTTCCCGGGTGCTCAGAGGTACAATTCGAAGCACTTTTCATATCTTTATTTCACGAAAATAGGTGACAGTACCCCATCTTTAGACATGAAGAATTGAGGTCCTGAGAAGCATCCTAGCCAACATCACATAGTAGGTTATGGTAGTTACAGTGTTCTGTGGCTCTATGGTAAGGATTTAGGTGGGATCCAATGTAATTCTGAGCATATGACTTTAATTCGGACTATTTAACTTAATTGTGTGCAAGTATGATTCCACTACAATCATCCTCTCAGATTGGTGGAAACGTTTTTTCATTAATTCAGATTTTGCTAATTAAAAAAGAAACTGCAATGAGTGCTGATGGTGCTTATCCTGAAGAAATGTCAGTATGCTTAATTCATAGCACATCATAGCCTCTTACAATGACTGAAAGGAGGGTGAGTTTACTAAAAAATTCTCAATGTTTTGGGAGACATTTGACTTCTTATAATTTTTTAATTCTAACAATGGATAAACTGTAGTAAAAGTTAAAAGATAATTTGTTCTAAAAAAAGAGATCCCATTTAAGAAACCTTTATGTGGGGTTCTCAGCTTGCTTCAGAGAGTTCGATGGTTTTTTTGTTTTTTGTTTTTAAAAGCTGCTTATGAATGGATTTATAATTTGAACTCTCTTGCTAGTGTGTCTTAGTAAACTTTCAGCTGCTTTTTCAAATGCTAGTATTTCTTTAGAAACTCAGTTTTGAGCTAATGATTGATTCCTGTGTTTAAATCACTCCTGCCCTGCAAATGGAAAATCTGGCACCAGAAACCTTAAAGACACTTACAATTTAGTATTATCTCGTATCGAACTGGGACTGGCACACTATCAAAGAATCCTTTTTCCTTCAAATTTAGGTAAGTTCAGCAGTATGTATAATATTGAAAGTTGTGTTCCAATGTAAAGCTTCATTGGTGTAACACCACCTCTTAGCTTTGAGATCATTGCAATTTCATTAGTTAGAATTAGTTTTTAGACATAATTTATAAGTGGAGTTGATCAGGTTGGCATTAGAATCTATATTGGATTTTGCAAGAAGTGCTACTGACTTACAAATGCTAATGAGGTACACAGATCTAGAATTTCATTTTTGGATCCCCATTTTTATAGAATTTTATAATTAGCGCAAGTTAAAAATGACAAAGAATATTTATTTTAGAGAGAGATAGGGAAGAGGGCAGAGGGAGAGGGGAAGAGAGAATCTCACCCAGACTCTGCACTGAGCGCAGAGCCTGACATGGGGCTCAATCTCACGACCCTGAGATCGTGACCTGAGCCAAAACCAAATCAGAGGCTTAACCGACTGAGCCACCCAGGTGCCCCAGGATTGTTCTTGATTGCAGGTTTGATGTTTAAGAGAATGAGAATAGCTACTTGGATATTTTCCATTTTGTCTCCAGTCCTGCTTTTGGTTATTTTCCCTAAGCCATGGTTTCTCACATTGGTAAATAATGCTTTTTGATTTTGCAACCAGTAGCATTTATATAATTGTAGCCAAGAAAAGCCTAAAAGCTTAATTTGGGAAAAGGCATATTGATCATATATGACATAAAATAGTAAGTCACAAAAGACAGATGTATGTTTCTAGTATATAGCACAACTATAAAAAATGCAGATGTAATGAGAAAAGAATTATTTGACAAAATATTAGTAGGAGAATTTAGGGGGTAAAACTGACCTTACTTATTACCAAATGTATGTTTTAGGGGGTGAAAGCTCTCAATCTATTAAGTAGCAGTTTGTGGGTAATTAAGTTACAGGCTCAGAATTCTATGTTATTTGGTGCAGATGTTAAACTCGTATAGATTTTAGGTGATAAAAGTACTATGTTTAGGCTCAGTTGGGTTAAGCACTGGACTGTTGATTTCAGCTCAGGTCATGAGCTCAGGGTCATGGGATCAAGCCCCAGGTGGGGCTCTGCACTTAGCGGAGAGTCTGCTTGCGATTCTCCCCCTTTCCCTTTGCCAGCGCCCCCCAGCGCCTGTGCACACACACCCCCTCTAAAATAAATAAGCTGTAAAAAATTAACATTCTAAAAAATAATAAAATAAAATTATTATATTTAAAGGATTCTATTTAAAAGCTGACCTCACTATAATATTGAAAAATATTGTATTTGAAAACCATTTATTCTTAGATCTTATGTTACCCTTAGTATTGATACAAAAATTCCTGGACATTCTCATGCCTATTATATGCTATAGTGTAACAGTATTGAACTGCTTTTAAAGCGCACTTGACTGTGTTAATGCAATGGTAGTAAATTTATAAGAATTTTAAAAAACATCTCAGCTGACGATAAAGAGCACTTCCATATTTTTAAATTTAACTTTATAGCACTTTAGGGCCCTATTTTTCAATTGAGATGTGTACATGGGAGCCACGTATATGAGCTATGTGGTTCTTTAGCCATTTCTTGACTTGGGAGGAAAGAAGGAAATAAGAATTAGACTTTGTTTTGCTTAAGAGACTTATAAATATTGTTGTCTTCTTCCATTTATATAAAGGTTACCTGCCTGTGAGACCCTAGGAAAGCACTGGAGTCTTCTCTTGGTCACTTTTAAATGTCATTCTGTGATTATCACTGTAATTAGATCTGATTCGACTTTGTCTTCCTATTGGGTTTGTATTCATTGACACATCTTCTCAGTGTTGGGTACTTTGCTTTTCTCATTTGACTCCCAAGAACCTCGTATGACAGATGTCAGCCTTATGTTGTGTGTAAGGAGACCGAAGCCCGAGAGGAGTTCCAGAGGGTCAGTAAACCAGTAGGTGCAGAGCAGAGTCTGGATGCCGGGTTCAGAGGCTACAGTGGCATTTTCCACAAGAGCATGCATCCAGGTATTTTCAAATACTCTTCTTTTGAGGCACCCAGGTGGCTCAGTCGGTTAAGCATCTGCCTTCGGCTCCAGTCACGGTCCCGGGTCCCGGGATCGAGCCCTGCATCGGGCTCCCTGCGCCGCAGGGAGTCTGCGTCTCCCTCTCCCCATTCCCTCTGCTTGTACTCTCCCTCTGTCTCTCTGTCAAATAAGTAAACACAATCTTTAAAAAAAATAATAAATACTCTTCCTTTGTTTAATTTTCTGTGATTGTTACTTAAATCAGTCAACTCTTGCCCAGGTTCCGCGCCTTATAAACTGTAGCTGAAACGCTAACCTAGCAGTTCATATGGCTAATAGAGTAGAAGCAACTCCTTTGCTCTTCTGGCCACGTTGTGCCTCTTCCCTCCTCTGCCATCATTGCTTTCCACTGTTTTGAGAACAAAGACCCCTTTTTTCAGTGTATACAACTAAGGAAGCTTTGATACATACATAGTATACATGACTTTCTTATACAGAAGCAATAATACTAACACAGCGAACATACAGACATCTGCTGCCCCCTAAAGAAACACCCATTACTACTGCTTTTTTAAAAAGATTTTATTTATTTATTTATTTATTTATTTATTTATTTATTTGAGACAGATTGAGAGAGAAAGAGCCCAGAAGGAGAGGGAGAAGCAGGGGCCTCCCCCTGAGCAGGAGGCTCCATCTGATGTGGGGCTCGATCCCAGGACCCCAAGATCATGACTTGATGCTTAGCCAATTGAGCAACCCAGGCAGCCCCGTGACTCCTGCTTTCCTGCATCCCCCGTGTAGGGAACTCTGCAGAATTGTGTGTCTGTCATTCCCTGTCTTCATCGGAAATCTATCCTCCCACATCCCATGCCCCAAAAACACACATATACATATCCCACAATAATTTTTGTCACATGTTTTCAAAGTATATTTAAAGGTATTACACTGTGTGTGTACTTTCACAACTTGTTTGATATGACGTTACGTTTTTGAGATCCATCCATATTAACGTGTGTAGCTGTTATTCATTTTTCACGGTGACATACGTATTCCCATTATGAGTAATCAGAATTTATTTTTGTTCATTTGATGATGGATATTTTAGCTAAGTTTTATTTCTTTGCTATTAAAATAATGCTGCTTTAAACATTCTTATACATGGTCCCTGGCTACCCACCAAAGAATTTTTCTTGTGACTATTACCCAGGAATGGCATACTGAATATATATATTTTCTGTTCCACTGGCAAATGCCAAATTGTTTGCTAAAGCCATTTTATGTTTTACCAGCAGGGCATGAGTTACAACCACCTGGTATTATTTAAATTTTAAAGGTTGCCAATCAGTAGTTGTAAAATTCCATCTCATTAGATTTTTATTTGTATATTCCAGATTTCTAAGGAGGGTAAGAATAGTTCCATGTATTGATTGTATTTTCTCTCAATGCCTCTTTATACCTTTGCTCATTTTTTAATCAGCTTATCTTTTATTATTATTGTTTTTTAACATTCCTTACATATTTTAGATATTAATTTTCATTAGTTATATGTGTTGTGGATATATGGCACCTTTTGTGTTATCTGAAGCTATCATCTAGCCAAAAAAGGACTATTTTTAAAATGACTCCTTGAGACCCAATAAGTTCTTTTCTTTTTTTTTTTTAAGAGGAAGTTTTCCTTTTTTTTTTAAGAGGAAGTTTCTTTTTTTTTTTTTTTTTTTTTTTTTATGATAGTCACAGAGAGAGAGAGAGAGAGAGGCAGAGACACAGGCAGAGGGAGAAGCAGGCTCCATGCACCGGGAGCCCGATGTAGGATTCGATCCCGGGTCTCCAGGATCGCGCCCTGGGCCAAAGGCAGGCGCCAAACCGCTGCACCACCCAGGGATCCCCCAATAAGTTCTTATATTACCCTTTTCCCAACTTACCAGTGGGACTTCAAGCTCTTATTTATTCAGGATTTGACATCTCTGTGAAAGATGGTGGAGAAAAAAAAATTTTTTTTCGATGAATTTTCTTTCTCTAAAAGACCATTCCTTTTTATAGAATTTGCAATTCTAACATAACTTGTAAAGGTTCTGTATAAATCACTAACAGAAGTTTATATTCAACATTTGAAGTCAAGTAAAAGGTATATTTCTCCTTGTGCAATAGTAACTAGCATCACATTCTCTGGATGGGAGTCCTGATTATTTCAGTGAGTGTGTTTCTGAGAAAAACACTGTACATGTGAGATGTTTCTAGCCTAGAATATGTATAAGAATTACTTTTTCAGGAAAATATTCAAGTTACTTGGATGAAAACTCAAAAAAGATTTGTTACCTCTAATTTTCATTTAATAGCTGATTTGTAGTACATGATACAAATGGAATTGATGCTATTGATGACATTATTATATTTTACTTTTACATTTGCACAACTTTTTGTGGGGGCTAAATGGATACCATTTCTAAAATATGAAACTAATATTCACAGGTGTTCTATTTTATGTTTAGAATTTGTAGAACCAATTTTAGTAATTTAATTTTAAAAGCAAGAATATTGCAAACTTTGTTTTATTAATACCATTTTGGGGTTTTTTTAACCTGAAAAAAAAGAAACCTGGCATATTCTTAGAAGAAAGTAGGGGTTGCATTGAGTTGAAAAAAACATTTTTTTGATACCATAAAAACCAAAACCACATGCAACCTAAATTGGCTACTAAAAAAAGCATCTCTTTAGTTTCAGGTTTCATATTTTATATTTAATGACCTATTTTATGTGTAATGATGTATTTTATATATGTCAATGCCAGTTTTATTCAAACTCATTTTTCACGCTTAAAACGTTAAATGAGCTTGCAACTTCTGATAATTTTGTTGAAAATTTTTGGAATCTGAAAATAAACCTGTACAGGAAAAGGAGATCCTTTGTTTATATGTGGTAAAAATTAAGGTTTGTGCTTATAGTGAGAAATGTCTTTAGTGACCTAGGCACGTTGATCGAATGGTAGCTCAAAGCAGTTCGTGGCAGTGGCTTGGAGTTCAGCAGGAAGGAATCAGTGAAGCAGGTATTTATAGTGTCATTTGGCACAGCTTGTCTCATTTCTTCTCCTTTCTTGCTAACCTGCCTTCAGACTGCAGAAGATGCAAACTCCTGCATTTATCAGCTCTAAGAGAGATTTTCTCGTTGTAAAGGGCTTTGTTCTGTAAGCCCCAGCGTCTTTACACGGATTAGTCTGAATACATGGGAATCAAGCAAATGCCCCCAAATATCTGGATTAACTGTTCTCTGTACGTTATGATGAGAAAGCCTGGTGAATGAAAACAGACATTATGATTTATATCTTATTTGGAAAAAACTATGGTTTTTCTTAATACACATTTTGCTATTATTGTGAAATTTCTGGAGACAGGATTTTGTTATGTTGAATAATTTTTAGGAGTAATATCAAAATGCCTGATACTTACGCAAATCTGTCTCTGGCATGGAGAATATTTGAAGGAGTTTCCACCAATACAGATAACATCAGAAGGAATAGTCATGTTACATTTTCCCACATTCTTATTTTCACTTTTTGTTTCAGAATGAATTAGTTCTACTACTTACAGATCTTTTTTCCCTATGAAAACTGCCACAAGTCACACTGTCCTTGTTAGCTACGGTTAAGGAATGGGAATGTGCCATTTTGTTATAGCTGTAAGTGCAGGATTTTGCTGTGCTGTGTATTTGGGTATCTGATTATGTATATTTTTAAAGACAAATTGATCATCTTATGGATAAGCCTAGGAAATAAATTATTTACTGAAAAAATTCATTTCATTATAATCAAATCAAGAAAGATTATTATTACTACTACATGGTTGAATTTGTAATAGTGTTTGATTATGTAGATGGGACTAGAATGCCTTAGACCTTCTCACAACTTGGGGAAAAATTCAAGAGGTTGGGAGCCTTTTCTTTATGATTTTTCACATAATGCCAATAAATATGGTCATTGAGTTTTTTTGTTTTTTTTTGTTTTTTTTTTGGAGTGAGCGTATCCAGAGCTCATTTATTACTGGCCATTCTGGATTTGGATATTTGGATTTCTAGAGTTTTGTATAATTGGGATCTCTTTTCGTAACAGAAAGTATGAAAGCAAACCCTTATTCTTGTTACGACATTGAAATATAAACTCAAAGGAGAGCACTATGATTCATATACTGAGCTGCTAAATATGCTTATTGAACTTGTTTTTCTTAGTTTTCTATATTACTTTAAGTATAAGATTCTAAGTGCAAACCTTAAGCATTTGAATATATTTAATTTAAATAAACTTTGAGGGCAGCCTGGGTGGCTCAGTGGTTTAGCGCCTGCCTTCAGCCCAGGGCGTCACCCCGGGGTCCCAAGATTGAATCCCACATCGGGTTCCTTGCAGGGAGGGAGTCTGCTTCCCCTCTGCCTGTGTGTCTCTGCCTCTCTCTGTCTCTTATAAATAAATAAAATATTTTTAAAAAATAAAATAGGTAAATAAATAAATAAACTTTGACTTCTAATAAACTAGTAAGTGGACTCCTAGAGTTTATTTGTAATCCACGCCAGACTTCGGGACAAGTATTTCTTAGACTTCACAACAGTACTATAATCTTTCAGAGGACTGGGTATGATAGCAGGAAGTAAACCGTGGGTGGTGCGCCAGGGGCCTTAGTCCCTGATGACCTTCAGCTGGTTCACTGTATCCCGGCCACAAGTACGTATGATAGGAGGATGGGACCTGTGTCTGGCATGTAGTTCACAATGAGATTTTTTAAACAAGCGACCTTAGACCGACAGTACGGACTGTTCTCTGCAAAACTTTGTGGAAAGTTATGGGATTTATTTCAAGATGTGCTGGTTGCCAGCAGTGGAGACAAGATCTGCGGGGAAGGATTCCGTTAGAGTACGATGTTGAAATATCCTCAGAGGGAATGAATGAAGCAATCCTAGATTCGGTTCATACATTAGACTGACACGTGAGAAGCGGCATGCCTTTCAGATCTATTACGTGGGCAAAGTTATGGGCATAAAAGCTTCCAAGGGGTTTAAGGCTTTAGAATAGCCTGGAAGCTTCTTTGGAATCTTCCCCTCCCTCTGCAAAGTGTATTGTTATATTACAGAGGACCGTTGGTAACTGCTTACTATTAAATGTCTCCAAATGAATTTCTTTTGAAACATGAAATTGATGAAATGAATTGGCAACAAAATATTTGGATTATGCACATTGTCAGATTTGAGTTCAATCACTCTTGACTTTAAAATTCTTTAAAAATTAATAACATTAAATTCCTGGTGAAAAAAGGAATGCTGATTTTCAAAATGCAAGGTTTTCTCTTTTGTTTATTATCTCTTAGTAGGGAGATTGGTTACATCATTGCTTCAGGATAAATCTACAAGATTCCCACTTACTTAAAATAATAAAATGGATCCTGCATTATTTTATTAGGAACCCCAGTCCGTATTATCTTATTATTTTCTCTTCATCTCTAACCTAATATTTATGTATATACTATGTTATAATCTATCTACTTTTTTTTTTCTTTTCAAGTTTTTATTTAAAATCTAGTTAGTTAACATATATGGTAAAATTGGTTTCGGGTATAGAATTTAGTGATTCATCACTTATGTATAACACCAAGGTGCTCATCACAAGTGCCCTCCTTAATGCCCCTCACCCGTTTAGCTCCCCCCCCCCCCATCCAGCACCCCTCCAGCAGCCCTCAGTTTGTTCTCTACAGTCAAGAGTCTCTTATGGTTTGCTTCCTCCTCTCTTTTTTTCCTTCCCAACATTCATCCATTTTGTGTTTTAAATTCCACATATGAGTGAAATCATGTGGTATTTGTCTTTCTCTAATTGGTTTACTTTGCTTAGTATAATACACTCTAGATCCAACCCTGTTGCCAATGGCAAGATTTCTTTCTTTTTGATGGCTGAGTACTATTCCATTGAACATATACACATCTTCTTTATCCATTCATCAATCTATGTTATAATCCTCTATTCTTACTATTTCAGAGCTTTCTTTTAGGTGTTGTCAATGACCTAAAAATTAGATTTGCATTTTCTATCCAATAAAATGTGAAATGGATTGTTTCTTTTTTTTTCTGTATCTTACTATTTATATTTAGATGTTAGCAGTTCATCTTACTGATTAGAGTATGATTTCATTTTTAGCAATAGTTGTGTAGCAGAGTTGAAAATTGTATTTGTAAAGTAATCAAATAGAGTTTTTGGTTACCTTCTCACCTCTTAACATTTACATACCAATACTTAGGAGCAGCAAACACTTGTCCAGAATTTTGTGTCCGGTAATTATTTAATTTTAGTATATAGTCTAGCTTTCTCGCAGAGCAGTGTACCAGGAAAAGTCTTCACTTCTTTATTTCTGGAGTGCAGCATGGACGTGGAGAGAAGACACGGGGAGGCCTCCACCTCCTAACTCCACACAGATACCAGCCACATGTCACACAGCCCACTTGTTGATCATGATTACAGTTAATACTGATCAGAAAACCTTCCATACTTTGTGGGGTGGGCAGAATTTGAGGCAGAGAGAGCCCCTGGAAATGATAAAGGAATGTAGATATTCAGAGGTTTGAGTCCAGTATATCATTAAAAGGGAATCCAGCCGATAAAGAGTTATGCAGGCTGCACAAAAACTGGTTTGTACCTTTTGAATATGTGGCATCAACCTGTGATGCTAAATAGCTTTCTACATAGACTTGGTCATACCTTGGCCTCTCAATTTCAAAAAAAAAGGGGGAGAGGAACTTCTCTGAAGCTACATGGCTTAAGTAAATAATTGGGAGTTGCTTCATTCAAAATGGGGGAAAGAAATCCCTTTGTGTTAAAGCCAGGAAAATTCTCATCTGGCCACTTGGAAACTTCCTCCTTGAGGGAAGTGTGTGCCAAGGGTGAGAAAAAGGATAAATGAATTAACAAGTAGCATTTAATGCTAGAGAAATACTTCTTTCATCTGTATCTTATAATTTTCTATAATTATGATACAACATATTTCTTAAGCTTCTTTGAATTTTCTATGAATTCTTTCTGATGTATGTTGTTTAAAAATCAGTATTAAAATTGGCCAAAAAGTCCAGAAATAGATACCAAGGCACTATATGTATATAGTATATTTAGTATATAGCATATTTAGTAATATATAGTATATGATAAAGATACCATTTTAGTCAGTAGAAATGGATTACTCATGGATAGTCACCTGACAAAATAAAGTTGTGCCCTAACTTCATACCTAACACCAAAATAAATTCCACAGACATCAAAGATCTGAGCATTAAGAAAGATAATTACCATTAGAGGATGCAAGAAAAATATATATTTGTTTAATCTTGGGAGTCAGAAAACCTTCCTAAGTATGACCCTAAACCCAGAAACCATGAAAGAAAAGATTATGAATCTGATAACTTTAAAAAACATTCTGCATACCAAGAAAAATACAAGCAAAATTAAAGCCAAAGAGAAACTGGAAGAAAAATTTTCAACTCATGTAATGAATAAGATACCAATAGTCTTAATAAATAAAAGAGTTTCCTTAAAAATGTATTAAAAACAAATCAAATCATAAATAAAATCTTTTAAAAAAAGAACAAAGCAATCAGTTGAATAATGGACAAAGGAGGTAAACATTTAACAGGAAAGGAATGTAAATAAATGGCTTTAAGCTTATGCAAAGATGTACACCCTCATTCATGATAAATTGCAGATAGACACTGCTGCAGGAAGTACAAATTAATATAAATTTTTAAATATTTGTAGTTTCTACCCAAGAATTTCATCTCTACAGATTGATCCTTCAGAGATAATTGCATGTGTTCAGAGAACGTGCATACAGCATTATTCATTGCACCATTGTTTGTAACAGCAAAGGAAGGAAACCGCTCAAATATTCATTCATAAGTACTAGGTACATTTCCGTACATCTGTACAGTGGAACACTAAATAGTAAAAAGATGGACGCACCTTGTTATGAACTGATATGGAAGGACCTTCAGGATATATTTGGTAGAAAAAATATGTGTAAAATTGAGTATATGCAAACAGCACTTGGTAAAATACACATAGCTGTATATGTCACACAGTATCTCATAGAGTTTATGTAGGATAGACAAGGAACCATTAGGAGCCATTGCTTTTGGGGAGAGAAGAAGGGTGGGTTCGTGGATGGGATGGGAACGAAACTGATTTTTCATGTCTGCCTGTCTTTATGTGCAAGTATAATCTGTTCCAAAGTACAGCATATAAAAAGACCGAGAGCAAAAGAGAAAAGAATATAGCATTTGTTTTCATTGCCGTCTCCTGTACCTGCCATCCAAATCCGAGGCTTTTCTGAGTACTTGAATATAGTGATAACTGCAATCCTTAACTTAGTTTTTTGTTTATTTTTTTTTTGTGTGTTTCTTTGGTGTGTTTGGTTTGCTACAGCTGCCACTACAAGATCTTTCGTTGTCTTAGGAATATTAGTATGAATATCAATTTTCATGATCTTCTCAAAATGTGGACATGTTAATTAATCTTATGTATTTTTTTAGTACATCAATTTTTTGACAAGAATGTAATGGCTAAGGGGTACCTGGTGGCTCAGCGGTTGAGCATCTGCCTTCAGCCCAGGGCGTGACCCCGGGGTCCTGGGATCGAGTCCCACGTCGGGCTCCCTGCAGGGAGCCTGCTTCTCCCTCTGCCTGTGTCTCTGCCTCTGTCTCTGTGTCTCTCATGAATAAATAAATACAATTTTTTAAAAAATAGAAAAGAAAGTAATGGCTAAATAGTTGACATAGCAAAACCATTACTAACTGAAATTTGAGAAATTTTGTTTTTCTCAATGATACAGAAACAAATGAGAGAAATAGTGGCAAACATTCAGGTATAGTTAGGGCCGACTTCATTTTTTAACCATATTTTGAGTGGTTAACTCTACAGGCAGTCATTTCTATAATTAAATCACAATGAAAGCTTAACAGGAGAAATAAGGATATAGCCAAATAAATATTTTCGATAAGTATGTATTACATGGCACTGTTTTCTAAATTACAGCTTATTCTAAGTAGCCAATCCTTTGTTTTTTATCACTAGCACACACTAAAAATTTAAGTGATGGAAATTTCCCTTGCTGCTCAGGCTCTCATAGACATTTGGATTTTTAGCCCATTTTATGTGTTTATTAATTTTCCTTTTTCTTTATTATAAGACAGGTACATAATCCATGGATAAACACAAGTGGACAGTAAACCAACAAATTTCTCAATATATTTTGTCCGGTGGAACATTTTGGGGTAATTACACATTTGGTTCAGAATTTGAAGGTTGTAGATGATCCTGTTGAGCAAATTCACACAATTTATATTTCTCATTGACTTTTAAATATTAAATTAAGAACTTTTTCATAGTCAGTGGCTTACGTAATTGTTCTCATCATCGCGATATGTCAGAGCAGTAGGAGGCCTTTCTATACTAACTGGCCTCTTCCTACTGTGCATGGCAGGAAATTGAATAGACAGTGTGTTTCTTTGCTAGACTGATGCTGCATTCTTGGGATTATAATTTTCTAAATTATTTCCTTGCCAGTATTAACAGAACACTGACCTATTCAAAGGTCACTCCAGTAGGGTAAATAGTTGGGTCTGAGATGGAGCTTTCCAAACAGTGGTGTTTGAATAGTGAAGTATATGGCACTTTTGGTTTTAACAAAGGTAAACCAAAGGACAACTGTAGCTAGATTTGAAATTGGAGAAATAGTTATTTTCCAAAAGAGCCCCTATGCCTAGTGCAGATGCTGAATTAAAAATAGTTGAGGGCCTCCTGGGTGACTCAGGTGGCTGAGCGTCCGACTCTGGGTTTCAGCTCAGGTCATGGTCTGGGGGTCGTGCGATCAAGCCCTGTGTCAGCCTCGTGCTCAGTGAGCAGTCTGTTTGGGATTCTCTCTTCCTCTCCCTCTGCCCCTCACCACCCCCCTCAAATAAACAAATAACTTTTTTTAAAAAATTGTGCATTTAATACTGATGCACTGCATCAGGGTAGAGATTGGGGTAGAATTTCTGAATCTGGAATCTCCATATAAAATAACTGGGGATCCCTGGGTGGCGCAGCGGTTTGGTGCCTGCCTTTGGCCCAGGGCGCGATCCTGGAGACCCAGGATCGAATCCCACGTCGGCCTCCCGGTGCATGGAGCCTGCTTCTCCCTCTGCCTGTGTCTCTGCCTCTCTCTCTCTCTCTCTCTCTCTCTGTGACTATTATAAATAAATTTTTTTAAAAAAAGATTTTTTTTTAAATAATAACTGGTGAAAGAATTCTAAAACCAGAGAGCCTTAGAGAGCTTTTGGGCCAATCCTGTTTCTTCAGAGATGAGGTAATTAAGAAGAAATTTGATTTACGTAAAGAATCAGGATTGGGACTCACGGCTTTTTATCTAAAACCTAGTATTCCCCCTCACAGATGGGTACAGTTGAATGTGTTGGTACAGTATTTTACCTTTATTTCCTATGATAGCTCCCTTTGAGGACTGACCCAAAAATTTTATAGAGGGTCTGAAAGAAGGCTTGCAGGCCATGAATGAGGAGGCTGAAAGCATAGCAGCTATGTCATCCCTGGTCTGGTCTTTTACAAGGGCAAGTAGAAGCCTAGGCTTGAAGGATTTTCACAGTAGAGTGACCTAATTAGTGTGTTTTTAAAAGATTTCTCTGGCTGCAATATGCACACTTTGGGGAATCAGTAGTCGTTGGGAGATCAGTTAAGAAAATCCCTACAGATGTTCAGCAGACATCTGAAAACATTATAGTTTCACTAATCATCAGAGAAATGCAAATCAAAACCACAGTGAAGTAATCACCTTTCACATGTCAGAGTGGCTAAAGTCAAAAGGACAAATAACAAGTGTTGGCAAGGATGTAGAGAAAAAGGAACCCTCGTACACCGTTGGCGAGAATGTGAAATTGGTACGGCCGCTATGGAAAACAGTATGGTGGTTCCTCAAACAATTAAAAATAGAAATACCATATCATCCAATAATTCCACTACTGGGTATTTACCCAAAGACAATGAAAGCACTAATCCATGCACCTCTGCACTTATTGCAGCATTGTTTACAATAGTCGAGTTATGGAAGCAACAGTAGACAAATGGATAAGGAAGATGTTTTTTATATGTATATGTATATGTGTGTTATATATATCTTATTTATATATATAAACATAAATGGAATATTACACATAAAAAAGGATGTGTAATATTTTATTGCCATTTGCAACAACATGGATGGGACCTAAAGGATATTATGTTAAGTGAGATAAGTCAGATTGAGAAAAATATGCCATATGATTTCACTTATATGTAGAATCTAAAAAAACAAATGAATAAATAAGCAAAAAGCAGATCCAGACCTATAAATACAGAGAACAAACTGATAGTTGACAGAGGGGAGAATGGGGGTTAGGCAAGATAGGTGAAGGGGAGTGGGAGATACAGGCTTCCAGTTATGGAATGACTAGGTCCTGGGAATAAAAGGCAGAGCATAGAGTATGGCCGAGGATGCTGTGTGGTGCCACAACGGCAACGTGGGGAGCACAACATCAAGGCCCAGAGAGATCGCATCACTGGGTGCACGTCACTAGGTTACTAGCGTAACCTTCTGTGTCAACTGTATTCAGATAAAAACCATTTTTTTTAAGGGGAAAGAAAAAAAGAAAATGGTGTCTGCACTAGAATGGTGTGGTGTAGATGAAGTGAGAGGGATGGATAAGAGTGATACTCAAATACGAGCTTTTAGAGATTGGGGCATTAATCTTGCAATATTTGGTAAGCTTACCTTCATTCGACGTTGCCTGCCGTTGCTGCTCTCCGTCATGTAATCTCGTCATGTAATGTAACTTCTGAATGTGAGGGGGCTGGAGAGCCGTGGGGTATTACACATAGTAAACATCAAATGTGAGTTTGGGAGTATCACTTAAAATTATATGTAATGAATGCAGTGTTCATACTTAGATATTACATAAACTGAGTTAAGAACTATGATTGTTATTTAAGTTTTATAGGTAGAAACAATTTCAAGTTATATGTGATATTATAGGGTTTTTTTAAGATTTATCTATGTGGGGGAGAGAGCGAGCGTGCGGGTGCCCGGAGGAGGGGCCGAGGGAGAGACTCAGCAAGCAGATCCCCACTGAGCCTGAGCTTGGAGCCGGAAGCAGGGCTTGATCCCAGCTCGCAGGAGACCATGACCTGAGCGGAAACCGAGAATTGGACACTCAATAGACTGAACCACCCAAGTGCCTTATGATTTTATAGTTTTTGATAATCGAGGGAAGGAAATGATGTTTACAACTTTTTGTGGCACTTTAAAATGTTCCCTTTTGTTGGCTGAAGTCTTGCCGCCTCTAGATTTACGCATCTTTCTAAATTTGTTCAGGAATTAGAATTTGCAGCTCCTAATAGGAATTTGTATCACCTGCTTAGTGCTTTTCTTTTCCTCTTCTGCGCAGTTACCCAGCCCACCTTCCCACGGCCTTCGGGGCCTGCAGCGTCCACTCCGCTCTCCTCTCCCCCACCTCGTGGGGTGCTCTGATCGGAGTGGCCTGCCTTCTGCTGAGCCTGTCAGCCGTCTTCCACTCACGCGTGCAAATACATTTTTACTACATATCATTTTCTTGGCTAACTTTTTTTAAAATAACACAGGAAGAAAAATCCTAAATGTTCATAACTTAGACTGTTTTTTGGCTTATGCCCTGCAAAGTACTGTATGACTAAAAGTTATTTGTAGAGCAAAGTTTTATTCTGTTCATTTATATATTCATTTGAACTTTTTTTGAGATTTTATTTATTTATCCATGAGAGGCTCAGAGAGAGGCAGAGATACAGGCAGAGGGAGAAGCAGGCTCCCTGCGGGAAACCCGATTCAGGACTCGATCTCGGGACCCCGGGGTCACGCCCTGAGCCCAAGGCCGATGCTCAACCACTGAGCCACCCAGGCATCCCTCGCTTGAAATATTGAGTATTTGCATGCTGTTCCTTACTTAAGTTTGTTATATAGCACTATTCAACTTAAATAATTTATATGTGGTCTTTTGGTATGCTTTTAAAATTCACAATGTTACCAAGAAAATAGTATGTATTGAAAAATGTGATAGTCAATATTGAGTTGTTAAATTTAGGGTTAGGTTTATAGGTGGTGTGTTAGAAATTATCACTTTGCATTCCCACTTCTGATTTAGAACGGGAATAAAGTCTATTTTAGCTTTTCTATAATAAATCACACCTTTAAATAATACTTTAAATTAAAACTTTAAATTTAAAAAAAATACAGCAACAACATAATAATTCAGTATAGCCTATAAATAATAGCAGCTCTTTTCCTGATTATTGAGACATTTATAAACTGGTAATTTTGTCTCCTCAAATATTCTTTTGTTTTTGCAGCACCCAGACATTTATTTTAGATTCTGAAGCTTTATAAGGACATGTTATTTAGAGAGTAATTGATGCCAACTTCATTGAAAACACCTATTTTATTTTACTAAGATAATACTTCTTTGACTGAGATGCAGGATCACAGTGTCCTAGTTGATTCCAGTACACCACTCCTTACAAAGGAGAAGGAGAGAAATGGAAATTTTGGAGGAGATGGGGTTTGCATTTCATAGTCTACTTTAAAAGGACGCACTGTCTTCATTTTCATTATACGTTCAGTACAGTTGACTTCTGAAACGCAAATGTTAAAACGGGCTTGAAGATTAAGAATTTGAAATGGGAATATATCATGGGAAAATACAGGAGCAGCTGTTTGATTCCTCTTCATCTGTTAATGATCAGAGTTTTGACACCTCCAAGTTGCTCACAATGTTTGATTATTCAGCTTCTTTACGGTGAACTTTCATCCCCTTCATCCTGCTCCCTGCTTCCTCACCAGGAGGTAGATCTCTTTGCCATTTGTTTCAAACTTAAGAGAAAACACTAGCTGAATCTTAACTGGTCTCTCTTCTCTCCCTTTAATTTCACCTGTTACGGTGATTATCCATCCACACTGCCTCGTCCGACTGAGCTGCCTTGCTCTTTCCCCCGGGCGGTCCATCTCCTCTCTACTGGAGTCATCCTGCTCTTTCTCACATGGGTCTTCCGTTCCGCCATCTACTCCATCATATCCTTGCGTAAGCCTTTGAACACATTCAAGACTTTGGGGGACGTATAATAAAAAGAGAAGCCTTCTGACAGCCCTGTACTTCTTTCTCTCCTCCTTTTGCTCTCTTCCTTCACAGCGATACTTCTTGGGATAATCGTTCCGTATTTTTCTGTCTCCTTTTACAGCTGTAATAGAATTCTCGGCACCATTCTGTTGTTCTCAACGAGGTCAGCCAGAAACTCCCACTGGCCAAGTCCAGGGATCGGTTCTCAGTAGTCGTATTACCAGTCTTGTAAACATCTAACTTTATAAATCATGCTCTCTCAAAACTCACTCTTCTCTTGGCTTCCTTACTACTTCTCTCCCTGGTTTCCTTCTCAACTCGAACTTTGTCTTATGCCTTGACTTCTGCTTTGCTCATCCCTTGAATGTTGAGATTCCTAAAGATCCTGTGTTTGGTCCTCTTCCCGTTGGTACTTCAGGGGCTACTTTCATGTTCATAGTCATCGTCATAACTTCATTCACCATTTATTTATATGCTGATTTCTCCTCAAACCCATTGGAAACTAACTAACTACCAGGAGTTAGGATTCAGGAGACTATGGAAATCATTCTCATGAAAGATGATATAAAACTGAACTCAGGAGGGTCAGAGGAGATAGAGAAGTTAGGTGGTGACAAAGTATAATAAGGAGGCAGGATTTCAAGACCATATATTTATATTCCCTTTTATTGATGGAGTAGAAACAAAGGAATGAATTTGAGGTTTTAGGCTTGGTCACTTAAAGGTTTGGGGCTCCATCCATTTAAAAATTCAGAGCATAAAAAAATGAGCAGGGCTTTCAAAGATGATGATTGTATCTTTGAACATGTAAGCTTGGAAGTATCTGTTGAACTTCAGTTGTTCCTTTGACTTGTGTGAGAACAGAGTGCCAGGGAGAGATCTGGTCTGGGAATAATGGACGTAGAAGGAGCCCATCTGCAGTGGGCACGGAGGACGTGCGGATGTGGAGCACAGAAGGTGAAGACGGGCCAGTATCACAGCTTGTCTTCAGCGCTCCGCACACTCCCACCCCTTGTCCGGCTGTCTCGCGTCTCCACCGTGACCTTTGTCGTGACTGCGGCAGACTACTTGATGTTCTCTTAATGGGCATGTTCTTTTTTACTTTGTGTTAATTAATACTCATTGATCAGTGTCTGAAAACCCTCTGCTCATCTATGAATTCCCTCTTTTATCTCCAAAATTTAGCTCAAGTAACATCTCCAGGAAGCAGTAACTGGGCTTGAGTCTTTCTCGCTCTCTGCTCCCGTAGCCCTTACGGTAGGGCCTGTACGTCTCCCTGTGACTTACACGTGTGGTTCATTCCCACTAGACTGTATCTGCTTTTGGCTTCAGACTTGGGTGAGCAAGTTGAGGAGCCAGATTTACTTCTTTGTGAAGGTAATAGAATTTTTGGTAGAATGTTTCATAATTACATGGCTCATTAAAGTATAATAAAAAATAACTTAAAAATTAGTGGTTGGCCACCTTAATATTTAAACATGGCTTTTTGAAAGTCCACTAATAAAATACTTCTGAGTCCTTGATTAGGCTCTGTGAACTTACCAGAGAAAAACAGGAAATTTCAAAAACCTGTAATTTCCCTCCATACTTCTTGTCCTGTTTTTATGGCATAATAAAATACAGAAAAATACATTGCTTTATACTTTACCACTAGATGGCTGAATTACATCGCTTTTGGTAAGGAAGTAAAAAATCTCTTGAAGTAGCCTACTAGGTAAAATTTAACAAAATGTCTGATATATAAGCATGAATATACACATGTTTATATATACATATATTTATACACAAGTATAAATATACACACATGCACATACACGTGCACACACATGAATAACTTACTCTCTGAATAGTCAGGTTAATTGGAATTAAGAATTGTTTGTTAAAAACTTATAAAAAAAATTATCGCCTCGTATGATTTCAGCTCTAATTTTAATGAGACGTATGAAAGATCAGTATATTCTAAAATCATGTCCTTGGATGGAATTTCCACAGACATCAGTTACTAAAAATTTCACAAACCCCTTGAGGGTGAACTTAGTTGTGTTAGAGAACCGGTATCTGTTGTCAGATGAGTACGTTCACTTTCTCTTTAAACAGTGTTTCATAGTTTCTGTTCAACTGGAGTTTAAAATGATAGAAAAGGTGTTGTGCTACCTCTTCATTTAAATTTCAAGTGTAAAGCATTTTGGTCCAATTTTTTAAGTCTCGAATCAAATCTTGGTCTTAAGTGCCTCTGTTTTTGGTCAAGATTCGGGAATGCTCTAGGAAGTTGAACCATATGCAGTTACCACTTCTGAATTTCAGAAACTCAAACATGAGCAGTCTCATTTGGTCCAACCTAATAACCATCTTGTTTTAGTCATTTTCATTTCTTACAGTTCATACAGTGACCTGAATAATTGCTATTATTTGGGGCTTTTAAGCTTTGGCCAGCCAAAAGCTTAAGGTCAGTCGACCTTGAGAGGACGACGACTTTACCTTCTCTGTGGGATGCGGGGGAAGGCACAGACTCGGAAATGCATTGGGCACAGTGACAGGGTTATAGCAGGCCCTCCTGAACGCCAGGAGGTTTTCCAAGTACCATTTCAGTGTAAAGTCACGTAAGTATTGTGCTCAGAAAGTGCAGGGTGCATCTTTGAAAATAGGACATACAGTGTCTAAAGGGAATATTCCTAGGGTTATTTTGGTTATGTACTAGTTGAAGTGATTGACCCAAAATATGTTAAAGTGTGGGTCTCGGGCACCAGGGTGGCTCAGTAGGTTAAGCATCTGACCAGCTCAGGGTGTTATCTCAGTGTCCTGGGACGGAGCCCAACAGGGTCAGGTCTCCAGGCGCAGTGGAGAGTCTGCTCATCCCTCACCCTCCGTTCCTCCCCGTGCTCATGCTCTCTCTCAAATAAATAAAATCTTTTCAAAAGAATGTGGCTCTCAAATGAACACCAACTTGTAATGTATTTTTTTTTCCCCTTGGAATAGCATTAACATAATAGTCTATTGATTTTATTTTTGGTTACTTAGTGGTAGTGTTAACATTAAACTATGATGTGAAATTTTAAAATTGTGGATAAACACATTTAGTATTTCAACAAAACAGCAAAGTATCTGAAGTGATATTTTTGGCTAAGTTAATACTTGCTGGGGCACCCGGGTGGCTCAGTCAGTTAAGCGTCTGCCTTCAGCTCAGGTCGTGATCCCAGAGTCCGGGATCGAGCCCCACATCAGGCTCCCGGCTCACTGGGGGTCTGCGTCGCCCTCTGCCTCTGCCCCTCCTCCCTGCTTCTGCTCTCCGCACGCTCTCTCTCTCCCTCTCTCTCTCTCTTTCTCTCTCAAATAAGTAAAATCTTTAAGACTTGCTGTCAGTGAGGCCTTCATCTTCTTTTCCATTCCTATATCCTAACACCTTCCATGATAATCCACTTTCTTCTTGGGCAGACCTGGTTTTCACTTTTTTTTTTTTCCTGACCTCTGACAACAGATTCACCCAAACATGTTGTACTCCTTGTTATAGGTGATCATGCTAGTGTTTTGGAACTTTCATGTCAACCTTATTTTAAGTCTTCCAGCAAAATGTTGATTCAAAAATACGTAAAACCTTGTATTTGCTCTTTAAAAAAAAAAATGCTGGGACAGTGAGGTAGTGTTAAAATAGTTTGAAAGTACTGTTCGTGTTGTTTATTTGGTAAACTTACAGGTTAATTTAATTATGAAAGGGAGAGGTCCTCTGAGAAATATTTGAGTGTTTTGATGGAATCAAGCAATTCCTTATTTGTCCTGTTTTATTTCACCCATCAGACTAAAAACAAAGCAATGTTTGACTCTGTATGCTTCAGGATTATTAATTAGGAGGTACTTCTCAGCAGAGGCAATTACATTTCTTGACTCGGCTATAACGTCTTGTAGATGAAAAACAATGAATTGTTTTGAGAATAAAATAGATCATTTTTTGCGAAGTAAAAGTAGAAAACATTGTTCAGGATTTAAAAAAAAAAAAAAACCTACAACCACATTGTCTTTATCTGTTTTGTTTTTACTCCTTGTGCAGATTTGAAATGAGGCTGTTAAAAGAGAACTTCATTTTGATGGGAGTGTATAGACTTTATCCGTAGCCAGCTGGACACAATACGGCATTGGAATATCTCTCACTTCGGGTTAATTAAGGATACATATATTTAACATGATTCTAGTGCTCCTGAGCCGATAGAAAACATAACAGTCATGAGAGTCAGGCATCACACCAGTTAGGAACTTCTCCAAAGTGCTCCAAGGATCTGGGACAATCCGAGAAAGATAACAGTCTTCCTTATTAGGAACAATTCATTCAATTAGCACTTCACGGTATTAGTTTTCTGTTCTTTTCCTTTTTTTTTCTTAAGGCCTTGTCACTCACCTGCACTAACACGTCTTCTGGAAATCAGTGCTACTTGCTAGGTCACACAAGGAAATAATATGCTTCTCCTTAAAAGGGAGAGGGTGAGAGAGAGACAAAGAAAGTGAAGGAGGGAGGGAGGGAAGAACTGCTACATGTACTGAAATAGAAAGATTTGGGGATATATGAATTTTTTAAAAGATGCAGAACTGTATATATTTTATAATATCTTTCATGGGGATGGAAATGGATAAGTACACAAAGAAACACTGGAATCATAGACAAGAAACTAATATTAAGTAGTTATCTAAAGGCATTTGGGCTGAGAATAAACTAGAAGAAAATTACACTGCCTTTAATCAAGTTCAGCGGTAGCTTTTATCTTTTATAATGAAATATCATCATAGCCAGTATGCTTTTCTGATTACGCCATCACACAAAAATCTTGAAGTTATGTTAGAGTCAGTAATACTTCTTAACTGAAAAAATAGTAGTTATCCTCTTTTCCCATCATCCTTTATTTTGAGGAGAAATAAGCAAAATAATGAAATTTCGATTTGCCCCTTGTTTTCCTACTTTTAGCATTTCCCCTCAGGTCCTGCCCCTCTAATTTTCTAACAAAATTAATGAGCTTTGATTTTAGGTGGGTTCTTTTGTTTGTTTTGGGGTTTGTTTTTTGTTTTTAGGTTGTAGATCTCATTTAACTAGATGGTCTTCTGTTTGTTTAAATATTTGGGGATTGAAAAGATGTATTATGTTGTCTCTGCCTTTCAGTCGCAAAGTATTAAAATTAGTTGACCGTACTCTACCTGTTAAAGGATTCCTGAGCTCTGTATAGTACAGAGTGGGAGGGACGAGGTCCCGAGGAGGACACAGAGGCAGTGAGGGGAGGGACGCGGGGAGTCTCAGGAGCCTTCCCAGACGTAGTGGTAATTTAAAGTTGCCTTGAAGGATGACTTTAACCAGGTGGAGTCAAGAGAGAGAAGTCCGGTGGGATGACACTGCAGCTATCCTTATCCTGCTTTTATAATACTTGCTTTTAAAGTTCCTTGTATCGGGCGCCCGCGTGGCTCGGCGGCTGAGCCCTGCCTTCGGCGCGGGGCCTGAGCCCGGGGTCCTGGGTCCCCGCTCGCCGAGCCTGCCGCTCTCCCCCTGTGCCCGCCACTCCCCCTGCTTGTGCTCTCTCTCTCTTTCAACTACATAAATAAAAGCTTCAAAGAAAAGTCCTGTCTGAGGATTACATGGACCATCTCCCTGGGTCCTCCCTGGGTGCGGGACCGTAGGGCTCCGGTGACAGCCGGTTGGGCTCCGGGCCGCCTGCTCTCCCCGGGCTCGGGTCCTGCGGCCGGGACTCCGGGAGGAGCCGTGACAGTTTGCTGTTCTGCAAAGTGTGCTCGCTCCGGGAGGCCGCCTCCCCTCTACCCGGACGGCCTGGGGCCTGCGGCCTGCTCGCTGCTCGGGGCTGGGGGCGGGAATAGGGGCGACAAAACTACAGTCACTTACATGCACCTCGGCTACTTGCCTCGTTTCCCTGTAGCTCGTGTTTTCTGGACTAGTGTGGTCCGAGAATGGGGACCCCCCCCCATCTTCGAACTAGGCCCAGGGCTGTCAGCTTCTAGAGCACGTCAGCCCCTGTCGCCGGTCTGGGGCGGGCTGCCGGCCTCGCGCGCACCTGTCGCTCCTTCCTGCCACCTGAGCCGCTCAGAGTGTGGCTGAGGTCACAGGGTCGAAGCTGCTGGACAGCCGGCGGCGGAGCCCTAAGCACCTGTTTTCTGGTGATTCGAAAATACTGGCCCGACCTGCTGAAGACATGGGAGTCCCGAGGAAGATCAAATGTGCGTGCGAAACTGCATTTTTTGAAGTTGCACTTTTTCAGCAGAGCGTGCCCGGGGAGCAGCTGACACCCCGGGAGAGGCACAGCCCCGCCCTCCCCCAGTTCGGGCCCAGGTTGGGGGCTCCTGCGGGACGCTCCATCCAGCCACTGGCCCGGGGAGGCGGAGGGACAGCCCGACCCTCCTGAGAGACACAGGCCAGCAGCGTGGCGCTTGCGGGGGTCGCGGGCGGCCTGAGGGAGCCGAGCCGGTGCCGCTGCGGGGCTGCGCGGGGCGCTCGGGCCCGACCCCGGGGCGGCGGGGAAAGCTCCTCGGCCCGGCCCGGCCCCCTTGGTGAACCCGCGCTCTTCCCGCCAAGCCCTGCCGGACTGCGTGGGGCCCCCGACCTCGGCCTGCCTCCGGCCTCGTCGCCAGGGAGGATCGGCTTCTGTGGTTTCCCCAGTCGGTGACTCCTTGCCACGCGGGTGGGAAGTGGGGAATCCGCGTGGATGCCCGAGTGGGCGGCGGCCCCCCGGTAGCAAACCCACCTGCTCCCTAACCTGGCCAGCGGGGTTAGGGGCTTCACACAGAAGGTCGTCTTCTTAATGCCAGTCTTTCAGGATCCGTGATATTTTAAAAAATACACAGTGTATTTATTGATTTTTACTTTTTTAAAATTGACTGAGCTATGGGTTTATTCTTACCGAAAGCCAGAGAAACTTAACCTTCTTTTTCTATAAAGACAGAAGAGAGACTTCATACCAAATCTTCAGTCTTGTTCCCCTTTTTGCTCACACCTTCTTCCAAATTATCCATATTTGACAATTTACACCTGTAGGATTATTCATTTTTTTTGCCCACTTTTCCATTCTTTATTTTCCCCAAGCCGAGCTGTAGTATGAATGATAGGATGTCCTAATTGGTGGAGACCCTTTTTTCAACATGGTGACTGTTAGGTTTTCTTGACATTATGTAAGTAATTAATTTACCAACTTACTGAATCTTCGTGAGCTGTGTTTTTTGTTTTGCTCCCCAGAGCCACACAACACTGATGGCCTTTTCTACATGGTAATAAATGGAAAACTTTTGTTTTGGGAGGAGGTTTTTTTGGCTTTTTAAGAATGAGAGAACGAAAAGGGGCGGCAGCAGAGGCAGAGAAAGAATCCTAAGCAGACTCCACACCCGGCACGGCGCCGACGAGGGGCTCAGCCTCATACCCTGAGGTCACGAGCTGAGCTCCAATCAAGAGTCAGACACCCAACCGTCCGAGCCACCCAGGCACCCCTGGAAAAACTTCTTAAAACCAGATGAACAATATATTTGGAAAGCAGTTCTGTTATCATCTAAATCTATAGGAAACTTGTAAATTTTCAAAAGGACCTCCTTTCATGTTATATCTAGTTGCTACTTAAATCTCTGTAAAGAGAAGAAAATGATTCCATGAAGTCAATTTCATCAGAGTCATTTCTATTTAAAGATGGAAGGCCTGAAATTATTAAATATGCCAGTTCTGACTTTGAAATGAGAACGAATTCTCAATAGGAATTGAGCTGATGGAAGTACCTTGCTTGTCTTTCTCAATCTTGTTCAGCAGGTAAATTATTTTGAGAGGCCGACTATGTACAGGGGTAGTTGTAGCTAGGCTTGCTGTCGGAGTCATAAAGATGGTTAACGCGTAGTTCTTGCCCTCAAGAAAATGAAATCACAGGCAATTTAGAACATTCAGTGACTTTAGAAAGATCTTTTATAGGCTTTTATCACGATGGTCTGTGTGCCTGTAATAAAGGCGTCCTATGTATACTTGACATACTTTATACTTCAAAGGCATTTATAAGGGATCCCTGGGTGGCGCAGCGGTTTAGCGCCTACCTTCAGCCCAGGGCGTGATCCTGGAGTCCTGGGATCAAGTCCCACATCAGGCTCCCAGCATGGAGCCTGCGTCTCCCTCTGCCTGTGTCTCTGCCTCTCTCTCTCTCTATGTCTATCATAAATAAATAAATAAATCTTTAAAAAATTTTGTTTAAAAAAAAGCATTTATAAAATTAGTTCAAACAGAACAATGTTCTAAGGCAAATAAAAATAAATATTTTTGACATTGACTAATAATTGTACTGATTTCATCTGGTGAAATTTGAACATTTTATAAATTTACAAGCGTTGTTTCCTTCTTTTTCTTAATCCTTCTACCTCCCACAGGTTTCTATATTGAATTGTTTGTAAACAATATTTGTCCTCATTGTCTTGGGAAGTAGAGCTTTCTTAGAAAGGACGACAGCTGTGGCCATTGTTGAGTAATACCTGGACTCCCAAGTGGTAATGAATAGATATGATCATTTAGCTCAACTGAAATGTAAAATAACCCTGTACTTTTCTCTAGTGTTTTTATTTTGCTTTCTGTTCTTGAAGATATTTTCTCTAAGGTTAGAAGTCTAGGTTAGTGGTTGTTTTCTACCAAATGTTCTACCTTCTGTTGTTTTGTGTTGGGAAGTCAGTTGACCAGTTGTCCTTTAAAGAGTAATCTGTTTTGCTCAAACCACTCTGAAAGATTTCTCTATTTTCAGTTTTTAGCATTTGGTTATGATGTTCCTTTGTAGAGTCTTCTTTTTCTTTATCCTTCTTGGGATTTGCAGGACTGTTCTCAAACGTTGTGTTTCATACCATTTGTTGGTTTGGGGAAATTCTGAATCTTTATCTCCGAAAATATTACTTCAGCTCTTTTTCTTCTCTCTTTCTGGAAATTCACTTACAGATACTTTAAGAAGTACTTTAACGGGTGCTTTATATCTCTTAACTTTTTTTCAATATTTTCTCTTCTGTTTGTCAGTTTTCTGTCTTCTGACCTATTTTCTAATTCTCTTTAACTGTCTAAACTGCATATCCATTTAAACTTTAATTTTGGTTACTGTATTTTTCAGATCTAGAATTCCTTTTGTCTCTTTAATATTTTACAGCTCCCTGACAAATCTTGATTTTTATCTTGTAGCTCCTTGCATTATTAGGCATTTTTTTAAAGTCCATCTCCTTGTACCATAGGACCCCCTGTGGATCTGCTTTTATCATCTGTTTTTCTGGGGGGGGGGGGTTGTTCTCATCTTATATTATTGTCTCTGTAGCTCTGATAATTTTTTTTTATTGATACCAGCTATTTTTTAACAGTCATAGAAGAAATTTGTGGCCTCGGATGGTGATGTCAACTTTCTACAGAGAACTTACCTTTGCTTCTGGCACGTAGCCAAGGCACTGGCTGCCCTGCAGTACTTTTAATTCATTTTTCAAAGACTGAGATGATTTGAAGCTGTGCTTCAGGCCGATGAGAACTGTATTATGTCTGGTTCACACTTGTACAGCATAGTCCTTTGGGTTCCCACAAATCGTGGAGGGTTAGTCAGTCTCCAATCATGGGAGGGACTGGACTCGGTTTTTTAGTGCCCAGACTTCTTGGGCTTTTTTTTTTTTTTTAATCTCTCCTGGAATCGCTGTTGCCCCTGATTCCAAGAAGCAGCCCCAGATCTGGCTCACATCTGTTTCTGTCTTGCTCATCTTGTCCCCTTAAATCCTCACTGACGTTTTGGCTCTCCAGTGCTTTTCAGCATATATTTTCTTAAACTGCCCAGTTTTCCTAGTTGCCTTTTTTTTTTTTTCTTTTGAGCAAGTGAGTGAATGAGCACATACTTGATCAGCGGGAAGGGGCAGAGCGAGAGGAAGAGAGATTTTATTTTTTTTAATTTTTTTTTTTTAGATTTCATTTATTCATGAGAGACACAGAGAGAGAGGCAGAGACACAGGCAGAGGGAGAAGCAGGCTCCCTGCAGGGAGCCCGATGTGGGACTCAATCCTGGGACCCCGGGGTCGCACCCTGAGCCAAAGGCGGATGCTCAACCACTGAGCCACCCAGGCGTCCCAAGAAGAGAGAATTTTAAACAGACTCCACACTCTGCATAGAGCCTGACTTGGGGCTCCATCCCATGACCCTGAGATCATGACCTGAACCACAATCAAGAGTCACATGCTCAACTCACTGAGCCACCCCGGCGCCCCTCTAGTCATCCTCTTGATTCAAACTGTAGAGTCCTCCAAGAACAGAAGAAAAGCCCATGGCTGAGAGAGAGACAGCTGGACATTTTGAGTTACATCAGGCACAACAGGAGCAGAGAAGGTCAGATAAAGAAAGGAGAAAAGGAAAAAAAAAAAAATTAAAAAAAAAATAAAATAAAAATAATTTAAAATTTTTTTTAAAAAAGGAGAAAAGGAAAACAACAAAAGTAGGGGAGAATAATGTCTGGGGCTAAAAAAAAAGAGCAGTGACCTGTTGAGCTCTCAGGTAACAAGGGCAGTTAGTTGGCCCCTGGATTAGGGCTGCGGGGTCACAGCTGACCTTATCCGTGGCAGATTCCTATTCACTTTAGTAAGAAGACTAGTTTGAGAGAAGAATGGGAAGTGAGGGAGTGGATGTGATCAGTGTAGACAACTCTGTTGGTTTTGCTGTGACGCAGAGAGCAAGGCAGTGGGGGCTGGAGGAGGCTGTGGAATCAGAGGAGATAACTCCGTCCTACCCCCACCACTGGAGGTGTGATCGGAATGAAAAGAAGAAAATAATGGTGTGTGTGTGTGTGTGTGTGTGTGTGTGTGTGTATATATATATATATATATTTTTTTTTTTTTTTTTAATGAAAAGAGAGTGTCCCTAGGACACAGGCTTAAGTTAAAGTGAGTTTGAATTTCGTCCTGCCACTTAATTGGTGTTTTGGGAAGGAAACTACCTAGCTGCCATTCTCTGATAAAAATAATTCATATTCCGGGAACCCTGAGTGGCGCAGTGGTTTAGCGCCTGCCTTCGGCCCAGGGTGCGATCCTGGAGTCCCAGGATCGAATCCCACGTCGGGCTCCCTGCATGGAGCCTGCTTCTCCCTCTGCCTGTGTCTCTGCCTCTCTCTCTCTCTGTGTGTGACTATCATAAATAAATAAAAATTAAAATTTAAAAAAATAATAATAATTCCTATTCCTACAATTGTTGTGGATATAAACTTAAATAAGAAACGTGTATGAAGTGCTTGATTCTTAGTCATAAATACACTGCAGTTACTGATTTTGTTGTTACCTTTAAATTCTGAAGTCTGTGTTCAGAAACAATTATGATGATTTATTTATATACTTATTTTTCTTGAGAACTCTTTATGCAGGGGCCCCTGGGGGGCTCAGCGGTTGAGCATCTGCCTTCGGCCCAGGGCGTGACCCTGGAGTCCCGGGATCAAGTCCCACGTTGGGCTCCCTGCGTGGAGCCTGCTTCTCCCTCTGCCTGGGTCTCTGCCTCTCTCTCAGGGTCTCTCATGAATAAAGTAAAATCTTTAAAAAGAAAAAAATACTAACTTTCATCTTTGGCTCTCATCCCTTGCACAGTACTTGACCCATAGTAGGGATTCAATAAACTGTTGTTGGATAAATTAATACAAGTGTGAGTGAACAGTTAATATAATCATCACCACTGTTACAGCTTTGCATATTTTAATGCTTTAACCACTTTATTTAATTGTTAACTACTTTCCAAGATTATTATTTTACAAAGAATACAAATGATAAAATCAAATAAATATGTGAGGTTCAGGCTTGTTGGGTTTTTTTTGGAGGATTGGGGGTTTTTTGTTGTTTTTCTGCTTTGGCTTAGAAGAACATTATTTTGTGAAAGAGGTTTGAGACAGAAATTACAAATAGATACTGTTCCAAAAGGCCACTTATACTCAAGATATTAGAAATTTGGAATACACTCTCTAAAACAAGTCATGCTTTGTAAGTGTTAGTGGTGGTAAAAATGAGTTTTGAAATAAGAATAATCAGATTTCAGATCTGAACTTAAATAATGCTTGTTTAAATCATAATGTCATATAACTTGAGAACTAGTCTGGGAGGGCAGGGGTGGGGCAGTGATGACCCAGGAGAACAGCATATTCCACCTTCCATATGGCTGAAAGTTGCCCATAGAGATCCTCTGTACCCCTGCTTTTCTCTTTTCTCTGCTACTTTATATTCTATTTTGGATTTTAAAGATTATTCCAGAATGCTGAATTTTTAACTTTGCTCCCGTGGTAGGAACAGTGGGGATGCGTTGGGTAATTGGGATGCAGTGAGGAGCTTTGGGACAACCATTTGTACAAATGTGTAATTTCTCCGACTTGTGTTTTGGTGTTAGAGATGGGCTTAAAGAGCTGTCTTTAAATCCAGTTCCTGTACCCAGGGAAGTCCAAGGATGAGAGTCTTCTGACTTACTTTGCATAGCAGGAAGGATTTTGTTGATGGAGAGCCACCCAGATGAAGGTTCCAGTATCTCAAAGGAGAAATTATGTTGTGGAAAGATTATGAAGTGGGACCCCGGGGTGGCTCAGCAGGTGAGCGTCTGCCTTGGGCTCTGGGTGTGACCCGGGGTCCCGGGATCGAGTCCGGGGAGCCTGCTTCTCCCTCTGCCCTCTCTGTCTCTCATAAATAAATAAATAAAATCTTTAAATCTTAAAAAAAAAAAAAAAAAGGGAAAGATGAAGAAGGAAGAGAACTAAGTTCTTATCCTAATGCTGTCACTTTCATCCAAACTCTGTAGGAGTTTAAACAAATTTTGGGCTTCGGTTTTTTCCGTCTGTAAGTCAAGGTGATTGAGCATTTCCCGACCTTTGTAAATTTGTGAACCCTTTCCTAAACAATGATCCATGATTCCCTCATTGAAATTTTGAAAATTAGTTTTTCATCTTTATATGGTATGTGATGTGATACGATGTTACACATTAAAAACTATGTATTATGTTAAAGATTATATAAGGTTTGTTTTAGTATAATCCTTACTAATTCATGTTATAAAGAAAAATTCCCTTTTCTCTGTGTAACAGGTAATATATTCTGTCAAATTATAAAAAAATTATTGGTAGAGGAAAACTTTAAGTGTTTATTGTATTTCTTTATTGTGTTAAGGCATCAAAAATAGTAAAAAACTATTTTCATGTCTGGATGTTTGGAATTCTTGAATTTCGACTGTTAGGAAACTCTACTCTCTTTTTTCTGTTTGATTTTTTTTTTCTTTTTTTGTTTTTTTTTTAAGATTTTGTTTATTCGTGAGAGACCCAGAGAGAGAGGCAGAGACACAGGCAGAGGGAGAAGCAGGCTCCATGCAGGGAGCCCGTTATGGGACTCGATCCCGGGACCCTGGGGTCACGCCCTGAGCCGAGGGCAGACGCTCAACCACTGAGCCACCCGGGCGTCCCCCCTGTTTGATTTCTAAGGAATAAGATAAGAAAGAATGTTTCAGGTTTTGATTTGCAGGCACTTTGCTACAATCTCTCATTGCAGGTGTGGATTACCACTTAGGAAAAAGTGATCTTTACATTGTTTCTTTTAACATTTTTTTTCCTAAAATACCAGAAATCTCTTGATCTGTTGCATAAGAAATTTGATCAGATAAATGCAATTCGCAGAAGAGTTCAGAACTTATCATCCTTCCTGTCTTTTTCCATTGTCCATCATGTGAATAAGTCAGCACAATATACTAAAAAAAAAAACCAAAAACACTCTAAGTGTCAAAACGACAGCCCCTAGCAATGTCCACGTGAGTATAACCCGCTGCGTACCTGTCGTCTAGGAGGCAGCGTCCTGCCACTCACTTGAAATACACAGCAGGGCTCTCAATTTTGTTTTAAAGGGCTGCACAAAAAAAATTAAAAAAAAATAAATAAATAAAGCGCTACACAATTGGAACATTTAAACATAAGTTTAAACATGGGCAGGATACTGGTACTTTTGTCTCTTAACAGCCTGAAATTGAAATGCCTGTGCCCATCTCGGGGGGTGGTCAGATGGTGTAGAAAAATAATGAAACACTGAGGTGTCGTGTCGCTGCTTGCTTTCTGGCCGGCAGGAAGGAACGGGCCAGTGCCGCGGGCTGAGGGCACGCACAGTCTGGTGCACCTGCATGCGCGTGGCGAGTTCACCTGAGCAACAGTGACGGGGAGAGCGTGATGGCAAGTGCTCCTCAAAACCACACGCAGGTCAGAGGACCCTCCCTCTTGGCCGCCTCTTTTCCTGGACTCGTTACTTTAAGAAAAAAAAGATGTTGTCGTTGTTGACGTATTAACTTTTTGTTTTGGAATAATCCCTATAAATTTACAGATAAGGATCACGGGTAATATGGAGAGAGAGACCCTGTGTAGCCTTGACCCAGTTTTTTCCGACGTTACCATCGTACCGTGCCGCGTGAATGATTTGCCGAAACTGGGCCTCAACTGTGAATTAAGCTCTAGTCTCCATGTGGGTTTCACTAGTTTCCCGCCTTCCCAGGGTCCCATCCAGGACGCCACTTGGCACGCGGTCTTCGTGTCTTTGGGCCGATGCATCTTCTCAGTCTTCCCCTCATTCCCTGACCCCGACAGCGTGGAGGAGTCCTGGCCAGCTATTTTGCACGGCGTCCCTGCATTTGGCTGCGCCTGTTTTCTGACGTAGCTGGGGCTGGCGTTGAGCCCCGCAGAGGTGAGAAGCTGTTGTTTTGCTCGTATCAGGGCTGTAGGTGCCGGTGATGCCGGTGGTCGCACCGACCTCGACCTAACTCACCAGCGCGGCAGTTGCCGGGTTTCTCGAGCGGGAAGTGACTGTTTCCCCGTCTCACACCCTGCTGTGTGGAGGCGAGTCACTGGTCCAGCCCACCCTCGAGGTAACCCCCCCTCCTGGGACGGGGGAGCGATCCCATCCTGTGGGAAACCCTGCAGGGAGACCCGCTCACAGGACCGCCTTCGTCTTCCTCTCTCCCGAGGCGCACGTGGCACGCGTGTTCACGGAAATATCAGGCTCGGGTCATGCCTGGGACTAGATTGACTGTAGTTTCACTGCTGATTATGAAATTCAGACGCCAGGGGGGCCTGGGGGGCTCGGGGGTCGGGTGTCCGCCTCGGGCTCAGGCCGTGACCCCGGGGTCCCGGGATCGAGTCCTGCGTCGAGCTCCCTGCGTGGAGCCTGCTTCTCCCTCTGCCTGTGTGTCTGCTTCTCTCTCTGTGTCTCGTGAATAAATAAATAAAATCTGTTTTAAGAAATTTTTTTAAATAACGTAAAATTCAGACTGTAGGTGTGAGTACAGTATTCCTTATTGTTTGTTTTCATGCTACAAGTAATGAAAGAATAACTTGAGTCCGCATGCTACAGGATTCTGGAATCTTCCCTTTGCTATCTTAATAAAGTTCTTTTGTTTTTGTTTTTTAATGAAAACCGTCTTGAATTTTTATCCAGATAAAATTTGGACTGCTTCCAACTCCCATAACTTTTTTTATCCCTGTTGTGTCCTTGACGTGCTGTCGTAGGGAGGCTTCGGCCGTCAGGCCCACCACCCGCGCGGTGGCCTGCTGACGACGCAGGACCCGGTGAATGCGGTCTGGCAGCGTCGTGAGTACTGTCGCCTCTAATTTCTACAGAAGCCGCGTTAGCAGAGCAGAGGTTCCCTGTAGTTTAAGGCACGTGAGGGGCTTATGTTGGCCTAGACTGTTCTGGTCTCCTCGTCCTGGTCCGACCGTGCAACAGCCGCCGTGACTGTAAGACGTGTAGAATATTCCAAGAGCAACATTACCTGTTTGTTGGAAAAATCAGTGAATGGGTTTCGCGTGTAGCCGTGGGCGCTGTCGGCGCAGTGAGGCCGGACTCCAGTGGAGGGGGAGTGGGCCTCGGGACCCCGCGCCTTCCCCGGTCCCGCCAGGGGTCCCCGTGGAGGCTCGTGCGGACGCCGCCCCTGCCCCGTGTCCTAAGCCCCGCCGTGGCCGCCGTGGGAGCTGCCGTGGGAGCCGGGTCCTGCAGCGCGGCCACCGGGGCGCCAGCTCCACGTCCTCCTGCCCAGGCCCTGGCGGGTCTCAGAGCCCACGCGTGGGACACTCACGTGCCAGAGACCGTGCCCTTGCACAGGAGCCCCCGGTGTCAGCGTGACGCCAGCCTGTCCGCTCCCGTCCTGCCCCACAGACCGTCCCCCGCCGTTCCCCGGGCCCAGCCTGGGTTCCAGGGTCGGAGCCTGAGCTCTCCCTGCTTGACTCTGTGCCCCCGAGTGTCCGCCGCCCTCCCCGGGTGTCGTCTCCCCAGCAGTGGGGCGGGTGGTGCCCTCGCTGACACTGAAGGCCTTCCCTGGCCTTCCCCGGCCTTCCCCGGCCAGGCCCAAAGCAGCCCGGCTTGCTCCCTCTTCAGCTGCTCCACATGCCACCTACGCTTGTTCTACATAGAGATACTCCTTTCCAGATTACGTGAATTCTTAGAAAATACCACCTTAGTGATTACGGTGCAAAGTAAAATCGGTTTTCCTATAAAAATTGAGTAGTTCTCAAAAGAATGAGCAGTAAAGGATTTAGTGTTTCCAGGAAGAGCAAGAATTACAGATTTAAGCACAGTAGGCTCAGTGAAAGGAGAGCATTTCATCCTTACTGGGGCTTTTTTTTTTTTTTTTTTTTTTTTTTGCAACTTCCCTGTTGTTTCTGCCTCCATATTTTACTGATCATCAGTAGCTCTCAGGTCATAAGGAAAATTAATTTCTTATACTGTACTTATTGTAAAATAAATAATTGATTAAGTGTCTGCCTTCAGCCCAGGTCATGATCCCAGGATCATGGGCTCCCTGCTCAGCGAGGAGCCTGCTTCTCCTTCTGCGCCTGCCTGCGCTCCCCCTGCTTGTTCTCTCGCTCTCTCTCTGTCAAATAAATTAAATCTTTAAAAAAAAGTTTTTAGATTTTGCTTACTATTTATTAACCTACATAGTATGTAGCAGGTAGTACTGTTTTTTAATGGCAGATCCCCTTTTTTCTAGTCACTTTATTCTTAAGCTTTAGAAATGAACAGAATTTTATTTTCATCCTTCCTTGGACATTTTCTTTTTTTTTTTTTTAAAGATTCATTTATTGATCCATGAGAAACACAGAGAGAGAGAGGCAGAGACCCAGGCAGAGGGAGAAGCAGGCTCCATGCAGGGAGCCCGACGTGGGACTCGATCCCAGGACCCCGGGGTCACGCCCTGGGCCAAAGGCAGACGCTCAACCCCTGAGCCACCCAGGCGTGGGCGTCCCTGGATATTTTCTTAAGAACTACTTATAGGAAAATCATGTACATTAGAATCTTCTTAGAACCAAAAAAAAAAAAAAAAGAATCATCTTAGAACCTTACTAAACGTCATTATGATACAGCTATAAAATGGAACTTTTGCCCCAAAGTTCTCTCAAAAAAATATAATAAAATAAAGTGTTTGTTTTGTTAACAAGTTCTCATAGTGTTAATGGATTTCTCAAGCATTTAATAATGTGGGTTTTTTTTTTAACATATCTTAGTATTCTTGGGATTTCTTTTTGGGAATATAAATGTAATTACAAGTGTAGAAAAGTGACATCTCTCTTGGAGGAAGAATTTGTTATAACAAAAAAGTCATAACCATAATTTAATTCACATAACCAAATTAAGACGTGTGGTATACTTTGAACAAAGCACATTCTTAACTAGAAATTTTGGCTCCATATTTTATTTCTTGAAATAACTGTTAAAACAGAACTAGATTAAAGACTATAATAATCTTCCAGTGCTTATTTAAAACAAGATTATACCTTTGGGGCTGTTTTGACTTTTTAAATAGGGGCACTTCTCTAAGAAAAGAGAGGCTGTTCTATTTAGTGATGTGTTTTACTCTCTATAGATATCTGAAAATTCTTCTGAGGGCTTATGATTAACATTGTCCCTGAGAAATCCTGTAGCTGTTTAGTACTGATGCTTTGGGAATGGAAGTATTGGAAACAGTTACAGTAGCAAATGCATATTATTCTCACATATAGTAAACTTTTTTAGGAAAGGATATTTAATTTAAAGAAATTGAAATAGAGAATGAAGATAACATTGCCACAGTTGTTTTAGAAATAGAGAGTAGGGAGGCCTATCGACGTCCCTACTGGCTCAGCGGTTGGGCGCCTGCCTTGGGCTCAGGCTGTGATCCCGGGGTCTTGGGATTGAGTCCCACGTCCTCCCTGCATGGAGCCTGCTTCTCCCTCTGCCTGTGTCTCTGCCTCTCTCTCTATGTCTCTCATGAATAAATAAATAAAATCTTTCTAAAAATAGAGTAATCAAGATCTTGACTTTTTGTTTGATTGATTTGTTATACATTCTGACACTCTGTCGAGACACTAATATGCAGTGTCATCAGTACCACCGTGATACTTGGGGCTTGCTAAGCACTGTGCAGAAGACAATTCTGCATAATAACATTTGAGCCCACAAGAGCTTAAAATGTAGATACCAACACTGGCAGTCATCTGAGTACATGGCTTACAAACAGATGAAGAAAAAACAATAACCCAGTTTCTGGGAAAAGAGGGAAACTGAATGTCTAGCTGGATATACTGGAAAGAACTACCCAGGTTTTGGTGAGATAAACATAGTTTATCTATTTTTTTAATAGATTGGAAAGTCTGGCGTTAGAATATCAGATGCTGCTTTTTTCTAGCTCATTCTTGGAATTCATATTTTGATGAGAACTAATCAAAGCTATGCCTGTCTTCTGTTTCCACCTTTCTGTCTGGAAACTTTCATCTTTCACTTTGCTACTACTTCCCCTGGAATGGAAAGACTGAAATGTTTCTTGGAAATGGTAATTTAGTGGTTAACGTGTGTGTGTGTTAATTTGTATGGTAACACTTTTTTTAAAAAAGATGTAATAAGATATATTGAAAATTTTGCTTGCGAAGGAGACTGTACATATGCTACAGAATTCTTCCCCCATCCCATTAACTATTCTCAACCAGTCTGATAAAAAATACCAGTCTTCAACTGCTACTTGGTTTGCTTCACTGGTTCTGATATTTCTTTTTCTCCCTGTCAATTCATAAATGATAGATTCTCTGAATTGCAGAAAATTGCCAGTGCTTTTTAGAGCTTTTCACTTTAAATAATAACATGCAAGAAAAAAAAATGCCCAGCAGAGTGAAAACTTTTTATATAATTTACAGGCTTCCTTCAACCGATGCTTTTTAGCTTAATTTAAAACCATAACCAACCTTTTTTCCCACATTTCTTTTCAACTTTGTTTGAAAATATCAATATCCTAAAAAGTAAATATATAAGCAAAAAATTTCTGTTAGAAATTTGAGTCATTAACTTTCCTGTAGTGGTTGGCTAATAACTAATGGTAGTACAAATTTCTTTTTGTATTTTTCTGTTTTTCATAGTTCCCCTTTTAAAACACCTTTTTCTTCCCTGATTTAATTTTTGAAGTTAATGGAGACCTCAGATACAATTTCATATAATTCTTTATCTTACTGAATCGAACCCTGGAACCCATGTGTACTTAGAAAATGTTTAGAGTACCACAATTAAAATCTGAATTCCCAATTATAATGCAGTTTCTTAATGATGTAGTATGTAAAATAGTTTAAATACAGATATTCAGTAGTGTTTTACAGGATGAGTTCATGCATAAGGTCATAAAAATTAAGTCTTATTACATAAACTCTCCATTTCCAACAAATGCTCAATACCAATAAATTAAAGTTAGCTTCAGATTATGTTCTTTTGCTACTTCCCTTGACTGTTAATAACATTCATGACACATTTTTCAGTTAACTATGTTTTTCATCCGCGGGTGTTACAGACTTTAAGAAGCTGAGTAGAACATATACAGTGATAGGTGCCACCGGGGGATCTAGACTTTATTATATCTCTGATTGAAACTCACCACTTTCTAGATACTGTGCATGGCTTCCATCAGTTTCATCGTAAAGTGGGTTAAAAATATATTCATGAACTTTCCTCTCTTTAATAACACAGATTTTTAAAATATGAGCTTTATTGCTACGCTTAAAATGCTGCGACTTCTTTATGTAAGTTATCACAGACAAGAATGTTTGCTATTTTTTGCTAGATATACTTTCAGGATTAAAAGAAGTATATATACTCTGACATATCCTACCATGCTACACCTCACAGGGTCACATCATATATACCTCCCATAAAGAACATAAAGTCTTTGAGACTGAGATTTCCTTTGCATAGACAGTTTTATCTGCTTTACAAAATTCAAGCCTTGTGCTTTTTGGTGACTTTTTAATTTAAAGAATTTATCCAAATATTTACAGGAAAAGAAATATAATACATTAAAATACAGTCGGCTCTTTAAGGTTAATTAAATAATAATGTTCTAAATGTTTTCTAGTGGTCTAAGATATAGCCATGTGAAAGGGCATTAAAATTCCATTTGTGTATTTTCTACTGAGAAAAGAGATGGAGGGATCCCTAGGTGGCGCAGCGGTTTGGCGCCTGCCTTTGGCCCAGGGCGCGATCCTGGAGACCCGGGATCGAATCCCACATCGGGCTCCCTGCATGGAGCCTGCTTCTCCCTCTGCCTGTGTCTCTGCCTCTCTCTCTCTCTCTCTCAATCTCTATCATAAAAAATAAAAAATAAAAAATAAAAAGTTTAAAAAAAAAAGAAAAGAGATGGACCTTTTCCTGTGTTTTTTACTAGAAAAGACGTGGCCTTATTGGAGATTGGTTTTATAGTCAATATAAAAATACTACTTTTTCATGACAGTGAATTTACTTAATGGAACATTTTTTATAGTAAATATCTAGTTTCTATAAATTATTTCATAGATAATGAAAGAGTGTGTGTGTGTGTGTGTGTGTGTGGTGTGTGTGTGTGTGTGTGTGTACAGTAGGAACCTGGCCTGGATTTATGAGATCTAAGTGAAAGTGCATTTGCTTGAAACACCTCATTCTATAACAAGCTGAGTACAGACTGGACACTTTCCTTACTTAACCCTTCACTTGAAGTCTTCCTTTCTTGATTCATGGAGGGGATAGAATGAATCCATAGCCGTTTCTGTTTTAATGTCCGCACACAAAAATTCTGACATTGAATGGTGAAAACCTTGGTCAGCTTTATAAAAAGTGATTAATGAAGTAGAAAGCCAACTACTTCGAGTCTTTGGCGCTTAAAGCACCAGGTGCACACAGAAGGCAAATTACCAAGTGCCCCCACCGCTAATGACTGAACTTTTGAAACCCAGTGCAAACAACTGTGGTCTTGCTAAAGACAATTTCGTTGAGCAGTCTAAAACTTTATCTCAGTGCAGAGTCTACATAAGACTCTCTCCCTCTGTTCCACCCCCCCAAAATAAATAAATAAAATCTTTTTTTTAATGGAAAAGGGATAAAATTGACACCATATTTTGCAATCTCTAATTAAATAGTGGATCTAGGCAGTGCCCATCAGTAGCTGCTAAAACTCTTAGAAGGCTGATGGAGAAGGTGATAATACCTGAACTTGCATACAAAAAAGGAAACAATCAGGTATGTATCATATACCTCCCAATTTGATGCAACAGGAAATATGAACGTCATCTTTAAAATTTTCTTGCCAAAATATCAAACCCAGATTGTACTAAACTTATTGAATTACCAGTTGATAGGAAATAGAACTAAAGTGATCAGATAACGGACACTGTAGAAATGGCAATAGCAGTGTCTGGGATGGGGGAAATTCTATGGGGGAAATGACTGAATTCATCAATAAATAAATGGCAAGGAATAAGAGGCAAGACTGCAGATTAGGAGAAATTTAATTAAATTTAAATGCAATTTGTGGGTCTTGTTTGTATCTTGATTCAAATAAGCCAATTGTAAAAACAAACTATGTAGGAGACACTGATGACATTCTCAACACTGGAATATGGTCGTCTTAAAGAATTATTGTTACATCTGTCACATGTCAAATGGTTAAATAAGAGTCCTTATCTTTTCGACATACATACTGAAGAATACCTTGCATTTATTGTAAGATAATCCAACTAAGGTGTAGGAGAGCTATGTAGATGAGAAGATTGACAGGGGCGCCTGGGGGGCTCAGCAGTTGAGCGCCTCCTTTCGGCTCAGGGCATGACCCCGGGGTGCTGGGATCAAGTCCCCACAGGGAGCCTGCTTCTTCCTCTGCCTGTGTTTCCGCCTCTCTCTGTGTGTGTCTCAGGAATAAATAAATAAAATCTTAAAAAAAAAAAAAAAAGGGCAGCCCCAGTGACGCAGCGGTTTAGGGCCGCCTGCAGCCTGGGGCGTGATCCTGGAGACCTGGGATCGAGTCTCACATTGGGCTCCCTGCATGGAGCCTGCGTCTCCGTCTACCTGTGTCTCTGCCTCTCTCTCTCTCTGTGTGTGTCTCTCATGAATAAATAATAAAATAAAATAAAATAGTATGCTTATGCTCATTAATAATCAGGAAAGTGCTAATTAAAATGTCAGTGAGAGAGCACCAGATACCCACTTGAGTGGTTGGTATTGTTTTCATTTATTTTTATTTATTTCTTTGAGAGAAAGAGCATAAGCAGGGAGGAGCAGAGGGAGAGAGAGAAGCAGACTCTCCACTGAGCAGGGAGTCTGAGGACAACAGTCGAGACTCAGGGCTGGATCCCAGGACCCTGATACCATGACCTGTGCCCAAGGCAGACGCTCAGCCGACCAGCTACCCAGGCGCCCCTGAAGTGGTTGGTACTGAAGAGTCTGGTGGTATCAGTGGCTGGTGAGGATATAGCAACGTGGACCCTCCAAACTGCTGTTGAGATTGCAAAGCGGTTGAGCTAGTTTTGAAAATTGTCGGGTGCTGTCTTGTAAAGTTGAAAGTGAGCTTTTTCTGTGACCCAGTCGTTCCCTGCCACAACATATACCATGCAGAACGTTCTTACTGGCGTTCACAATAGCCCTAAAGTAGAGAGAACCCAAATGTCCATCAACAGTGCAGTCGACAAGTCATATATCATAGAGTGGAATTCTACTCACAAATGAAACTGAAGAAACTCTAGCCGTTCTAAAAATATGAGTGAATCTTAAAAATACAGTGAGAGAAAGGAAAAGCTCGATACAAGAAGTATATATTCTGTGGTACAATTTATGTAATTTTATGTAATAAATTGTAGAATGGGCTA
Organism: Canis lupus dingo; assembly: GCF_003254725.2. NCBI lineage: Eukaryota > Metazoa > Chordata > Mammalia > Carnivora > Canidae > Canis > Canis lupus. The sequence goes on from NC_064254.1 coordinate 72,165,112, forward strand.
AACTAGAGCATAGGTAACTGACGAAACTAGAAAAGCAAAGACGTGAGTACCCTACAGATCAGGGCAGGAGTTGCCTTTGGGCGGTGGTGTTAGGGCGTTTCTCAGGCCCTGGAAGCGTTTTATTTCTTGACCTCGTCAGTGATCACATGAATGTTTGTAATATTTTATTAAAGTATAGTCTAATGGATTTTTTGCTTTATGTGTGTATTTTTCACCGTGATTTCTTTCAAGAAACACCTATAAATTCTGAGGTCAGGGCGTAAGGCCCACTGTATAGCTAGTATCTTGTTTTGCTTTTCCTGGTTTCAGGTTAACCATCTCCGTCATCTTAAAGCAGGGAGTCTAAGTTTGTAATTGCAGTGGACAAATAAATAAAACATTTACACTGATTTGCACGTCAGAACCATATTTAGGGCCGACCTTACAAATCCTAGAAGCTGTGGCCTTGAACATTCTCATCTTACAGCAGAGTCCTCGTCTGTCATCACATTAGTTTTTCCAAAGACCCATCAAATCTGGTTGAAATAGGATGTTGAAGAAAATGGTTCCTACTCAAATTTTGCTCCCTTTCAGTCTTACTCTTGAGAAATTTCTTTTAGGTGTAAAATTGTGGTGAAAGCTCTTACCTCAGCTCATTGACTAGACCTTGTTTCTCTCCTCGACCGTTAGAAATGTGCCGTTGGCCGCACGCGTCTCGCCCCGCTGTGAGCGCCAGGAAGCCTGGAGTCTGGCGTGCGCCTACGCGGCCCTGCTGCTGTATGGTTGCACCGGGCCTGCCTGTGTCCCGGGTATGGGCATCTCACGCTTGGTCCCCTTTGGTCGTGATGTTTCTTCTTTACACATCTCCGCCCCGTTTGTGAGCATCTCGTGGAAGTACTTCAGCCCCATCCGCGTTAGGAGCAACACCTGGGGGAGCACGCGAATCTGGGGGTGCGCGGGGTATGCGGTGGCCGGTGTGGTGGCCCGGAGGTATGTGGGGGTCCCCGGGGATGCGCGGCGGCCCGAGGGTGGCTGGGGTGCCCGCGAGGCTGCGGCCTCTGTCGTGCATGGAGCCGAGGTGAACGGTTGGGCCGTGCTCTGCAGACTGGTTTTCTGTCCTTGGAAGGGCTCTTGCTTGTCACGGGAGAGCAAGTGTTTCCGGCCGCCTGTGCCAGGACGCCGCGAGGCTGGGGCAGGGGACCTCAACGGGAGCGCAGCCTTGGGGAGCGCGGAGCCAGGGGCCCTCGCCTGGGAAGCTGGGCATCAGGACCGGGGGTTGGGGGGAGGCTGTGCGCGGCCCTGGGACCTCCGGTCCCGCGGGGCGGCCCGGTGCTCCGTGGAAGCGGGACCTCTGATGGGACGGACGGAAACGCGCGGCGCTCTCCGCAGTTTGCAGTGGCGGCGGCGGCCCGGGCTCGGGCACAGTGGTCGGGTGGGGCGGCGGCCCCGGGGGTGCGACAGGGTGCGACAGGGGCCGGGGTGCAGCGGGCCGGGGTGGGCCTTCCCTGTCGCCACCGCCCCCTCAGCGCCTCCCCTGAGGCAGCAGGACCTTGAAAACTTCTTTTCCTTTTATCATGCGGAGCCCTGCTCTTTTCCTTGGAAAGTGCGGCCGTGCCACAAGGTGGCCGACGCTGGGGGAGGCGCAGGCGGTGCCCCCGGGGCTGCCCGCGAGCGGCACGAGGGCCTGAGGCCGGGCGCCCGTGGCTGGTGCGGTTGGCCGGGGAGCGCTGCCCCGCACTTGCCTTCGTTGCGTTGGCCACGGTCCAGCCGCCTGGGCCCCGCGAGCGCCGTCCTGGGGTCCTGGGGTCCTGGGACGGAGTGTCCCACCGCCCAACGCTAGTGCCCCGGCGGGTCAGAACCTCACGGAGAGGACGGGCAGCCGCGCTCCTCCTTCCTGCGGCTTGGCAAGAGCCTGTGCCTCTGACCCCAACTGCCCCGACTGCTGTGGGACAGAAAACAGGGCAGCGCCGGGGGGGGGGGGGGGGGGGGGGGGGGGGGGGAGGGCGTTACCCGCAGGGAGGCCCCGCCCGCCGCCTTTCCTGGTGCAGCCCCCCTCGTGGCCGCGGAACTGACAGGAGGCCCAAAGGAAGCAAAGCCGTGTGTTCGCGCGGGCGGCTGCTACCCGGTGGGAGCGTCGTGGAGGAGGCGGCCCCGGGGCTGCGCCGGGTGCCCGCAGGAAGGACCGCGTCCGCGCCGCCCACGGTGGAACGAAGCCAGGACCAAAGCAGCCCGACTGCCCACCAACACCGTCTTCCCGTTGCTAAAGCGAATCTACAAAATTGGCTGAACATTTCTATGTAATGTAGGTTATGTAAGTTTCTAGAATCACTGTCTAGAATTTTTTTGAAAGATTTATTTATTTATTTATGATAGAGAGAGAGAGAGAGAGAGGCAGAGACTCAGGAGGAGGGAGAAGCAGGCTCCATGCCCGGAGCCCGATGCGCAACTCGATCCCAGGTCTCCAGGATCGCACCCTGAGCCAAAGGCAGGCACCAAACAGGCTGCGCCACCCAGGGATCCCCACTATCTAGAATTTGAAGCATTCCTCCTAATGCCCAAGTCCTCAAAGTATGTACATCGCGATACACAGTATTTGTATATCTGTATTTCCTGAACCTTCGGGCTGCCAGGTTCGTATTGTTTGTTACTGTCGTCACCAGCAAGGGAGCAGGAAACACTATCAGAGGTGAATTCAGATCGGTTTTGCTACTTATAAGCTATGTTGATTGCCCTATCTTTTTTTTTTTTTTTTTGGACAGAATGAAAATGAGGTAAAGTCAAAGGAGGATGAGAATTCGGGCTTCAAATGCATCTAATTAATCTCCCTCTACCCATTAGTCAGATGAAAACTTCTAATCATGGAAAAAATTTGTCATATGGACTTTCAGTCCTTAATTAGGTACATTGAGGGGATCCCTGGGTGGCTCAGCAGTTTGGCACCTGCCTTTGGCCCAGGGCCTGATCCTGGAGACCCGGGACCGAGTCCCACATCAGGCTCCTGGCATGGAGCCTGCTTCTCCCTCCGCCTCTGTTTCTGCTTCTCTCTCTCTCTCTCTCTCTCTCTCTATGTCTATCACAAATAAATAAATAAATAAATCTTTAAAAAAAAATTAGGTTCATCGAGTAGGGGCGTATGTGATATTTAAGAGATGAACGTGAATTTGGACTTAACTGTGCGACTTTGGCAATTTAATTAACCCCTATAAATTTTTACCCGCTGGTATTTATCACTGGGACACTGGTGTAAGGCACTGTGTGGAATATGTTAGGCAGACTGCCTACCACGTAGTGAGCTCCGAATAAATATCAGATGGTATTATTTAGGAAAAGGCAGTATTCCCTTTTTTTGTATAGAATCACATATTCTTATAAAATGCATTTCTACTTGACAGAGTTGAACACGTTCCCCCCCCGCTCACCCCAACATCATTTGAGAAAGGGGAAGTTGGGACTAGAGCTCAAGCACAGACCAACAAAACACTGGAAATAGACGTTTCTTGTTGCTCAAATTGGATTCTGTATTTCTGTTAGTAATTAAGTTCATAAAAACTTTTTTCCTGATCTTTTTTTCTTTTCAATGTAAAGTCAAAAATAAAATTTTAACATCAAGGAGTATGTTGTGCATCATAGAAGTAAATCTGGGGGCGCCCGGGTGGCTCAGTCGGTTAAGCACCTGCCTTCAGTGAGGAGTCTGCTTCTCCCCCTCCGCCTCCCCCTGCCTCTCCCCTGCTCATGCTCACACGCTCACTGTCTCTCTGTATCTCTTTGTCTCAAATGAATAAATAAAATATTTAAAAAATAAATATGGAATTCAGAATTCTGGAATTTAATTTTCAGATTGTGCCTCATCTGTGTTGAGAGAGCAGAGCTCCGACCAGAATGCGTCTGGTCCAGACACTAGTGTTAGTGCTTCTCAGAGCCAGTTCCTCCCGGTGCTCCATGGGCACCTGCTGCTTTGTGCTCACGGGCTCCTCGCAGCATCCTGGGCCTCGGCTCTCCTCCGCAGTGGTCCCTGGTTGCACTTGACCCGTGACAGTCAGCACGTGCATGTGGAGCTGTCCCTAAGAAGCTGTTTGTGAGATGCGTCGCCAGAGTAGGGATGGTTCCCTGGCCCCTCCTGCATGGACGTTGTTGGGGTGAGCGTCGTAACCCCGGGGCCTCACAGCCCGCGTGTACTACTTGGGAAAGCTCGTGCTCGTGAATCTGTGGCCCTGACTATTCAGTTTGCTGTCGTAGCAGCCCTTCGTGCAATGGCTTTCAGTTTATTTGTGTTTTCCCCAAGATCGGCCAGCTCTTCCAGTGGTTTATTTACAAAGACCCTGCCCCGTAGCATCTAGTGAGGAGTGAACGTGCCGTCTCACTTTCCATAGGCGCCTTGTAATTGATAACAACACCTCAAAAAAAAAAAAAAAAAAAGGAAAGGTGTTTTATTTCTAAACAAAAGGCAGAAAGAGCTCTGTGTTAGGCAGCTGTGGCAGGAGCAAAGGACGCTGGCTTTTGAAAAACAAAAACTTGGTCTCAAATCTGAAACTCGTAACCTACTTGCTCGTCTGATCTTGGCGAAGTCTCCCAGGCTGTCTAATCTGAAATTGTTGTCTTCGTGAAATGGAGAAGGTGCTGCGTCCTTCACGGAATGAGCATAAAAGAATATGCGGAGCAGAGTTTTACTAACTCGAAGTACTGAGTAACTGGAGCTAGCTCATCAGCATGCGTGGGACACACCGCATCTCTGTGCTGAAGGACACCAGGGCCAAAGGTTGTCCTCGTTCAGCCATTTAACAACAGAACAGCGTTTTCAAGAGTTTGCTTATTTTGAGAGCGAGAAGGAGCGCGTGAGCGGAGGGGGTGCAGAGGGAGAGAGAATCCCCATCAGGCTCCGTATCCCGCACCCAGCCCACCGAGCGGTTCGATCTTCGGACCCTGAGATCACGACCTGGGCTGAAATCAAGAGTCAGACTGAGCCACCCAAGCGCCCCTCAAAAGTTAAATTTTAACTCTACTACAATAAGCCTTGAAGTTTTCATCTGTATGTGTTGGACCCAAATATAAAATTTTGCTATAAAAATTTGAGGATTTGATGAATAATAAAAAAGCAAAGGCAACTTGAAACTCCGGATAAAAAAGGTGTATACTGTTGTCATAGTCCAATCAGAGTGCAACAAAAATGTGGCATGATTTTGAGCATTTATGAAAACTAAGAGAAGGAAATCTATTTCCTTCATTCTAGTAATGTGCTATTTTGAAGACAGGTCATAAAAATGGACCCTCTAGAAATAGAAATGTAATGCTGACACATTACTTGTCTCTGCTGTGAACAATATCTATACATCATAATACAGAAAACAGATTATTTGCCTTTAATTTTTGGAAACAACTCACGAACAGAGCATAGAAAGATGAGTCCATGATTTGAAGACAAAAAGTAAGATAATGGTCAGAAGTTAGGATGCAGGAGGAGATTGGAGACTTGGTGGGAGGAGAGGGTCACTGATTGCCTGGGTTTTGTGGCAGGGAGGTAAAAATTGATATAAAAACAGGTAGAGCTTGAAGTGCCTTATTTAAAATTAAAAGTGACCAGTAAAAGAATAAAAGGAGGGGCACCTGGAGGGCTTAGTTGGTTAAGCATCCAACTCTTGGTTTCAGCTCAGGTCAGGATCTCAGGGTTGCGAGTTCGAGCCCTGCGTTGTGCTCCACACTGGGCATAGAGCCTGTTTAGATTCTCTACCCCTTCCTCTTCCTCCTCCCCACCCTCTTCCGCAAAGAAAAAGTAGAAGAATAAAGCTAAATATAACTATAAAAATTACAAGCAAGGAGAAGAACAATAAAGGGTAATGTGAGTTAAGTTGATCCTCATTCTTAGTTGGAAGTCGGTGGGTGTTGCCTGAAGCTTATGAACTATGACTGGATGATTTAGATCCCTGAACCTAAACTATCAGGAAAGTTGAAAACAAATGGCCAAAGACGACGACCTTTGAGAGCAGCCCTGAAGGGGGGCAGGTAGGGGCTAGAGCCAGGTGCTTTTCATTATAAGTCACTCTATGTAATTGTAGTAATATTTTTTACTAAGTACACATATTAACTCCAATGCAAACATTTTTAAAAAATGGTACTAAAAAAATAAAATAAATTTTAAAAAATGGTACTGAGAGCAAAAAGTCCATCAGATGGACACTGGTGCATGTTGCCCCATCCCCCAATCTAGAAGACATAGGCTGATTCTCTGAGCCTGAAGTCATCTCCTGGCCCTGTCACCCCCTCACCAGTCCCTCCAGACTTTTTTTGTCCTACTTTTAAACGAGGCAGTACAGAGTGTTTTTCCTTCCAGCCTAGGGTCAGCCTATGTTCCACTAACTTTTCTATCACCGGTGGAAACTCTTAGCTTCTTGCACTGAAATATCAAGATAGCAAATTTCTATAAAACAAAACAGACTCAATGTACAATGCAGGTGTATGTTAGTAAGTAAAACAATATATCTGCTGTTTAGAAAATGGCTTGTCTTATACCAGGATTTTATATGAAGATTTCACTCATATGTAGAAATTAAGAAACGAAACAGATGAACATAGAGGAAGGGAAAGAAAAATAAGATGAAAACAGAGGGAGGCAAACTATATGAGACTCTTAGCTTTAGAAAACAGGGATGAAAAAAATTTAAAAATTAGAAAAATAAAACAGGGGCGCCTGGGGGGCTCAGCAGTCAGCCCTTCGGCTCACGTCGTGACCCCAGGGTCCCGGGATCGAGTCCCACATTGGGCTCCCTGCAGGGAGCCTGCTTCTCCCTCTGCCTGGGTCTCTGCCTCTCTCTGTGTGTCTCATGAATAAATAAATAAAATCTTTAAAAAAAAAAAACACTTTAGAAAACAAACTGAGGGCCTCTGGAGGGGCAGTGGGTGGGGGACAGGGTAACTGGGCATTAAGGAGGGCACGTGATTCAATGAGCACTGGGTATTATATGCAACTGACGAATCACTAAATTCTACCCCTGAAACTAAACTATATTTTAACTAAATTGCATTTATATTTTTGTTTTTTTAAAAAAAGACTTCACTATAAAAACCATGTAGAAGAGGAGAGTGTTGATTGTCCCAAACATTAGAGATTTTAAGGGCTGCTATGTTATTTCCTGTGTATTTCTATTAATTTACCTTAAATTTTTATTAAATTAACATTTTTTTCCTATTGAAGAGGTAACAGTGTACTAGACATTTGGTCACCAGATTGTGACCAAGTCATTCCTAAAATACTCATTTTTAAGAATAGTTCATTACAGGGGTGCCAACAATAACTCCAATATCCTGCCTTTAACTACTGCTGCATTTGAAATTAGCGCTCTGGTATTTCCTTGCCCCCTCCCCCAATGCACATAATTAAGGGCTAGAAAGATGGCTTCCAAACATCTTCCCAATTTCTGGATAAAAAAAGCAGAATCTCGGGATCCCTGGGTGGCTCAGAGGTTTAGCGCCTGCCTTTGCCCCAGGGCGTGACCCTGGGGTCCCGGGATCGAGTCCCACGTCGGGCTCCCAGCATGGAGCCTGCTTCTCCCTCTGCCCCTCTCTCTCTCTCTCTCTCTCTCTCTCTCTCTCTCTCTGTCTCTCTGTGTGTCTCTCATGAATAAATAAAATTAAAAAAAAAAAAAAAGGCAGGTTCTGTAGGAAACAGTGGATTCCGTTGTTAACCCGCCAGCTGTTCATCGGCAAAGGTCCAAAGTGTAGATCGATGCGGGTCAGTAGCAGCTGATGGAGTCCGGCGGGTTCGGCGCGCACAGAGCAGACGCTGGCGTCGTGGGTGAGGACCGAGGATGCAGGACAAGTTCTTCTCTAGCACCGACTGCGGAGGCACCGAAGAGCTGCGCGGAGCCCCAATCTGGGCAGGAGGACCGTGGAGCTGGGGGCGCTCGCCCCGCCCTGGCCGCGCTCGGCTACAGGCCCTTGGTCCCCTGCTTGTCACCCGTGCGCCGGCAGCCCTGTGCTTGTTCGGGCCCTGCCGTAAGCCCGTGGGTGTAGTTCGGGTGCTGAGGGGCTGAGCTGGACACTGTACCCCGTGACCCCCGGTCTCGTGCTGTGTCCTCCAGTCCACAGAAGGGGAGTCTGTCTTCGCTTGCCCGGTACATACTCCATGAAGTGCCCGACGTCTTCGATGGCTTAGACCCCAGATGACCCAGCATCAGCTTCCAGGGAACAACAGTTTCCGGGTTACGCCGTCTGCCGGGGAAGGCCGCCGGTCCGGCAGCTCCCCAGCCCCCCGCCTGCTGGCCCCGTGGGGCCCTGAGCCGGGACACGGCCCACGCGGAGCCAGGCCTTCCCTCCTCGGGCGACGCCGCGAGCCCTCGCTCGGCCGTGCCCTCCTGCACCCCGGTAGCTTACCGCGAGGGGCGCCCCTTTGTCCCCCGCGTGAGAACCTGGGGGGCCTCCCGTAGCCGAGGGTGAGCTGTGCTCCTCAGCCCACACGGAGGGCTCTCTCCCCGATTGGCTGACCCCGAAGGCTACGGAATCAGACTTCTCCATTACTGTCCCTCAGCCACCGAGAGAAAAATGATTCGGCACGAGTAGAAACACTAAAAATCACGATGAAGCTCCTACGGCGGTCATCCCATGGGGCACAGGGCCTCATTCTTAGCCCTAGTGTCATTTTGAACTGGGAATTCTTTGTCATGGGAGCTCCTGTGTGCATTGTAGGGTATTTGTCAACATCCTTGGCCTTTGTCCACTAGATGCCAGTAGAGCACACCCCGACCCAACAAAAATGTCCCTAGACGGTGCCAAATGTCCAGGAGCTGGGAGGTGGGGATAACGAAGTCAACCCCGCTTGAGAACCACTGCGGAATGTGATTAAAGACTTCTCTCTATATAGGACGGAGTCTCCAGGGAGTTCTTCTAGATACGTAGGGGAGTCTCTCAGATATTTCTTCCTAAAAGGACTATCTTCTTTCCTTTTTCCAACAAGTTGTGAATCTCGTCTTTGAGGCCCCGTCCTTGTCAACAAGGCATCAGGTAGTGGAAAGGACCCTGAACCAGCATCAAAAGACCGCATTTTTCCCAACAATGCCATTATTAGCCTTGATCTTAAGCAGACCCTTTATTACGCTGAACCTTAGTTTATCCATCAGTCAAAAAGGCTGTGGGGGTGCCTCGGTGGCTCAGTCGATTGAGCGTCTTACTCAGTTTCAGCTCAGGTCATGATCTTCGGGTCATGGGATTGAGCTCCAAGTTGGGTTCTGTGGTGGGCGTGGAGGGGGCCTGCTTACGATTATCTCTGTCCCTCTCCCTCTGCCCCTCCCACCCCCACTCGCGCTCACTCTCCAAAAAAAAAAAAAAAAGAAGAAGAAGAAGAAAGATTGTGGAAATGAGAGAAGTATATATTTGAAAGCACTTTTAAAATCAAAGAAAGCATCCCGCACCCGGATCTTGGTTTCTAATACCATTCTCCAATAAAGGGAGCCAGGGCTCTTCGGAGAAATGTCAGACTCTAGGACCGCGGCAGGCAGTGCGCACGACGACGGGCCTGCCACATCTTACAGCCTTGGAGCCAGAAAGTAAAGAAGTGCTCAAAAAATAATGATGATGATGAGGGGGTACGTCAGAGGGACACAGGAATCAAATAACAGCTCCCCATGGCAAAAGCTGGAACAATTTGAGGACAGAATAGATAAAGTACTATTGGATTATAACCCAGAGACCCGGAGTATAAAACAAATACCAGTGAGTCATGCTACAAATAAATAAATGGGGAGAAGGGACTACTTTCCTATGCAAAAGAATTTCAAATAGTTTATGCAGACACTTTGCCCTCAAGGTGGTGAAACATAACTCCTTACTCCTTAATCATAGGCTGCGCGTAGTGAATTCCTCCAAAGAGCACAGTATGGAAAGAGGGCCAAGGCGTAACCGCACAGCGGAGCGACCTGACAAGCATGGCCTCAGCCGGGGATCGGGTTCAACTCGTATGGGTAGGACGGCCCCTTGACCTGGTGTGCTGAGAAAGGCCTCTTACCCGGTGTGGTCTTCCTCCTAAAAACCCATAACCCCCATCTCACCATGAAAATACCAGATACGACTCATTTGAGGGACATTCTATAAAATACCTGACCAGTATTCTTCAAAACAGCCAAGGTCATCAAAAACCAGGAAAGTCTGAGAAACTGTCACAGCCAACAGGAGCCTAAATAGAGGTGACAACTAAACGTAATATGGCATCCTGGAACAAGATAGAGTCCTGGAAGAGAAAAAGGACATCAGGGGATCCCTGGGTGGCTCAGTGGTGAACGTCTGCCTTCAGCCCAGGGCGTGACCCGAGTCCTGGGATCGAGTCCCCATCGGGCTCCCTGCATGGAGCCTGCGCCTCCCTCTGCCTGGGTCTCTGCCTCTCTCTCTCTCTCTCTCTCTCTGTGTCTCTCATGAGTAAATAAATAAAATCTTTAAAAAAAAAAAAAAAGACATTAGGTTAAAACTAAGGGGAAATAGGAATAAAGTGTGAACTTTAGTTAATGCATTAATATTGGTTCATTAATTGTGACAAGTATAATATTGTAAGATGTTAATAATAACAGAAATAGTTGCAAGATACATGGGAATATGCCCTCTACTATCTTTGCAATTTTTCCATAAATCTAAAATTCGTCAAAAGCTAAAAGTATATTTAAAAAGCCACAGCTAAACCAAGACAGCTAATTTAGTGGTCATTTTATCCAGAAGCTATGCCATCAAGCTCTCGTACGTGTCCTCCTTAGTTTTAAGGGCCATTCACGGAGTCTGTCTCTGGTTTCACTCTCACGATGATGTTTAACATCCTTTATCAATCACGCTTCATCTCTCCTCCTACTAGCTTGGAATAGCTTTAGGTTTCCACGGCGGAGGCTCAAGAGTATCACATGCAGGTCTTCTCCTTGTTGGCATGGCTCCCGTGGCAGACCTGGTGTACGTACTCGCGTGAGGAAATCCACTCTTGGCTCCCTTTTCTTCCTCCACCTGGTCAGAACAGTTTCCTTTACAGCACACAGGTGCTTTCTTCTAACCAAGGTTTGGAAATTTCCCTGTTTGGTTTCTCTTCTCTTGGGTGAGAACGAAAAAATAGTGAGGAGGTACTCCGGCAGCACCCCTCTAGAGTTGTGGAAGGAAACCCAGATCCACCCAACAAGTAATGCAACTGAGTACGTGCAGGATGGGAACGGAGAGGGAGGGACCCTTCAGAATGGTAAAACCCGATGAAAAAATGTAAGTAACAGAACCGTTTCCCCTACGACAGTTCCACCTTTCTGGCTTTAGCCGTGATACTTAACCATATAATTGGAGGTTGTTCCCACCACCTTTATTTCAGGAAACAGTATTGCTTTATCATTCTGTGCATATGGCACTGTACCTAAGGACATGTGTGAGCATGGTCTCTTACAGAAACTGGATTCAGAATTACTGTGTTATCTAGAGAGCAGTGTTCTGTAATCTCTGAAGTGGTAATTATCTTAGTGATAGATTAACCAGTCAGGGTTCCCTATATGACCAGGAGCTATGGAATCAACTCAGTAGAGCTTTTCAACTTGATGAGCCGAGCATTTCCCTTAGTCAAGTTTACTGATGATGCCCAAAGTGGGTGTTTGACATAAAAATAATAACATAGATGGCATGTGCTTAATGACTCCCCAAAGCCTTCTCATTTAGACTTGGATGTGATCCATCCCGCCCCGAAGTGGGGAAGGTAACGGATGGCCCCCTCTGACCAGAGAGGACAAGGACACACAGGTGTAAAGCCTGAGCCACCTGATTCTGGGCAGTGTTTCCCCTTCTAGCCCACACTGCAGCCTTGGCATGGTTTCATGATTCTAATTATTACTTTTACTTTTAAAAAGGCTCTTTCTGGACCAAATCATGTTTGCTTGCTATTTTGATCCAAGGCCACACTGTCGCCGTATACAGCCATGGCTGATAATTTTAGGAATGGTGGACCGAAGTTAACCTAGAGGAGCTCTGGCCAATAGAACTTCCTCAGTGATGGCAGGTTCTATATCTGTGCTGCCCCTGCGGTGACCAGGAGCCACACGTGGCTGTCGAGCACTTGAAATGTGGCCAGGGCATTGCAGGAACTGTCTCTAAAATTTTATTTAATTTCGGTTAATCTAACTTTAAATAGCTACATGTGGCTAATGACCACCGGGTTAGCGTGGGTCTAGACAGGGTCGGGACCCTCCATTATGATGCAGGTTCCTCTTACACGTAACCTCTCAGCATTGCCTGGGCACACCGGACCATTCTTTGCCATTCTTTTAGAGAATTAATATTTTTGAGAACCCTTTTCTCTTAGGCTCAGAATATTTGGGATATATGAATAGGCAGCACAACGTTTCTTCTAAATTACGACCCACTTAAATTTGAAGCTGTGAGATCTTAGACCAGCACTCTAATAAAGTAAAATTCACTGAGTTTAGGGACTTCTGGGTGACTCCGTTGACTCTTGATCTCAGCTCAGGTCTTGATCTCAGGGTCGTGAGCTCAAGCTCTGCACTGGGCTTCACACTGGGTGTGGAGCCTACTTAGAAAAGAAAAATCCACTGACTTCATAGTTCACCACGCTCTTTTTGGTGGAAATGAGAAGACGGTGACCTGTATGTCTTCGATAACACCTTTAAGAGATTGAACCTTTAGAAAATTATTATTGGCAAGAGGTTTATTTCTTGGAAAAACAAAGGGCTGTTTTCTTTCACAGATACAAATCTGCTATTTGATGCCTGCAAAGTTCAGTGACACTTTAAATCAGAATTGGGTGATATTTACAGAGCCAGACATAAACGTAGCCCGCATGATGTTTCCACGAGATTCAATGCAATTTTGAGTTTATAGTCAGGGAGAAGGGGAACGTGGTTTATAAATTCATAATGCATTGCAGAGAAACCTTATAATATTAAAACAACAGCTGTTTTCATTACTGTTGTTGTTAAACTGAACAACTAAATTTAGAAGCTCCATGGAAGAAATTAGAGAGTTCTTAGTTATCCAGCAGTCCCTTGACTGGAAAATCTCAAGGAATGAGGAAAAGACCAAAGTAACATATTATTAGGAGTAATCTAACAATTCAGAAAAGAAGGCTGCTATCTCATTAGATACTTTTTTTCCTTCTAACGTGACTTTTGACTTTTTTTTAAGATTTTTTTAAGATTTTATTTATTTATTCATGAGAGACACAGCGGTGGTAAGGGAAGGAGAAGCAGGCTCCCTGCGGGGAGGCCGATGCAGGACTCGATCCCAGGACCCCGGGATCACGCCCCGAGCCAAAGGCAGATGCTCAGCCTCTGAGACACCCAGGAGTCCCTTCATGGCTTTTGACTTCTTAAAACAAATACTTTTTAGTTACGTTTAAGAGACAACTATCTTCCACAGATTATGATATTGGAAAAACACTTTTTATGCTGCGAGACAGAAAATAGTGAAATTGATCTAAAATGTTATTTGCTGTAAATTTGAACAAACTAAATTACCAAATGTTGCTTTTAATAGTGAACGGTTTTTGATGTTGCACTACATGGATCCTCTTTTGATGTGACTCTAATTTCTAATATCACAACTTGTTTCTACTTAGTGTCTTGAATTCATCATTACGGTCATGAAAATATTGTGTCAGTTCTTTATAATTACTGTTGTCAAATACTGGTAAACATGAACATATTTTTAGCTAATAGAATATTTTCGGTCCCCATAAGCCCTCCTTATGCTCCCTTCCAGCTAATATCCCTTGCCTATCGGAACATCTAACACCAAAGACTAATTTTGTCTGATTTTTTACTTTATTTAAGTAGAAGTAGGCTGTGTGTGCTCTTATGTCTGGCTCCTTCGACATGGTGTTTCTGTACTTCATCTATGTTGTTGAATGTAACAGTAAGTTCTTGATTTTCATTAACTGTACATTATACCATTATAGCTGTACCACAACTCATGTAATCATTCTGGACAATTTATGTAATCATTGATAGACATTTGGGTAAGTTTAAATTGGGGGCTTTTACAAATAATGCTTGTGTAGCTGTTTTCACATTCCTCTCAGACCTGTACCTAAAAGTAGAATCATTGCATTTTAGAGTAAATGCGTGTATGTTTAGTTTTGGTAAAAAATATTGCCAAACAGTTTTACAAAGTACTTGTACAGTATAGGAGAGTTCCCAATACTTTATATTTTCAGTATCCTCGCCAGTACTTGAGATTGTCAGGATATTTTTGTGGGGCAGGAGGAACCGCTTAACATCTATAATAATCGTACTTTAGCTTTTGGAAAAAGCTACCTGGGGAGCAGCTGGCTTAACAGTTTTAGGCTGTAGACACCCCTACACACACACACACTGGGAACATCAAATGTTCCCACTCCCAACTTGCCCTAGACCCAGACAGCAAGCACCTTGAAGAGTAACCTTCGACCCAGTTCGCTTTGGACAATGATGGCAGTTGTCCTGCAGAGAGACAGTTGGGTGAGAGAGAATGAAGCCCTGCTGTGACCCGAAGGCGGGGTGAGAAATACTTGACGAGTTAATAATACCAGAATTTGCCAGGCGCTCTCAGAGTGTGTCTGGTGATTTTCATTGTACGTGATTTGACACAAATAGCTGTCAGTTCACCCAACTGAACTCAACAAACATTATTTTGGTGAATGCTTCACTCCTAGCTTGTATATTATAGAGATGCAAAAGGAATGAAAGATGATGACTAAAAAAAAATGAGTCAGGAAAATGCAAGGTATAATAAATGGATCCCCTCTTGTATCTAGTGTCTAGCGGATTGGCAAAAACTACGCCCGGTAACTACGCTCCAGGGAGAGTAGTGTGAGGGTGTACACGTACTGTACTGCCAACGCGCTGTAGCCACGCTCGAAGGAAACTTGATGTATCTACTAACATTAGAAGTGTACAGGGGCAGCTGGCTGGCTCAGAAGAGCATCCAGCTCCGATCTCGAGGTTGTGAGTTCCAGCCCATGTTGGGTATAGGGATTATTTAAATAAATAAAAGTCAAAAAAAAATTTGAAGTGCACCTCTGCAATGACCCAGCAGTCTCATTTGTAGGAATAAGCCCTGGAGAGATACTCATCTGTGCATAAGAAATCATACCCAATGATATTTACCCTAAAAATTTTAGACATGAAAAAAACTCTTCAATAAAGGACGGGCAAAGCCATCTGTGGTATGTTCATGCATGGATTACTCTGCCATGGTTAAAAAGAATGAAGCGTCTCTAGAATGTAAGCTCTGTGAGGGCAGGAGCTTGGCTTTTGTTCGTTCCCATGTCTCCAGCCACTAGGACAATGCGCAGCAGCCATGTAGTACGTGCTCAGGAATTATTAAACACATCTGTAAGTATACGGCTGACCTCCAAGTCATGCTGCTGCATGAAAAAGCAAATTATGGGAAATCTGTTTTATAAAATACATATATGCGTGTATGTAAGTTCATAAAAACTTACTGAAAAAGTGTACATCAGCATGTGAAATACATACGTGTGATTGCACATCTATAAAAACTTTTCTGGAAAGACATACAGCGAATGACAACATGTTACCCCTTAAGGGCAAACAAAGGGAAGGGACACAATTTGGGAATAGTATTCAGAGAAGACTTCAGACTTCTCTGCAGTGTTTCCAATTTGGAAAAGGGTTATGTTTTCTTATATTAGGTAATTACAAGATATTTTTAAAATGACATTTTACTACGGAAAGATAATTTCCGTGTTGCCTGGCAGGTTGAAATAATATGGGCAAAGAGCTCCTCCCTCCAGAGTCCCACAGGCTACACGCGGCCATACAGAGTGTCCAGGCGTGCTGGATCTAGTTTCCCAAACGAATTCCTCAAATATATGGAATAAATTGGTGAAGAGGCTACAGTGATTCTACATACTTAGGAATCAGCCAGCTGATTCTTGTGTGTGTTCATCTTTGTTCTGATTTTTTTTACATTTGAAAAATACATTAAAAAGTGTTTATTTGAAAAGCGAAGTATTTATTTGCACTGAGTGCATTCACATCTTTACAAAAAGGCTTTTTTTCCTCCTTAATAAGGGAATAAAGAAGGTTAATAGAAGTAAATAGTAAGGGATGCGGAGTGAAAGGATCAGGAAAGCAGGATTTCCATTGCATGGGGGTTCACTGGCTCTCATGATAGGCGAGTCCGCCTCCCTAGCTCTGCTGTCCCGCCGGGGGCCGGGGCCGGGGGCCGGGGCTGTGTGGTCTCCGGGCGCTGCCCACTGCTCTGCGAGGAGGCCCACGCGATGGAGCAGGAGGCCGCCCAGCTCGTGTTTTGCCCTGGAAGACACAAAAGGGACAGCTGTGCCTCCTCAGTAGCACCTCTGGGGCGTTTTCGACCCGTTTTGGAGGTGGGTGACTCGGCCCCTGGGCCCCATAGGGCCGCCCTGGGATGCAGCGTAGCTCGCGGCCTCCCACAGCTGACTCCCTGCCCGCAAGCCGCGTGCCAGGCACTGTACTGAGGGCTTCGTGTCCGTCGTCGTGTTTAACGCCGCGCTAACGGTATGGGACGGCTTCTCTCCTCATTTCATCCAACAAACAACCAAGTGTGCAGCTGAGACCGAATCAGGACGGTGCAGCGTGGCCCCGGGCCCCAGGACCACATCCCATAGTGTGCGCGCGTGTCTGCTCCACGCGGAACTGCTCTGGCCTTCGAAGACTTTCCAGCAGGAGTGGAATTGCCATTCTGCTTAAATCAAGGGCAGTAGCCATGGCTTAGTGAAGTTGCCTGTAAATCATGAATTCTTTTCTCCCTTCCCTCCCATTCTGTTCTATAATGATTTTATTTGCTGACATGAGACGTTAAATTAAACTCCTCTTTAGGTTTTAAGTGGAGTTCTCTGGAAGGAGGAACATTTGCCGTGGCTTTCGGAGAAATTGAGCTGCGCCTGGTCACCTGAGAGGTCTAGTGAGGGTTCCTTCCGTTCACGTTTTCTTCATTGGGTGCACATAGTTCTTTCAGTTTTTATCGCTAGCATTTATTTGCCGGACACTTAGTAAAATGTTTATCTTATTTAAATTGAATTTTGAAAGTTTCCTTCTTGGTTATTAATTCCAGGCTTTTAGGTTTTCCAGATTTAGGTTGACAGTGCCTTTCCTTTCAAAAAGAAATAGTCTGGGATCCCTGGGTGGCGCAGCGGTTTGGCGCCTGCCTTTGGCCCAGGGCGCGATCCTGGAGACCCGGGATCGAATCCCACGTCGGGCTTCCGATGCATGGAGCCTGCTTCTCTCTCTGCCTGTGTCTCTGCCCCTCTCTCTCTCTCTGTGACTATCATGAATAAATAAATAAAATCTTTAAAAAAAAAAAATAGTCTGATCGCTGATGTCATATGCTTTCTTTTCTTTTTTCTTTTTTTTTTTTTTTGTCATATGCTTTCTTAACAAAATTCTTCTCGGTCAAAAGAAAGTCAGAATGTAATTTTTCATCGGTGAATAGTTTGATTATTGCAGTGTGCTTTTATTCAGGTCTTCTGGGAACCTGTGGTAGCTCTGCCTTGATAACTAGACCCGTTTTCTGCTGAGAGCAGGTGTGTTGTACCTTGTTCTCCCAAAGACTGAAGATGCACACTAAATACGCACCCGCATTTATACTCCTGCTAAGACGTTTTAGCCTTGGGATTCCACTGAACTAAAATTCACGATGAGGAGGCCTCAGAAATAGACGTTTGCCTCTGAGTACAGAAGTGGTGTGTCCTACTAAAGCACATGACACTGTGCGCTCCCCCCCACTTCAGGGGAGTCCGCCCGAGCCCTTAGGGGAGGTTTTCGTTGTGTTACCCTTACCGAGTGCGCGGTGCGTCCTGGAATCTAACTGGCGCTGACCCTATGGCACGGGGAGGGCCTCGGTAGAGCGGCGGCGGGGCGGGTGGAGCGCGGCACCGCAGGGAAGCAGGGCAGGGGCTCCTCGCTGCGCCGCCCGCGGGGCGGGAGTTGGGGTCCGCGCTCGGCCCAGGCCCGCGCTTGGCGCTCCGGCCCCTGCCCCTCGGCTTCCCCAGGCCCCCCCAGCCCTGCCCCCCACATCCCCCCCGCCGGCCCTCCCGGGGCCCCACTGCTTGCCGGGCGGCCGCCCGGGAGGCACAGCTGCCGCCGTGTCCCCAGGCCCCCCTCCGGCCACGTGGGTCAGCGGAGCCTGGGTGCCGTCCCGTGCCGCCCTGACCGTCCCTTCCCCTGGAGCCGGGGTGCAGTGGGTGCACCCTGAAGTGCTGTCTGCGCTCCTGGCGCTGCACCCTCAGGAGGCCCGGGTTACGGGAAGCCCTGAAGTCCTGTCTGAGCACTTGCGCCCTGGGGGGAGGCAGGCTTTTTGTTTCTAGGACGTCTGTCCCCGCCGCCGCCTCTAGTATCCCCCTTCCGAGCCTGTTCCTCCTGTCCCTGCTCCCCGTGTGCCTCGGAGCCAGACAATCAACCGTGACTTTTTTAGCGGGAGAAAAAGTGGAAGCAGGGGAGGGAGGGCCAGGGCCGAAGGAGAGGCGCCCGGGCGGGGTCCTGCGCCCCCCCGCAAGCCCGAGCGGCCTGGGCCCCGTCCAGAGTCGGTGCTTACCCACTGAGCCACCAGCGCCCACGGCGACGTCTTGGCGGAGGGCGCGGCCACTGCCCTGAGCCCGCCTTGTCCCGGCCGCCCAGGTGTTAGGGCCCCTATCTTCCAGCCTTCTGGAGGAGGCAACGGTTTCAAATCAGGGTCACCAGTGGGCCGGCTTCCCCCGGGGAAAACAAAACCTCTTAGGAGGAGGCTTGGTGCCTGGCAAGTACGTTTAAGACCAGTTGAGACGAAAGTGACTGCTGTCCCTTTGAAGCCAGCGCCCAGCACCGGTGCCAGGCTGTCCCTGGCGGCGTGTTTACGCGGCTGCACCAAAGAAGCCGCTCCGGTCCCTGCCGCTGATCTGGAAGGCTGTGCTTCGGCAGCGCCGCCTCTGCTCACCGCAGGCCGCGAGCCCTGGGTCCCCCGGATGGCGTCATCGTGTCATCATGTGCGATTCTTGGATCTTTCTGCTTCCTCTGACCTTAACCAGCCGTTAGCTT
Source organism: Canis lupus dingo (assembly GCF_003254725.2). Taxonomy (NCBI): domain Eukaryota; kingdom Metazoa; phylum Chordata; class Mammalia; order Carnivora; family Canidae; genus Canis; species Canis lupus. The sequence continues at coordinate 72,184,092 of NC_064254.1, forward strand.
TCAGCCGAGGGCCTGCGGCGTCTCGCTGTGACCCCTGCTGTTGCTCCATCAACAAGCCGGCCGGATGAGCCTGGAAACATTTGATTCAGAGACAAAAATAAAGTCTCCCAGAATCGTAAAGACCGCAGCAAAGGCATATTTGCATTCGCTTGACGAGGAGAACCGTCTTCTGGCTCAGCAGGATGGACGGTTGGAGGATGCGGCCAGGGGGTGATGGAGGGGACCCGCTGTGATGAAAAAATACGTAAAGCCATTTTTTTTAAAGATTTATTTATTTATTCATGAGAGACACAGAGAGAGAGAGGCAGAGACCCAGGCAGAGGGAGAAGCAGGCTCCATGCAGGGAGCCCGACGTGGGACTCGATCCTGGGACCCCAGGACCACATCCCGGGCTGAAGGCAGCGCGAAACCGCTGAGCCCCCCGGGCTGCCCCGTAAAGCCATTTAGATTGTCTTTCAAGAAGCAGCTTTACCACCAAGGATTTTTGAAGATTCATTCTGCTTGAGAGACTATGTTACCTTAAAGCACTCTCTCAAATTAATGAATTTACTAATTATTATTCTCAGTGCTAAGTTATAATTATTTGTTGTTTATTGTTCCTATTCTATAATTATGAAATACCATAGTTATATCAGGAATCAGCAAATGTTTTCTCAAAGGTCCAGAAAATAAAAATTACAGGCTTTGTGGTTTGCCAACCCTGGTCTTTGTGATCACCCGGTAAGTTTTGTCCAAGAGCTCTCTCCTCACACACACACTTGTGCAATTATTAATCCTCTACTGTTTGCCTGACATCAAGAATGTAAAAAACATAAAGACAGTTCCTTTTCTGAAAGATCTCATAGTCACAGGAGGAAGAACAATACACAGACACACTTGCCACAAGTGTTCACTATCGTGCAGTGCAAGGAGTGTCGTCAGTGGTGTTCAGAGGCGTGTGCCTGGGGAGGGCTGTGTGGACAACACGGCCTGAGGATGAGCCACGGACCTTCCTAATCAACAAACGGAGGACAGTGCATTCCAGGAAGGGAAATAATATTTATTCCTTGATGTAATATACTTATTTTGTTTTCTATCTCAATATAAAATCCCTGTTGCAGGGATAGATAACTCCAGTAACGACAAAGTGCTCCTGTAGTAGTGCTGAGGAAGAGCCCATTATTCAGTAATGACACAGCAAAGTAGGATACCGTTTAAGCAACTTGACCTCTAAAAAAAAAGAAAGAAAGAAAAATTAATTTAAAAAGGGAACTTGACTTCTGATTTTTATTTAAGTATTTTTAAGTTGGGGGAGGGGCCGAAGGGGAGAGAGAATCTTTGGGGTTTTTTTTGTTTTGTTTTGTTTTGTTTAAGATTTATCTACTTATTCATGAGAGACACAGAGAGAGAGAGAGAGAGGCAGAGACACAGGCAGAGGGAGAAGCAGCCCCATGCAGGGAGCCTGATGCGGGACTCGATTCCGGGACCCCGGGCTCGCGGCCTGGGCTGAGGGCAGACCCTCAACTGCTGAGCCACCTGGGTGTCCCAAGGGGAGAGAGAATCTTAAGCAGGTTGCACGCTCAGCGTGGAGCCCAAGGCGGGACTCGGTCTCACCTGAACCAAACCCAAGAGTCGGACGCTCCCCAGACTGAGCCACCCACCTGCCCGTATGCTTTTTCTGAACGTGATATTTTACTTTCCTAGACCGTGGGCGCAAGACTCCGGTCCATACCACGGCTTTAGACATGTAAGCAGCGAGCTTACATTACGTGAGTGAGGCCGTTACATAAGGTTTAGTCCCTTGGATTCTTATTGACACTGTGGCCGTTCCCAGATTTGCCACTGACCAGTTTTGAGCGAAATCTGTAGCCTGTGCTCATCTTTACTAATTAGAATCTGCTACTCGTCTGCAACAGGACGGGGTTGAAGTCGGTGATTTCGACGGCCCCTTCCAGGTCTCGGTGCTGGAGCTAAACTAGACAGAGTGTATGTCAGTAGACACCTTTCTCCTGCAGAAACCCACCTTGATTTGTTCACATCTCAATCTCTCACTTACTTGAATCGCCAACAATCCCAAAGGCCTTGAACTGTGATAAGTCTGCAACAGCGTACGGTCTGGAAAACACGGGAAGGGGGGGTTTATGGCGGCCTTGAAGTTAGTTACCTGGCGGCCAAACGCCGTAGCACCCAAGAGGCGGTGTTGCTCGGTTCTGAGAGTAGGCTCGCTGCCTTCGCGTCCCGGCTCTGCCGCACTCTGGCCTCGAACCTTTGGGCAGCTTCCTTAGCCTCTCTGTCCCTCAGTTTCCTCAGCTGCAAACTGGGAATAATATAGGTCCCATCTCACAGGATTGTTATTCTAAGTATTAAAGACACTCGTGGTTGTAAATGTCTTGTGTCTGGCAGAAATAAGCACTCAAGGTACGTCAGTTATTATAAGTACTATATAAATCCCTTTATAAAATATGATACCAAAACTATTAAAATGTTTTAAAATAATGATAACGCCATTGGAAATGAGCCATTGGAAATTATTCAAATATGATGATGAACAAGACAACACCGGTAAAAAACTTACGTGGTTGCTTAAAATTGCCGTAAAGTTCACATGAATAGAGCGTGTCCTGGCTGCGGTCACACCAAAATATTAGTATATTTGGCAGCTGGTCTGAAAGGAGAGCCCCTAATGAATTATGCCTCCCAGAGTTTACACCCTTCTGTTTTCTCTTAAAAATGAGCTGCCCGCGTATAATCAGTAAAATGCAGCCGAAATGAGCCCGTAAGACTTCCAAGGCTGTGTCTGAGAGTCCTTGCGGCTCCTCCTCGTGTACCGGGGCCACGTCCGGCTCACCCTGCGACGGGCGTGCTGCGATGAAGCCCAGGCCAGCTAAGGACAAAGGTGTTTGACCAGCCCTCCCCGTTCCCGCCACCCCTGCCCAGGTGCCACACAGCAAGTGAAGAATTCCTTAAATGATTCCAGAGCCAATGACATCCGCCCGACAGACCTCAAATGAGAGCCACCCGCCGAATGCTGAACTCCAGCAAGCCTCAAAACCATGAAATGGGGTAATATACTGCTATTTTAAGGCGCTACGTGTGAGGTGTTTTTTTAATACAGCAGTAGAAAACCCAGTGCAGTGAATTTTCTATAACGAGAGTGTATCATTTGATAAAAGCAATAATTTAATCTCTTTAAATAATGTTTTTTTTTTTTAAAGATTGTATCTATTTATTAATGAGAGACACAGGGAGAGAGGCAGGGACAAAGGCAGAGAGAAAAGCAGGCTCCTTGCAGGGAGTAAGACTCGATCCCAGGACCCTGGGGTCACACCCTGAGCCCAAGGCAGACGCTCAACCGCTGAGCCCTCCGGGCGTCCCTAAATAATGTTATTTTCAACATCAGTGTAGTGTCAACGCTAGGAGTATTATGCTTTATATGTGTCTTTAAGTTGTGTATTTGGTCATTTTCAACCTATAAATTAACAAGAATAATACCTTAGCTACCCTAAATCAGGGTAAGCTTATTGGACTTTATACAGGTAACAAAGTACAGGGTGGTCAAGGAATTATATTTATTTGTGTGGAAATTCTCTAATCAACTCTTACAGAGAACCTCCTTTTTTCTGAGACATAGGTATAGGATTTCTCTTGACAATGACAAACAGAGCATATTGAATGCTTTTTTTTTTTTTTTTTTTTTTTTTTTTTAATTGGACCGCTCCTGTCTGGGAAATCTAAATGTGTGGTCCTCACCTCTCGGGAGTCCCATGTTCAGCCCCCGGGAATCTGGTGTGGACTGGAGCACCTGCTGTGCTCCCTCCGACACCCACAGACGCGGTGAGGAGCACAACGCGGAATGTCGTTCACCCACTGAGGCCCGTGTGTGTAGTACGTGTAAAGAATTCTGGTCTGGGAAAAAAAAAAAAGAATTCTGGTCTGGGGGGCCCTGAGTGGCTCAGGTCATGATCTCGGGGTCCTGCGACGGGGCCCACATCAACCCCCTGCTCAGCAGTGAGTCCGCTTGTCTCCCTCTGCCCCTCCCCCACTCGTGCACGTTCTCTCTCAAATGAATAAATAAAACTTAAAAAAAAAGAGAGAGAATCCTGGGCTAGGGCATTATTACTCCTCAAGACTCCTCATGCAGTTTTGCAGAGCGTTACACATAGACTCTCTCTAGTTGTGCGCTTGCTCTGGTAAAGAGAGATCAACGCTTTTCTATGTTACCAAGTCCATAATTTCAAATTCTATATTATAAAAGTAAAACCCTTGCCAGAAGGATTATCTGAACTACAATGGCTCACTAATTTAAAATTTTAGAGTTTTCCCCCTTTGTGTTTTCTATTTTCTTTTCTTTTTTTTTTTTTTTTTAATTGGAGTAACTGACTAGGTGTCATTTTATGGAAACCTGGAGGATACAACTGATGCAGTCCAGATTTGGGTGGAACGTGTGGTGGAAACCGAGCTGCTTCTGGGTTCTGGGTGTCCTGGTACAGACGTGGTGCAGACCTAGGACCTATTCGGGCCTTTCCTGTTTGCATCAGACCCTGTGAGACCCAGTGGTGGATAAGTGATCCTTTGTGACTCTGCTCTCAAGTGTGTCCTCAAGTTCAGCTCCTCCTACTTAGTCATAGTTCTGCATACTTTGGGCTCTATTAGTAAGAAAAGATATTTCTGAAGACAAGAAGGATGTTTCAAGTAATTAAGGAGACAGTGCACCCTTGTGATAAAATATAATCTTTACAACGCACGTTTCTTTGAAGATCAGTCTGTTTTTTGAAGAAACCTCGAATGCTTTTGACTTGAGGTTAATGGGGGATAAACATCCCAAAAGACTTCATTTTTTTCTGTTGTAATCCCTATGAATTTTAGCAACTGGTTTTCGCTGTTTCGGTTTCTCAGTAGCTCACATTTGAAGTATGTGAGAATTCAGGCGTGCTATCCAGAATTTGCCTTACATACTTGGTAATTTTAGTTTTATTTTTTTTTTAAGATTTTATTTATTCATGATAGACATAGAGAGAGAGAGAGGCAGAGACACAGGCAGAGGGAGAAGCAGGCTCCATGCAGGGAGCCCGATGTGGGACTCGATCCTGGGTCTCCAGGATCAGGCCCTGGGCTGAAGGCGGTGCTAAACCAATGAGCCACCAGGGCTGCCCGGTAATTTTAGTTTTATTTAAACTGTTCAAAAGATTGATGTTTACCTGAGCTATACATGTATTTACATTTTGTAAATATATATACAATAGAAACCTCCTGAAGTATTCTTTGGAGGTGAACAAAAACAATTTAGAACCTGTTTCGTTTTATTTTGGATGTTTCTAGAAAGATTTGTGATTTTTTTTTTCTTTATGTATCTTGAATTGCATAGACCTGGTCATTGGAATTGTGGCACTCTTCCAAAGCATCTCCTTCTGGTTCTCTATTGCTCCACAAGAAACCACCACAAAACGTAGTAAACTAAAGCCACCGTTTGTTATTGTCCCTGATGTTCTGGGCCAAGTTGGGTGCTTCGCATGTGGGGTCTCCCAGGGGGTTGCAGTCAGGAGTCCGCAGGGATGCCGTCAAACGAAGGCTTGACGCCGCTGACTATCCACGAGGGGCGCCTCTTAGTTCTGGGAGTTAGAGCACCTACAGTTAAGTTCATCTGACCTGCTCCGCACAGCACGGTGGTCTCAGATTGGTTGCACTTTTTACATGGCACTGGCTTCCAATTAGGGAGCCGTTTAGCTCAGATAATGGTAGAGGTTTTACTTTTATAATGTAAAACTTGAAATTACAGGCTTGATGAGTTAGAAAAGTGTTAATATCTCCGTCAAGTGCAAACGCAACTATGAAGGATCTATGTGCCTCGCTCTCCCCCGGCGCCTCCTCCCATTCGTGCACATTCTCTCTCTCTCTCTCTCTCTCTCTCTAAGATGAAAGTGGCCCATCTGTGCCACCTTGTTGACTGGTTTGCAGATTGGCCAGGTGTGAATCTTCGGAGCCTATCATCAGAGATCTCTAGGGTGGCGCACAGGAATGGATGTTTGCTCCAAGTTCTACGCAGGCTTCGTTGTGCTCCCGGGTTTGGGAAGCACAGACTCCGGCAGCATGACTTACCAGCTCCTCTGTTCCCATCAGCTCAAGTGGACCAAGCCAGTCTCCCTGAGCGTTGCCTGTGTCCTTGCTTTCAGCGTTCAGCCCTCGTATCCCCTTCCTTCTCTTCACTCTCGTCTGCAGCACAGGCTTCCTCTTCATCAGACAAGGTCCTTCATTCAGCGCTCATGCCTGCATGTGACATCACACATCAACAGCAATTAGCACCTAGTGATTGCCTCCTACGTACAAGGCCCTATGTTAAGCGATGAAGTAATGTAAAATCAAGAAACCCTTGTCCTCTGAGAGCCTGATACAGGCTGAGGCGGGCAGGATATACAGGTACTAATCACAAGAGTTCTAGTTCCTAAATGTCAGAGCAGTAACCCTTAAAATTACTTGGGGAGTTTTTAAAATTACCAGCGTCATCACCCCAGCGCAGAGCAATTAAATCAGAATCCTTTGAGTAGGGCACAGATACAGAGATAGAAGTCAAATACTGTTAAAATGTTACATTTTCTAAATTATGTTTTTCAATATATACTTCATTTTCCAATTCTTATGCGTTGTCCTTTTTCTGAGCATTATGTTTAGCATGTAGATTTTTACTTTTCTTATTCTAGATATTCTGGATTTCCTTATTTATGACTATATTAGCTAGAAACAAATACATTTATTTGCACTTAGATAGATCTCATACATAGGAAATCTGTGCTAATATTAAATTTGTTTCATCTTTTGCCCTCTGCAAACAAATAATTTAGAGCATACTTAACCTATTGCTTATATCTCATCCTTCAAAAAAATATTTAGTATCTCTTGGCCCAAAATAAAATATACGTGTGTATATTTCAGAAAATTCGTTCTGTCATCTCTTACAGCAAGTACGTGTAACCAGTTCAAACTAAGCCTTTTAGCTGCTCACTAGCATGCTCTTCTATCACCGTGAAGGTCGTAAACGTCTCCGCCTCTCCTGTGTTAGGTTCTGCTGTAGAAACACCAGACCTTACGTGGAGGCTGACGGTGGAAGTGCTGGCGTCCTGGCATCTCTGATCCCCTTGGCCTAGAGCTTCGAAAGCTCCAGCCGCAAAATCCCACAAACAGTGGTGACACAGTTAACAAGAAAAATGCTTCCTTATTCTGTGATGATAGAAACCGAGATGTGGCGCAGTTGTCCGCTTAAAAAAAAAAAAAAAGAGTTCTTTTTAATATTCAAATTGTACTTTTTTTTTTAACCACCAGAGGTCACTAAGTCCTCAGTCACATTTGGTGCATGCAGCCTAGGCTGTGGCAACACTTTCAATAGGATGACCTGGACGGGGCATGAATAGTACGGTTTTTTGTTTTTGTTTTTTGAATAGTACAGTGTTTTGCCACTCACAGGTTATATGTCACAAATCACTTGACTTCATTTTTAAGTTATTTATTCATTCATCCTTCCATCTATTCACTCATTCATTGATTTATGGCGTGGAGAGAATCCCAAGCAGGCCACATGCCCAACGCAGAGTCTGACGCGGGGCTTGACCTCATGACGTTGCGATCACGGCCTGAGCTGAAGTTAAGAGTCAGACGCTTAACTGGTTGAGCCACCATCCAGGCGGCCCTTCCATTGACGTTAAATAAACATAAATATTTTTGTGTCTGCCCCACGCTAACTGAAGTAGTCGCTCACTGAACGTCTGCTCCATGCCACGCAGAAAGGCTCCCTACCCTTAGGAGGGTACAGTCACTTCAGGGACATAATTTAATGGACAATTATAATCCAGTATAATATGTTCAACCTAACTCCTTGGGTTTCGTAGCTTGATTTATTTCAATAGAAACATGAGTGTGTATTATAGGCACCAATACTGTATTATAAAGTTCAGAATTGCTAAGAGACTCAATCTTTATTGTTCCCATCACAAAAAAAAAAAAAAAAGGATAATTATGGGGGATCCCTGGGTGGCTCAGCGGTTTAGTGCCGCCTTCAGTCCCGGGGTCCCAGGATCGAGTCCCACATCGGGCTCCCTACATGGGGCCCTGCTTCTCCCTCTGCCTGTGTCTCTGCCTCTCTCTCTCTGTCTTTCATGAATAAGTAAATAAAATATTTTTTAAGATAATTATGTGACACGGTAAAGGTATTAGCTAACACTAGGGTAGTAATCCTATCGCATTATGTAAATATAGCAAATCAACACGTCGTGCATCTTAAACTTACACGATGCTATGTGTCAGGTATATCTAAAAGGAGATTTTTTAAGAAGATGAGTGTGTACTTGGGTAATTAGAGCTGCTCCTGTGATGATCGGAGGTTACAGGAGAAGCAGACACATTCCCCAACCACAGTCAGCCGCCACCTCTGATAAGAGCACCCGTGGCGTGGCGCTGGGCGTGTGTAGGGAGTTGGCTCTTTTAGTTCGCTCATTTCAGTCTGGCTTGGGAACGAAATGAGGACAGGCCTGTTACTCCTCGGGGAGTCATGTTCTCCTCCTCGAGTCTTAGGTTTGCACTCTTCTGGTTTATTAAAGGCAACTAATAAAATTAATTTGGGCAAGAATTTCCAAATACAGTATTTAAATGTGTTGCTTTATTTTTTTATTCATTTGGAAATGGAGTGGTTCGCACAACAACTTACGTTTGGGTCACGGGAAGGCCCGAGGCACGCACATGTGGAACAGCCGTTTTCTCGGCTATGGGGTCTGGTACAGACTCGAGCGTGGAGATGTTTCCCGCATCATATACCACAAAGGGCATGTTATCCACCCCCTAATATCTCTATTGCTACAAAAGCTTTGTTTTTCTGGAGGAATCTGACGGCTGAGACCCCCTTGGGCGTTACAGGCCCCGAAGCCCAGCCCCGCCGCGGACTGAGTCCCTCCTGAGACGAGTCTGTGCTTGGCTCTTTGATTTCAGTTTTCTCCTTCTCGGATTAGCCCTGCTCACCGGCGCCGTCTCTTCTCTGAAAAACAGACTTTTTAAGGGTCGCCCCACAGTCGAAGGCTACGGAGGGGCCGTGGGGCCGCACGCGGTGCTCCTGTGGGCCACACCCGGGAGGAGCGGGCTTCGCTGTGTCCCGTGTCGCCGCCGCGTGGGCCGTGGTCTCCCTGGGGCGCGTGTCCCCTGCTGTCGTCTGGCCTGCGCGGCCGCCCGGGTGGGGCCTGCGGTGACCTGAGGCCGCTTCGGGGCACCGCCGCGTGCTCGTCATTCGTATTCGGCAAATGCTTGCGGGACGATGGGAGGAGCGCTCACGCGGGGACGTTCCTAGCGCGCTGGGGCGTCCTGCCTCGGGACTGGCGCGGCTCCGGTCCGCTGTGCCCTGGGCGCCGGGCCTGGGCGGGGGCGCCTGACGCAGCGTCGCGGCCACGTCCCAGCCGCGGTCCGGTCCTCCTCGTTTCACCTGTGGCTTTGAGACATGAACTTCCTGGGGACACAGTGAGCCAAAAAAATGTTTAAAGAAAAATCTCCTTGACATTTTTGTTTTTCAGAAAACTGTGGAATATATTTTCCAGAAATCAAGAGGGACCCGGGCAGATACCTGCACACGTGCCCCGAGTCTGTGAAGAGGTGGCTCCGGCAGCTCAAGCGTGCCGGGAAGGTCCTGCTGCTCATCACCAGCTCTCACAGCGACTACTGCCGGCTTCTGTGCGAGCACATCCTCGGGTGAGCGGCCGCCGGCCCGGCTCCGGCCCAGCCGCTCCCGCTGCCCAAGCACGTCGCGCCACGCGGGGCTGAGGCCGCGCCGTCCCTGCCAACCCTGGGTGGCCGCCGAGGGGCCCTGGGCCGCGCTGTCGTCCCGGAACGCCCGGGCGGTCCAGGTGCACAGGCCTCGGGCACGCGGCCGCGAGCCCGCCCGGCCACCCCCGAGCCCGACACCTGTGCCCTCACCGCTCCCCTCCTTGGCATCCTCTTGAAGATGGGGCCGTAAAGCTCATGCGCATGAGCGGGGCCCCGAGGGCAGCTCAGGGAGCTGCTGGTCACGTGTCCATCCTCGGTTCCGCCACCCCGGCGAGTGACGCCAGGCCCCGCCTGGCCACGGCCGGACCCTCAACTGGGCTGCTGGCCCCCCGGGTGCTCCTGCACTTTCAGCACGAACCGAAGTGCTGAGCGTGAAGCACATTTCCCCCTCCCAAGTGACCTGAGGCGGCCGCCCTTAGCCTCCCAGCGTCCACGCTCCTCAGCGCATGTGGCGTTCGGTCGGCCGGTGGCATATCCGTCACCTTCTGAACACAGAGGCCCGGGATCCTCGGGGTGAATTAAGGCACGCGTCCCGGACGCCCCGCCTGGGGCCTCGTAGACCATGAAACCAGCGAGCTGTCCTGACGCCGGGACCAGGCTGCAGCCCTCTGACCTTCTCCTTCGTTAGCAGGGACAACCCAAGCTTGCCTCCCTGTCCCAGCCTCTAGCGCAGCTGAGCCCGGTAACTGTCGTCCCCGCAGTGCCAGAGTCCCCGCTTTCCTTCGCCGTCCCAGGGGATCCCAGGCGGAAAAACTGTTAGTCTTGTTATCTAAAAATCACCACATCCTAAGATTTCACCGATTTCCAAAATAAGGTATCTTCTCCATATTTGAACACCCTGAAAGAGGTCACTTGAATGCATACAGTGCTAGCTTTCCGCGGGATCCACGTGGCGCACAAGATTAGTCATGACTCCGTGCTAACAGACCCAGAGCTCAGGCCCCACATTTGAAGACCCAGCTCGCGAGTATTTTTGTTGTTAGGAGCTCTTGAAGTCCTTCACTGTCGCTGTGAGCGTCAGGAGGCCGGCTTAGCACACTTCCTGGGTTACTGTGCATCCCCCCCTCGTGTTTATACTTAAAGGTCCATTTCAGGAAAGAATGGCGCTCACCCGCCTTCCATTTCTACATATGAAATACATAGAAAGTGCGTGGAAGTTAATCAAAAGACAGGAAGTGGTTCTGTGGTCAGATAGGTAAAGATTAAGTTCTGTTTTATATGGACTTTCTCTAATTCTTTAAAATCATGAAAAACATTCTTGCTTTTTTAGGAACGATTTTACAGACCTTTTTGACATTGTGATTACAAATGCACTGAAGCCTGGTTTCTTCTCCCATCTACCAAGTCAAAGACCTTTCTGGACACTTGGTAAGTTAACATTGTGCTTCTTCCTTCTCTTATTTAAGATTTGTTCTTTCAGTTACTTAACTACCCACTGGCCGACACGTGTGTGCAGAGTCCAGTGTGAAACAGCACGGGGGGTGAAGTGATGCCAGGTCTTCCCCCACAGGCACACGTAAGCAGGCGCATTACATACGTGCGGGTGACGATGGGCCACAGACCGTGTTACCTGTCATGACTGCCTGTTGGGGTCAACCAGGAGGGCGCCTGAGCGTGCTTGACCCGGGGAGGCCTGTCCAGAAAGCTCAGGAGGGAGGACTTGCCGGGCAGGACCTGGGGGACAGGCCTTGAGAAGAGCAGAGGAAGAGTGTCACTGGCAGCCGGACACGCAAACGCACACGCCCGGGTGGCGGTGGTTTAGGCAAGTTCCGGTGACAGAGGATGCTGGTGATTCGGGGGGCGGGGGGGGCAGCCCCATATGTGGAAGCAGGTTAGAATTTTATTCCACAAGCTACGTGAAGCTATTCAGTTGAGGTGTAAGCCTAACGTGGAGAGCTCTGGCTGTGGGGCGGGGAACGGGACGGGGAACGGGGCGGGCGGCAAGGACAGAGAAGGAGGGAGAGCAGACGCGGCCCGACCGAGAGGCTGTGCTGGTTCGGTGTGAGGAGCTAGTGCTGGAGGCACTAGACCTAGTGAGGCACGTGGTGGAGATGGAACACCAGGACCTGGTGATGTTCTCAGAAATGGAGGATGAAAAGAATAACCAAAAATGACTTGGTGATTTTTATTTTTTTCTGAATTGAGCAAATGGGTGAATGGTGGTACCATCTACAGCCGTGAGGGAAAATACAGAGGGAGAGGTTTTCTACGGTCGGGGTTTAAGCTATTAAGAAATCATTTTTTGACATATTAATCTTGAAATGCCTAGGAGTTACTCAACTGGGACTAACAGGAAATTGTATAGAGGAGGGCAGCCCGGGTGGTGCAGCGGTTTAGCGCCGCCTTCAGCCCGGGGTGTGATCCTGGAGTCCCGGGATTGAGTCCCGTGTTGGGCTCCCTGCAGGGAACCTGCTTCTCCCTCTGCCTGGGTCTCTGCCCCTCTCTCTCTCTCTCTCTCTGTCTCTCATGAATAAATAAACAAAATCTCTAAAAAAAAAAAAAAAGAAACAAAGAAAGAAAGTGTATAGATGAGCATGGAGTCCAAGGGAACAGCTTTAGGCTCGAGGTATAAATTTGGGAGAGTCCTCTTGATGCTCATGGGATGTTTTAAAGCCGCGGGGCTTGTGTGAGGTCACATGCGGAGAGAATGATGGGGGTAGAAGCCAGACTGCAGATGGTACTTCTGCATAATAGATTTTAAACAGGTCATCCTCTGTCTCTTGATACTTTTCAAGCCATAAACAGATATAGTGCGAAAAATGCGGTAAAAGTTAATGCACTTGTGGTCTCCAATATGGTAAAAATAAATTTGGTATATTTTTAATGTGCATGGTTTTCCATTACCGGTATGTGTGTGAAATTTTAGTACAAATCTCTGTGGAACACGGGGCGCCTGGCTGGCTCGGTCCGTGGAGCATGTGACTCTCAGTCGCGGAGCTTAGGAGTTGGAGCCCCAAACTGGGTGTAGAGATTACTTGAAAATAAGATCTTAAAAAAAAAAAAAAAACCCTCTGGAATAGTCTAAGTACTACTCCAGATAGAGAACAGGTGTAGATTTTCTCATCACTCTGTCCTTTTCTCCTAGACCAGATTCTCTTTAGCACTTCTGGGGCTTGGAGCCACACACTTGTTCGTTAGTGGAGGTAGGAGGTGCTGTCCCCTGTGTTAGGGCGACTTGGCAGCATCACTAGCCTCTAATCACTCGATGCCAGTAGCATCCCGCATTCCAAGTCGTAAAACCCAAAAATGTCTATAGACACTGCCAGATTTGCCCTGGCGAGCAAAATTGGCACAGTTGGGAACGGCTGTGCTAGACCATTCTCATTGACGTATATGCATATTCTCGTATCTTCAGTTTAAAAAATAAAATAAAATAAAATAAAATATGCCCTGATCCTACATTGTCTTCTGGCTAAAACCTCAATTCTCTGAGTACCTCCACAGCTCAAATTCTAGAAAGAGTTGTCTACACTCGCTGGTTCCACTTCCTCCAGGGACCTCTTCAGACCCTGTACACCTGCCACTGGCCACTGTGTGTTGTGTCTTCGTTCCTTGACTGCACAGAACTGCCCCCCCCAAACCTCCCGGCCCTTTGCCCCTCCCCACCGCGCACGCTCTGCATCGTCCGGTTGACGCTGCGTCTCTGCGCTCTGCTCAGAGTATGTGGGATCTCGTGCTTTTCCTGGGGACAATGGCCAAGCTGGCCTCTGGGGTCTCACATCCAGGAATGATTAGACTAGAGGATCTCTAAGGTGCTTTCCTGCTCTAACTTCCTGGGCCTCCGATTTAAAATATTCCTGTGGACGATGCCCTGCAGTCTGTGGAGTTAATGCAAATGTGAGGGCAGTAAGGTTGCCGGCGGGTCAGCAGAGGACGAGGGGGGGGGGTTCCGGTTCCTGACGTTCCTGGCGCTTGTTTTGCTGCTGGTGCTGCTTCCTCGGCCATCTGTCTGCTCAGTCCCCACTGCCCGTCCCCCTCCACCTCTCTCTCTACTAAAATATTCGGTCTCCGTGGAGTATTCATTGTGCTCACGATCAATACAAAGTAAGTCATTAAAGCTATTTTCATACAAATGCAACCAGTTAAATCGTGGCTGTGAGTAAACAGCATCGACACAGTTTCAGTCTCTAAATCATGGGATTTTCTAAGGATTGTGAACTACAGCAAAGGAGAACCTTGTTCTCCTGTTGAATCCACTGGTCTCCCCAGAGGGCGAGGCTTCCGCCTGTCGCGCTCATTCACTCCGCCCACGAGGACCCGACGGGACCTGGCGCAGTCCTGTCGGCTGCAGCGCAGTGGACGGCATTAAATGGGTATTTTCCCGGCTTCACACCCGTTTCTCAGACAGACTTTCCCTCGGCGTGAGTGTCCAGGTGCACGACGTCTCGCCGTTGGTGCGCAGTTTGGAGCCAACATCCGTCGAGTCGCCCTCCCGAGGGCTCCTGCAGCCTCCCCTGCGCCGCCTCCCTCAGCTCCCCAGAGGGCCGCCCCGGCCTGCGCTGCTCCTGCGCCCCCTACAACCTTCTTCCCCCCCCGACCTCTCTCCCCCCACCCCGTGACCTCTCTTCCCCTAAGATCTCCCCCCAGACCTTTGCCCCATGACCTCTCCCCCCACCTCCCCCACCCTTCCCCTGTGACCTCTCCCCCCATGACCCCTCTACCCCCAAGATCTCCCCCCCACCTCTACCCCCGTGACCCCTCTCCTAGGGCGTCCTCCCACCCCCCTCCCGCACACCATGGGCCTGCGCAGTATTGGGCTCAGCTCCAGTCTCCTTCCCGCACCTGCTGCCCGCCCACCGCGGCCGACCCCGCGCGCACCTGCGCCTCCTGCCCTTTCCCACCCGGATGCTGTGCGAGCCGCAGCTGCCTCACACCTGCCCCACCCCCAGCTCCTTGACTCGGTCCCCTCCTTCCCTGCGGCTCGTGCTCTCCGCCTGCGCACACTTGGCCCCGATTTCCATCTCCACGTCCTTTAAATCCGTTCTCCGTGACTCCCTGCCGGGCGGACAGTGTGGCTGGGCACGCAGGCCTCCTGGGGGGCCCACCCGGGCCGCTCACCCAGGCTGCCGGCCCCCCCACCCGGGTCACCTCCGGGCCATCCTCGCCCAGCGAGCACCTGCTATCCTCCTGGCGGTTTCCGTCGCCGCTCTCCGTCCACATCAGTGTTTTCTCCGGCCTTAGCGCACACTCACCCCGGCGGGGGCCCTTTTGTTAACATTTTATTTCTTAGAGAGAGAGAGAGAGAGCAAGTGAGCATGAGCAGGGGAAGCGGGACGAGCGGGTCGCCCTGTCGGGGCCCATCCCAGGACCCCGGGATCAGGGCCTGAGCCCAGGCAGGCGCTTGCCCCCGCCGGACTGCGAGGACTCTCTCATGTTTCTTTCCTGGTAACAGCTCCAGATCGGCGACGTCGCGCGCGTCTCCAGCAGGGACTTGATTATACTGAAAACGCACCTATCTTAAAAGCTCGGCAGATTGCAGCGTATTAGCTAGAGTTTAAAAGAAATGAAATTGCAGAACTGCGTGCCAATATTCACACTTAAAGGGGAGGACTCGTGGGTGTTGTGTTACCTGCCAACTGCTGTCGCCACAGGGTGCACTTCCCCTCAGTTCCGGGGGCTGGAAATCTGAGGTCAAGGTGTCCGCAGGATGGTTTCTCGGAGGCCTCTCAGCTTGTAGATGCGCATCTTCTCCCCGTTATCATCACACGATCACATGGTCTTTCTTCTGTGGCCTTTTCTTTTATTATATAAAGATTTTTTTTAATTCATTAGAGGGACCCCTGGGGGGCTCAGCGGTTGAGTGTCTGCCTTCCACCCAGGGCGTGACCCCAGGGTTCCGGGATCGAGTCCCACGTCGGGCTCCCTGCATGGAGCCTGCTTCTCCCTCTGCCTGGGTCTCTGCCTCTCTCTGTCTCTCTGTCTCTCATGAATAAATAAAATCTCCATTTAATAAAATCTCCACAAGCAGGGGGAGAGGCAGAGGGAAGCAGAATCACTGCTGAGCAGGAGCCCAACGTGGGGCTCGGTCCCAGGACCTGGAGATCATGACCTGAGCCTAAGGCAGATGCTTCACCGACTGAGCCCCCAGGCGCCCCTTTCCTCTGTGTCCTGATTACCTAATTATCTGTGTCTTAATCGGTTCTTCTGAGGACACCAGTCATGCTGGGTTAGGCCCACCCTAGTGGCCGTGTGGGGGCCAGTGTTACCCTCTGCGTGCACGGCAGAAAGGCTCCCCTCAGGTTGGCCACTGGGTCTGAGACGCCAGGGGTTTTCTGGAAGAACAGCTCAATTTAGTATGCCTTTGGTTAATTTCCAGCACCCTAAAGCGGTTACTTTTTGACAGTCTTGTCTGGTTTTGTCATTGTATTTTAACATAACCACCTCAAAGGCCCTGTCTTCAAATATTCTGAGAGACTGGGGTGAGGACTTCAACATATAAATCTGAGGAGAACACAGCTCAGCTCGTAACGGGTCATACACCTGCCAGGACTCACCACGTGTGTCGCGGTACGTGCGGTCTGTTGTATGAGCAGTTGACTTCAGCGAACATGTCCTTAAGGGGGAGAGGACAAGAGGATGCGTAAAGGAGTGGTTACCTTTTGTAGAAGAGGCACGTGGATAGCAGATGGCGTCAAAAATGGGACTTTTGGGCAGCCCAGTGGCTCAGCCGTTAGCACCCGCCTTCGGCCCAGGGCGTGATCCTGAGGTCCCGGGATCGAGTCCCGCGTCGGGCTCCCGGCATGGAGCCTGCTTCTCCCTCTGCCTGTGTCTCTGCCTCTCTCTCTCCCTCTCTGTCTCTCATGAATAAATAAATAAAATCTTAAAAAAAAAAAAGAAATAGACGATTGTCCGACTCTATTTTCAGAAAACGATGAGGAGCAGGAGGCACTACCGTCTCTTGAGAAGCCTGGCTGGTACTCCCAAGGGAACGCCGTCCACCTCTACGAGCTTCTGAAGAAGATGACTGGCAGAAATGAGCCCAAGGTACTGTGGTGCGGGGGATCCGAGGCCGCTGCAGACGCGCCCCGTGATACGCCCGCGGTTCTAACCGCGCGGCCTCAGTTCCCACGGGGAAATCCCGTGCCGCTGCCTGCCTTCTGCTTAGATAAGCCGTTGCTCTGCTGCTCTAGACGGGGTCTGTGTCCGAAACAGAGACGAGCAGAGGTTCCAAGCGGGGCGCCCCAGTTCTGGGGGATAAGCCGGGTTCGTGTGTAGGACACTGAGGAATAAGATTCTGCTAACAGCTCAGCAGACAAGTTTTATGTGCAAAACCATTAACTGAAATCAGGCCACAGACAAGCCTGAAGAGACGCTTGCTCTCCATATCCTGGTTGCATTGTTGCTGTTGGACCCGGGGCCGTTCTTAGGGCAAGGACGCTTTGTTCTAAAAATGTTTTCTGGACAGATCAGTGGGTACCGATGGTGCCCCTCGTCCCCCATTGCCACAGCCCCCTGGGAACCCTTAGGGGTTTAATGGAGCATCCTGACGTGGAGGTTCTGGTTTTACTCCTTTAACCTCATTAAATGCAAATTGAGGGATATGGATTAGATGGGGGGAGCCTCCCAGGTCACTTGCCCAGTGCCCCATCAGCGATTCTGCTTCGGCAGGTCTGGGCAGGTCCCAGAAACCCTTGGAAAAGCGGCCGTGGTGTGCGCTCCTGCTAATCTAACCAACCGTAGCAAGTCATCTCATCCTCCACCAGTTCTTCAGACTCTAAGGGCAGGCCCACCTGGAAACACGTGGACTCTGACTTCTTCAGAAAATGGAATAAAATCAGTTAGCCTTTGCCTTTCTTCTGCCTGCAAATGCATTGTGTAATGTCGTAAAGGGGCAAAGTTGAGGCAAGTTGACCAAGGTCACCTATGATGCTGTTCAAGGACGTTTAAGGTGTTTATGGAACTTTTGTCCTACTCTGACAGCTGGTGAGGAATTTATTTTCTGCTTCACTGAAGCAACCGCTTTCTTTCACGGTTCTCACGCCCCAAACAGAATTTGCTGTCTGACTTACAGGTCGTTTACTTTGGTGACAGCATGCACTCAGACATTTTCCCAGCCCGTCATTATAGTAACTGGGAGACAGTCCTCATCCTGGAAGAGCTCAGAGGGGACAGAGACGGGAAGCCTGAAGAGTCCGAGCCTCTAGAGAAGAAAGGAAAATATGAGGTAAGGGTTTCTTTGAGCTCTTTCCTGGAAAGAAAAACCTTTCTGTTTGACATATCGTAAAAAGTACTTGTTTGTGCAGTGATGAAATCTCTTGGCCCCTTGCTGATCTTCTTGATATCTCAACTCTATTGTTGATCTTGTTGATAATTTTTTGAATAATGCCAAGATGACCCTGACCATCGGTCTTCCCAGCCCTCTGCTTCCGTCCGGTGCTATGACACCACGGGTGCTTTTTCGCTAATGCTGAGGCAGCCAGATCCCGACTCCCTATACTCATACCCTGTGTCTCTTTTGCTTGGCCATGGAAGGTATTCTCCTCTTTCTTTATGAATTAAGTTAAAAAATTGGTAGCTCCTTTAGAATTGCTCCTGAAGCTGCCGAGAATAAAATCTGGGTGAAGACTTGAGGTAAAGAAAAGTAAAATATGTCATAAATCTAGAAAGGGAGAATAGTATATAAAAGCAAAAAATAGAAAAGAAGAAAGATTAGAAAATAATATGCATTTGTCTAAATTCACCCCAGTGGAACAGTTGTAAAGAAGGAAAAACTCAAAAAAGAAAAAATAAAGAAATGAGCTATTAAACCACACAAGACGTGGAGGACCCTAAAGTGCATACTACTGAGTGAAAGAAGGCAATCCAAAAAGGCTGTGTATTGTATGAGTGCAGCTACATGACTTTCTAGAAAAGGCAAAACTACAAGAAAGTAAAAAGACCAGTGGGACCGGGGGTTCAGGAGGAGGAAGGGAGGTGATTACATGGAGCATTAGGGATTTTTGTGGTGGTAAAACTCTTCTGTATGGCATTGTAAGGGTGGGAACATGACATTATGCATTTGTCAGAGCCCAGAGAACTATGCAACATAAAGTGTTAGCCCTGATGTAAACTACAGACTTTCACTAATAATAAGGTTGTAAGAATGGTTAATTAGTGAGCAACAAATGTGCCACATCAATTAATGCGAAATGTTACTAATAGGCGAGACAGTGCGGAGAAGGGGAGGCAGAACTCTCTGTACTATCTGCTCTATTTATCCGTAAACCTAAAATCTATTAAAAAATAATAACTATAAGTAAACCCAATAAAATGTTAGAATAAGGGATTCAGGTTTTTATGTGGTTTCCATTGAGTAGGATTTAGCCTTCAATGTGATGTTGGAAGTTCTTTGGACTATTTGACTTAAGACCTTTAAAACAGTCTTTTATTTTTTTCTAAAAAAATTTTATTTATTTATTTATTTGTGAGAGACACGGGGCAGGGGTGGGGGGAAGGGCAGAGAGAGAGGCAGAGACACAGGCAGAGGGAGAAGCAGCCTCCACGCAGGGAGCCCAACGTGGGACTCGATCCCAGGACCCTGGGCCGACGGCGGTGCTGAACCGCTGAGCCCCCCGGGCTGCCCGTCTTTAAAACAGCTGGTAGGCCTTCTACCCTGGGCGACTTTGGAGAAGGTTTTCACTAAAGAGAAATTAGAAGATTGGGTTTCTTCAGTAGCCCTCCCCCTCGGATCCCTTTCCTCCTGTTAATTAGTCACAAACCCATGAACAGAGTTCATAACTGGTTTTTCGACTTGATCAAAAAGGACCTGGTCAGTCAACAGCTTGAAAATTTTATTTCCTAAGAAGCTCGAAGTACTGTTCCCCTCTATCAAGCTCTGCCTCCCCAGCCCGCCCTGCTGCACTGAACGTGGGTGAGGAAGCAAGGAGTGGGAGGGGTTGGCCGAGTGACAGGATCAGAATAAAGCCCTGAGAAGGTTCCAGTTTTGGCCCTGAACTCTTCTCCAGGCAGGTGCTTTGCCGCAGGATTCCTAGCTTTGGGCTGACACTTCATGTTGAAAAAGCAAAGCCTCCCCAAGCCCCACTTGACTCCAGAGCTGTCCCGGTCAGACTGCACGCCCCCGTGTCTCGAGGCGGGTTTGTATCGATGGGCGCATCCTCAGCAGGGGCCGCAGGCCAACCTGGTTTTCTCTAGATGGAGGAGAAGCCTCTAGGAGACACCTTTCTGTTTATATTTAAAGGCAGCTTAAAAAGTTTAAAACAATTGGGTGAGGTTTTTTTTTTAATTATCTTGTAACACAAACCAGGACCACAAATTCTCAACACCGGCCTGCTCTCGTGGTTAAGCTCGTCTGCTGTCCTCTACACGGACGCTTCTCGGCGCATCAAAGCTTGGTGTAAGCACAGCATGTCCTGAGAATTCAGATTCTTTCCTGATGTTTTTAGTTGGCTTTATTCAGCTAAAGTGAACTTTTAATGGTATAATTTGAAAACAAATCAACCAGATCACTTCAGGATTAATGTACTCATTGAACAAAAACATTTACATTTACTACATTCTGTAGAGATTAGCATTTTGTCTCACTTAGGCTTGAATTCAATTTTTCAGATATTTCCAGTAATTTCACCCTGTGTAAAACCATCTGGAACGTAAAGATTACTTTCTGCTTCCCTTCGTTTGTGACAGGAAGCTCAAGATAAGGGCAGAGGGATCCCTGGGTGGCGCAGCGGTTTGGCGCCTGCCTTTGGCCCAGGGCGCGATCCTGGAGACCCGGGATCGAATCCCACATCGGGCTCCCGGTGCATGGAGCCTGCTTCTCCCTCTGCCTGTGTCTCTGCCCCTCTCTCTCTCTCGGTGACTATCATAAACAAATAAAAATTTAAAAAAAAAGATAAGGGCAGAGAACATCTCAAATGGTACTTGAAAGGCTTATATAAGAGATTGTTTTCTAAAATCTTACTGCGTCTGTTGCTTATCCACTCAGCTTTACTGGAGCATGACAGATAAGCAAAAATGGCCCGTTTTAATGATTAAAGTAAACCTAGTTAAGTAAACCTAGTTAAAAAAGACTAATTTGTTTTTATTTATCTTTGTTTTGGGAAATAAAAGTCACTTCATTAATCTTGTAATTACTTGGACAGACTTAAATTTCATAAGATTAGCCTCCAAAAGGAGCTCTCCTCTGTAGCTTCCTTCATTACTGTTCTCATCTGTTTCTTCATTTTAAATCAAAACAAATAAAAATGTATTCTTTACCTTTTTAGAATAACATATTATGAAATTTAGGTGCCAAAATAATTCATTTTAATGATGAGAATTCTCAGCACACAAGAAAGGGCCAGGCTTTTATTAGAGAAAGGCTACCCAATAAAACCCAGTGAGGATATAATCTGTAATGGAAAAATTTAATGGGGAAAAAGCCATACTTGATGGAAACACATGCTCTTTAAAGTTCTGAGCTAGACAAAGGATATCTGTTATTAATTATATTGTGTAACACAGAAATGACCGATACCACAAGAAAAAGAACTGTGGAATTAGGGTTAGAAAACGCCAGATGTGGTTATTTCAGAGTCATATGGCAATTAGCATAGACCACCAGAGGGAATCAACAATTATGATGAAGAAGAGAGCTGTGAAAATGCTGGGTTCACGTCAGCAATCAGAAATCAATAGTTGGGGCACCCGGGGGCTCAGTCAGGTGGGTGTCTGACTCCTGATTTCAGCTGAGGTCATGACCTCAGGGTCGAGGTGGAGCCCCGTCAGGCCCCCACCTGGGTGTGGAGGTGCTTCAGTCTCCCTCTCCCTCTGCCCCGCCCTGCTTATTACCCTGTTTCCCTCTCTTAAAAAGAAAAACAATAGCTTTTCTCTGTGCCACCAGGAAGCACTTAAAAATGTGATGAGAAATAAATCATTTACAAAAGCAAAGAAAATAAATCACTGTATCACCGTCTAGGAATTAATTTAATACATCTCATGAGACCTTGACAGAGAAGTTTTTAAGTCTCTATTACAGATTCTGAACGGGTAAAAGGAATCAAAAGTACAAATCTCCAGTTATAAAATAAATGAGTCTTGGCAACTTAATGGTAACTATAGTTAATAATACTATACTTCATAATTGAGCGTTGCTAGGAGAGTAGATTTTTAAAGTTCCAACCATAAGAAAAAAATTATAATTTTTATATAATGGCAGATGTTAACTAGACTCACTGTGGTCATTTTGCAATATGTAGAAATATCAAATTATGTTGTTCTGCACCTAAAACTAATATGTCAAATATACCTTAATTAAAAGATTCTAAATACAAATGGAAAAATGGAGAGATAGACCATATTTTAAGATAACACTGATACCTATTTTCCTCAGATTTATTTATAAGGCAACGTAATGTTAGAATCCCAGAAGATTTTGTTGGACCTTCGCAAATTGATCTTGCATTTAGGCAAAACCTGAAGGCCCACAAATAGCTAAGATAATCTTGTAAAAAAGGATAATAAAGGGGAGGAATCTCACCCTATTAGATAACTAATCATGTTAGGAAGCTACAGTAATTTCTTAGTACAGTACTAATAACAAAATAGATAAAAAGGTCAAGGAGGAGAGGAAAAAGAACCCAGACATAGGACCCTGTATCACATTGCAAGTTACCGTGTAAGTGTGATGCATGATAGAGGATTATCAATCAGCCAGAAAAGATAGTTTAGTAAGTAGCACTAAGTAGTCCCAATATATGGAGAAAAATGAGTCCCTTTTTCCCCCTTATATAAATTCTAAATGGATTATAGACCTGAATATAAGAAATTTATCTCTAGGGATCCCTGGGTGGTGCAGCGGTTTGGCGCCTGCCTTTGGCCCAGGGCACGATCCTGAAGACCCGAGATCGAATCCCACATCGGGCTCCCTGCATGGAGCCTACTTCTCCCTCTGCCTGTGTCTCTGCCTCTCTCTCTTTCTCTCTCTGTGACTATCATAAATAAATAAAAATTAAAAAAAAAAAGAAATTTATCTCTAAAATTAATTGAAGAAAATCATGCAGATATTTTTGTGGCCTTAGAGTAGGGAAGAATTTCTCAAGTTCAAATCCAAATGAGCAACAATAAGTACCAAAAACGATGACTTTGTATCAATAGTAAATATTTTTGTTCAAGACACCTGGATATGTTAACCAGGTGGGTCCTCCCCTCTATAGATACACCCCTATGAAATCTCCTACACTGTAGTTGGGGATAAGATCTGGTAGTTGTGTGTATGCGTGTACATACACGTACACATTTTCCAGAACAGTACTCAGAATTTTCATCACAAGTGCCAAACGTTAGAGTTTATCGGATGAGCAGAGAGATACCTTAATAAGACCGTTCATTATTAAGCAGCCGGTCTAGGGACACCTGCGGGGCTCAGAGGTTGAGCATCTCCCTTCGGCCCAGGGCGTGATCCTGGAGACCCGGGATCAAGTCCCACGTCAGGCTCCCTGTATGGAGCCTGCTTCTCCCTCTGCCTGGGTCTCTGCCTTTCTCATGAATAAATAAATAAAATCTTAAAAAAAAAAAAAAAAAAAAAAGCCAGCCTAACAGCGTTGTCTGGTTCAGCGTGTACATGTGCTGAGTTTTCAGCTCAGGCAGGCCCCGCTGCTGAGGGATCCGAGGTGGCGGTTGAGCCACACACAGCCCCTCCTTACAGATGCATTAAAGGCCGAGGGCGCAGGACAGATCCCAGAGGATGAGAAAGGTCCCCAAACAAAACTGGGGAGGATACTTCTTTTTTCTTTTTTTTTAGGGAGAGAGCAGCAGCTCGGGGGAAGGGGCAGAGGGAGAAGGAGAGAGAGGACCTTAAGCAGCACCTGTGCTCCGCGCAGAGCCCGACGGGGCTCGATCTCAGACCTTGAGATCATGACGTGAGCCAAACCCCAGAGTCTGATGCTTCACCCCGAGCCACCCAGGTGCCCCCGGGGGAGGATCCTTCTACCGGGGAAGGAAAGAACTTCTAAGCTCTGTTTTCCTTTTTATATAGTATACGGTTTGAAATTCCTACAGTTTTTCTATTTTGATTAACTTAACGAGGGAAAAACTGGTGACATTGGAAATTAATGATAGTTTTCATTGTTCTGTTCTCTTGTTTCAGGGACCAAAGGCAAAACCTCTAAATACATTATCTAAGAAGTGGGGCTCTTTTTTTATTGATTCAGTGTCGGGATTGGAAAACACAGAAGACTCATTGGTCTACACCTGGTCTTGTAAGAGAATCAGTACTTACAGCACAATCGCAATTCCAAGTATTGAAGCAATAGCAGGTAAGCAGGAAAATACTTATGAACTTTAGCTGTTACACAGCAATGATGTAAATACTAGAATTCTTGTCTTTCAAACAAGAAAATCTTCCCATGGCATTTGTTTTTCTTGGGATACACGTAGGTCACAGCAACCCGGGTAGTTAGGACCTGCCTGTCTCCCGGAGCCAACTACAGACGACAAAGCTGGCCTCTTTTTTTTTTTTTTCTTTTTTTTTCTTTTTCTTTTTTTTTTTTTTTTAAGTCGGCTTGGAGTCCTAGGATAAAAGGAAAAATTACCAGGATAAGATGCGAAAGAAGCCAAGTAAGGTGAACCCGACTTTGGGAGCTGCTTTTCCCTTAGTGTTTGCTAATCCTAGGGAGGGTCCCAGAGCAAGTGCGTGGGACTCGCATTAGCTTCCTGAGCCTCCAGACATGGGAAGTGGAGGGTGGGATCTGCCTGAGGACCGGTGGGCCTGATGGACTCTCTTCATCTGTGTTGCGACCCTGAATTTACCTTAAGGATAACTAAAGCTCAGTGTTAGGTCAGCTAAATCCCTAAAACTAGATTGAGAATATTCTCTTAAAGGAAGATAACATCATTCTGGGACTCAAATTACTAATAATATGGTATATGTTAATTAAGTTGAATTTAAATTTTAAAAAAATTTTAATGATGTCAATCCTTTTATTATACGGTTAGATATTGATAAGTCAAAAATGCATGTTGCAATCTCTAGGGTAACTACCAAAGAAACCGTAATGAGATACATACTGGGCTAATTATATAAAATAATCTTAAAATCTAAAAGAAAACTACAATGGGAAGAAAGAGTATGAAAAACAAGACAAATGGAGAGTATTCAGTGAGATGCCAGATTTAAAGCTGAGTAATTACATTAAGTATAGATGGCAAAAATGAAATGACGGAACCCAACTCTGAGCTGTTCAGAAAAGACCTCTCTGAAATATCAGGACACGGGCAGTTTGAATATCAAAAGGTGGCAAGAGGTGATACCATGTTAGTGATAACTAAAAGAAAGAGTTCGCTGTATTGAGTGAAGCAAAGTAGACATAAAGGAAGGAATCCATCACTAGCATGAAAGAGAACGACGACTTCCTGACAGTAAATTCAGTTTTCAGAAATAGATCTGAGAGTCTGAGGTCTTCATAGGGCCCCTGATTAAGGTCAGAGCTTCATCCCTCCGTTTTCTTAAAAAGAAGAGACTGCTGAAAAACCCGCTGTGCTTGCAGAGGTTTGTGCTTTTGCTTGCTTATTAATTTCCTGCAGTTCCGCCCCAGACCTTAGCAACACTCCTGAGGAGAAGCCAGCAGAGTCCAGCAGCCGTCCCCCCGCGGCAGACTCCTGGCACGAGTCCCCCTGCCCCCTCGGCACTGCCCCTGCTCGGCGCCTGCCTCCCGAGCTCGGGTGGCCCAGGCCCCGGGTCCTGGCGGCCTCTCCAGGGGCTTCACCCTGATGCTTGTATTTTATTCGGCTTTGCTAGCTGTCCTAGCTCCAGGTCCTAAGCGGAGGTCTACTTAGGTTTTTTGAACCTTAGATTCTTCTCTTGAATCAGGAATAATACACCAAGCTGCGTTTCCTCCCTCACGAGATGGATGTGCAAGAAAGTAAAGCGAGATGTTCATCTGAGTTATTGATAGGGTCGTGGTGGTGACGTGATGATAATGACGACCCTGAAGTACATACACCCTTCCCACAAGGCCACTCCCTATGCCAGCATACAAACCCGGCATGTCAGTATATCCTGCTCATTAAAATAAGATCTCCTCATTCATTTCAAAAGAATAGTTTAATTTTCACTTTGTTCCGTGCTTGTACACATAAAATTAAAGAAAGATCACCTAAATATATGTCTTCCTTTTACAATTTTCCTGTCAAAGAAATGAAACTTGAAAAAAAAAAAAAAAAACTAAAAAAAAAAAAAGAAATGGAACTTGTAATTTGAAAACAGGGGCTAGCCCAGAATTAAACCTATTATTTTTAATTTTTATATTTTACTCTTCCTTTATTTCAAATTGACTCAAATTTATAGAGAGAATAAAGTAATGTGATAATGGAAGGCAATGAATTACTGTATAGTACGTGGATCAACCCTGGTCCAATGGGATGCAGTTATGAAACAGTAAGAAAGTCAAAGTAAAGTGCATCTTCATTATTCCAGGATTTAAATATTTCTCTGAAGAACTGGAAAATAACCCCCCCCTCCATCTTTTGGGGTAATCACTTTCCCATAAAGAAGCAGTAATAACATTAGTGCACCTTCCATCTTCATTTCCCAAAAGCTTTCTTCCTCGGCCTCCTGGAAAAGACCTTGGCGCTGAGCTTTTGTCTTTCTGACTTTTCTCAGGAGAAAATAGTAAGAAGGAAAAAAAAAAAAAAAAGAAGAAGAAGGCCTTAACGGTAGTCAGACAAAGCTAAACAGGTACCGATTTTTTGTGGGGAAAGAAGGAGAGGGAGGCCCTGCCATACTCGCTTGTTGATTTTGCTGCCCAGGGCAGAGGCGGGTGTTGGTCTCTAATTAGCGCCCTGCCGTGTTCACGTTCTCAGAGAGGAGAGATCGGTCATTGCGGGAACAGTCAGTAGGGCGGATGCTCCTGGGTGCCGAACCTCACCTCTCCAGGAGGGACGGTTGAAGCAAAACACGATGGCCGTGGCCTCACCTGTTGACGACAGAATAGAATCTTTATATACATGTTGTCCTGCTAATATCTCTTTTTTAAAAAGTTCCAAGAGTTGTTCTGTTTCTAATATATTTTACATAGAACTTACTGTATCAAGAATATTTGTTCATTTTGGCTCAATTAATTTAATTGGTAGATAATATTGTTGATATTAGAGTGTATTTAATACACAGGGTTTAATAGAATATTGTGGTAAATAAAAATTCAGGTGTTGTCTGCCTGTCTCTTTTCTTCCAAATAGCACCAGAAATGACCTTCCTAAAACCGAGGTGCCACTCTTTCCCTCCTGTTGAATCCCCAGCGTGCAGAGCCTTGTTTTGACAGAAGAGTCATCTGCTCTCACCTGGTCATAAAATGCCCATATTTCTTAACAGTAATGGGTCTTTTCTGCTACCTGGAAGAGAAAATCAGATGTTTGCTTTAAATGAGATAAGAGGTGAAAAATAAACAAATACTCCCTCTTTGCCTCTGAAAACTTTTTTGCATTCATGAAATGTTTCTTTCTAAATAGATGCCTCCTTAGAGTGGGTTATCTCATTGACAGTTAAATACAAATATTCATTTTTACAGATTTTATAAGCTTGTACTTATATACATTACAGTAATGATTGGTTTACAAGCACTGTGATGATGTAACCATTTTTAACCTTATAATAATAGTTACGCAGAGACCTAAACATTCACTTCAGCAAATTGTAGGAAAGGCAAGCAGACGGCTGGTTGACCTCTTAGCCTGTATTGTCTTCGTGGCTTATCAGAAATCCAAGAGCTCAGATATATAATTTTAGAAACTCAGTATTAGCAATTGCCTTTCTAATGCCTTTTTAATGTGTGGCTCAAAACATACCACAGCCAAGTGAGCAGTCGAGACCAATGAAATTCTCTAATATTGAACGTTTTTCTGTTTACAGCATCTTAGGTTTCTCGGGCACCAGAAAGGCAGTATTCCTTGTTCCCAATCTCAGCACTGGTTTTTTTCCCCAGGATTAACTCCTTGAGCTTGAGGATTCTCACTGGCATTTAAAATACAGTATAATCTTTATGCTAGTGTCATTTTCAAAGTACTCAGGACTTATGAAATTTTTGAAATAAGGATTATTGCCCAGTATCTGCATATGAAATGATTATCGTAACATGACACATATCACAGTGTTTGAAGACATGTAGGAAGAAGATATCTGAAGGCTAGCTTTTGAGAAACTTATATAAAGTTGTCACAATTCCTCGCCATCAATAAAGTATGCGTTTTATGTTCTCTCTCCCAGTTTCCTTGTGGCTGTGTGCACATGCGTGTGTGTGTGTGTGTGTGTGTTGCTTCTCATATGGAGAAAGCTGCCACATTATGTATATTAAAATACTTATTTATCTAAGCATTCAAAAATTATTCTTAGTAACTCTCGTACAGCTTCGGGCCATGAAGATTATTAGTTCTCATTTATCAGTTACATGATGCTCTGAGTAGAGCCTGAGAGACTTTTAAATTAAAAAAAAAAAAAATCAGATGAGCATTCTTATTTTATGTGTTAACTTTTGTACAGAGAATGTTAAAATTAAACTCACCAGTTAGATCTCAAAGATGATTTATAAAACATCTAAATATATTTTGACTTAAATATTATTGTAAATTTTATAGAGAAAGACATTTATACTCTTCATCTTACGTGCAACCTATCCAAGCAACAAAAAAAATACTGAAATTGTTAAACTCTAAAAATAAAGTTTTTATTATCAATGACTCAAATTTTGATATGTTTATAAACAGCCTTTTAAGACTTGCAGAATAATAAAAAAAATTTTTTTTTCCAGAATTACCCCTGGACTACAAATTCTCAAGGTTCTCTTCAAGCAATTCAAAAACAGCTGGCTACTATCCAAAGCCTCCGTTGATTCTATCAAATAATGAGACACTGACAACCAAATAGACTGTCTTTACTGAAAAATGAAGAACCATATATGCAGCAAATGTACTGTAAAATGTTACTTTTCAAAAAATACTGTAAAATGCTTTATAGGAACATATTCTGAATGATAATTGACCAAGAAATCGATAATGTCTTTCCATAGGTCTCCTTTCTGTATAGAACATCTTGATGCCCAGCAACTCTCATTATACTGAAATCTCAGTATCCTAGAACTGAAAAGAACCTTATTAATATTTTCTACACCAATAGTTCTGAGATTAGGACTCACCTGGGAGGATATATACATACATATTCACACACACACACACACATTTACACATATGCTAGACCAGCGGTCCTCAAAGTGTGGTCCCCAAGCTATTAGCACAGCATCACCTGAGAACATGGTAAAATTCAAATTTGCAGGCTCCACCCAAGACCTGCATAATCAGAAACTCGGGGGATGCAGCCCAGCAACCTGTGTTTAATATTAGTGTGAATCATGTACTAAGGTTCAAGAATCACTAGCTACACCATAACCTCCAGAGATTGGTTTAATTGGTCTGGAAATAGAGATGAGCACAGACATTTACCTGCCCCAGGAAAATGCAGCCAGAATTGAGAATAACTGATCTATATCTGTTCCTTCCACTTACAACCAAGAACACTGAGTCTAGTGAGAATAAATGATATTTCCAAGTTATCAGGCTTTATGCTATTTTTATGTTTTCCGAAACAAGAAGATAAAGAGGATTTCTTTGAGACACACAGCCAGTATGGGACAGAAATGAGAAGCCAACTATTTCAACCTTCAATGTTACTCATAAGGATTTTCCCCCTACTAGTGTTAAAGGCTGTATAATTAATTTTCATTCACTTTTTAAGGCATATATTCTCAATGGTACAAAAATTGGTTCTTGGGGTGAAAAAAATATCAGATACTGCAATGAATTGTGGCCCTCCAAAGCTCCACCCTGCCCAGTAAATCTTATTCTTTGGTATTAATTTCTCTCATTAGGGAGAAATATAAATTTATTAATTAAATTTAATTTGGTTGAATTTAATTTTCCACTGGGAGGGGATAATAATGAGAAAAAGGTTGATAAAAACACTTTCAGAGGTTTTATAGTTATACCACAATCCAGGATTATTGTGTTCCACGTGCTTTATGTAGGACTGACAGTAGCTACTTGTGGCAAGATGTCAGAAGCCAGATGTTTACAGTAAATTCTTAGCCACTCTTTATGCTATAATTTCACTCTGTCCATTAGGACAGTGTCAGAAAACACAACAGTCACTATCATTATTTCACCTGGATTGTAGCGGAGAACTTCACATATTGACACATGCAATGAAAAGATAAATTATTTCATTAAATTTTTAAATGCTCAAATAATCCCAAATGTATTGTGAGAATGAGTATCTCAGGGTGGGCAGATAGTTACTGAAATTTTTTCCTCAATGTCAGTAGCTCTGTTTGATACCTGCTAAGTATATGGTAATGTACTTGAAATTGCTTTCCAGACTCTTACTGGAATATGGTAACACAGTCAGCTTAGGGCTAAATCAAAGATGATGTCTCATGTATACAAAGAGATATTTAATTTCTTTAAAAATAAAGCTATTTTTCCTTATGTGGATTTATTTTGTCAATGGCAAAGAATAATGTATCTTTAAATGCTTATAAACTGCAACTGTTAATAAGAAAAATGAGAAGCCCAAAATAAGCTAGTTGTACATTTTTGGTCACTGAGTGAAAAGAAAAAAGAAAAAAGGACTCAATTCAGAACTTCTCATCCTACTTTTACCAGTACTCACCAAAGGAATCCGAACAAGTTACCACCTACCTAATCTGACCTGTTTCTTCCATCTTGTCAAAAGACAAGGTTAGAGTTTATTTCCAAGTTTCCTTCTACCCTTGTAGCAGAGTCAGTGCTTCTAATGAATGTTGTTTTTCTGTTGGACTATAATTAGACTTTTAAATTTTTTGTGTCTAAAAACTGCCGGGATTTCTAAATGAATATGAAAGGTAAAAATAATCCAAAAATGGCACTATAAAAATTAAAAAGAGGGGTCCCTGGCTGGCTCAGCAGTTGAGTATCTGCCTTTGGCTCAGAGCATGATCGCAGGGTCCTGGGATCGAGTCCCGCGTCGGGCTCCCTGCATAAAGCCTGCTTCTCCCTCTGCCTGTGTCTCTGCCTCTGTCTCTCTCTGTGTCTCTCATGAATAAATAAAATCTTTTAAAAAATTAAAAAGAAATCAAAGAAGAAAAGCTGTATATTCTTCAATAAAGTTAAATGAAGCAAGAAAGCAAGGAAAATTATGTAAATGGACAGAGGACTTAGTTTAGTATTAGCATACAAGCAAACTCATCATCTAAAAGATAACTGCAAATAAATGCAAGGGATTTGAGATTAACTTTTTGGCCACTCTTGGTCTCAGCAGAGGAAAGATCTGCATGTCACAATGGTAGTAACAGTCTGTCAGAATTTGGTTTTTGGAATATTGAGGTAGCAGAAACTTCAGCTCAACCATGAATTGCAATCTAAAATCAACTGAAGTCGACTCCTAAAATTCATGGCTCTGAACTGCACGGATCTGCTTATATGCAGATTTTTCTTGATACAATTCTGAAAATGTATTTTCCTTATGATTTTAACATTTTCTTTTTTTCTAGCTTACCATATTATAAAAATACAGCATGTAACACATATACAAAATACGTGTTGTTCTCAGTAAAGCTTTCAGTTAACAACAGTAGCGTGTTCCTCAGGTGTGGCAGGGGACTTACATGGTACACATGTATTTTTGACTATGCGTGGGGAGGAGGCCCTAATTCCCACATTCAAGGATCAACTGTACTTCTGAGTTTGTTAAACTTCAAATCGGGTACTCTTTCCCCACCAATTTTCATATCCAACAACTTTATGTGTATTTAAAGCAAATATATGTATACATATATATATATACACACACATATATGTGTATACACACACTTGTTGAACTGGTTTGAATGAAAATCAAATCTATGTGATTATGCTGTATACAACAAACCAGCATAGGATGGAATGTCAAACCATCTCTGGATATAATAACCTTGACTCCGTATTAGAATCACATGGATAGCTTTTTCTTAAATGTGATGTTTCAGGAACATTCCCTTGGGTCTTCTCAGGCTCTTGAGAAGAAGGTTTAAGAGCTGATTTCCAGATTAGTGCAAGACTAGGATAGATTCAAGAGTTAACTCACCCAATGTGCGGCCCTTGAAAATCCTTGGGTCCAGTTCATATAGGGTAAATCTAAAAAGGTGTCTGTTGTTGGTATCTAGAATCATCCTCAGAAATAATGGTGGTAAGTGCTCTTTACTAGGCTACTTCATGTTCCTTATTCCCTACAGTATCCCTATGAGGTGTGTATAATTATTAAAATTTTACAGATAGGGATGCTGGGTGGCTCAGTGGTTGAGTGTCTGTCTTCGGCTCAGGGCGTGACCCCGGGGTCCCAGGATCGGGTCCTGCATCGGGATCCCTGCACGGAGCCTGCTTCTTTCTCCCTCTGCCTGTGTCTCTGCCTCTCTCTGTCTCTCATGAAAAAATAAATAAAATCTTTAAAAAATAAAATAGAATCTTACAGATAAGGACACTGAAATTGACGGAGGTTAAATAACATACTTGCTAAAAATTGTACTGTTACTAAGGAACAGAGTCTGTACATGAGCCCAAGTTTCACCCCAAAACTCATGCCCTTAGTTGACTAACACCTAAGTTTTCCAACATTGGAAGTAGATTGGGGCAAATTCTCAGTCTGAACCCACGTTTCAATTTAACAGTCACACCATGCTAGGACATGTGAGGGATTAGAAATAAACAGGCTCTGTCCTAAAGTAACACAATTCAGTAAAAAATATTAAACCAAAGTTCTATACCATAGAACTTAACCTGTTAGAGTAAATCAAGAACCATGGGAGTAAAACGTATAATGAGCTCTACTCTTCCTGGAAGCCGCACATACTAAAGCCCTCGGTAAGCAGGTCTACTCTTCCTTCATACTCAGGTTCCAATGTTCACCTTGAATACTGAGCAAATCTCCCTCTTTGGTGCTGAGGAAACCAAAATGGAAAAGGAATAATGAAAACTGCTCCAAACTTAATGGGAGGTGGGATATCTGAGTCTATTGAGAGATGTTAGGTCATTACTTAGAATGACAACTACAGCATCACATAGATTGCCTAACAGGTTCTCATACCATGCACCTGTTCTCAGAGTCTTAAAAAAAAAAAGACTTTATTTTACTTTATTAGTGCTTCGGCCTTGGCACTTTCTTGGTAAAGACTAAAGCTTAACAAAGAGATTGGGGCACCTGGCTGGCGCAGTCGGTAGAGCACGAGACTCTTGATCTTGGTTGTGAGTTTAGCCTCACACTGAGTGGGGGAGATTGTACTTAAAAAAATTTTTTTGATCTTTAAGAAAATGATTAAAATAAATAAATTACTAAGTGCCTATTAAAAGCAATCACCATGTTGAATCAATTTAAAAATACTCAAATTCTCTAATACAAATGTCAACATGTCTTTACAGTTCCTAGCAACTAAATATCATAAGATTTAAAGTCCTTTTGGTGCATTTACTCCCTTTGATGAAGACGACAAACTTCTATTTTCATTCATGTTTGCAGCAATCAAGATCGCATATGTAAATCTCAGTAGCGTTTTAATCTGTAGACTGTATGGAACCCTGAACTAAGTGATAAAAGTGCCCCTTTCAAAGACCAATCATGAATGAATGAAAAACAGCCTTCAGCTGAGTCCTGATTATTCACATAGTTTTTGTTTTATGCCAAATTTAGTACAAATGTTTATGATGGTAGTGGAAGATAATCTAGGCTTGAAATTAAAAAATACATGTCTCTGTGACTTGCATCTTAGGCACATCTACTTCAACTTTCGGAGCCTGTTTTCTTTAAAAAAAAAAAAAAAGATTTTATTTATTCATGAGACAGAGAGAGGCAGAGACACAGGCAGAGGGAGAAGCAGCCTCCATGGACAGAGCCCGACGTGGGACTAGATCCCGGGAAGGCAGGCGCTAAACAGCTGAGCCACCCGGGCTGCCCTCTGAGCCTGTTTCCTTAAGTATCTAAACGGAGATAGTAAAACTTGTGTGAGAATAGTGAAAGTAACACGAGAACATAAACGGACGTGCCTGACCCCTCAGATTTCTTAGGACTGTCAAACCAGAGACGGTATCTCTGATGCGAACAGATATCCAAGGCTCAAATTGTGACTCTATAGGGCAAGGAATTTTTTTTTTAAGATTTTATTTATTTATTCATGCGAGATACAGAGAGAGAGCCAGAGGGAGAAGCAGGCTCCATGCAGGGAGCCCGATGTGGGACTTGATCTCAGGACTCCAGGCCTACGCTGTGGGCCGAAGGCAGGCGCTAAACCGCTGAGCCACCCAGGGATCCCATAGAACAAGGAATTTAATAAGAATACAGATAATTTTGGTTTTTATGATACACACATTACAGAAACTTGAGTCAACTGGAGAAAAAGAAGCAGGAGCTGCAAGAGGAGTAACGGGGAGAAGGGACCTTGAGCAAGGAAGGTTAGACAAGACTTTTGTCATCGTCTGGTCTAATACCCAGAAATGGAAGAATGCCCAAGGAGATTCTGTTATGTGGGGACTAGGGAAATTATGAAGTATGACCCTACGAACAGGGCAATAGGCCTGTGCAGACCAAATGATACTTGTTTGGTGATCAGAGGATGCGAGAACCTCATAACCGATTTGGAGGTCTTCGTAAGGAATAATTTGGGTCTAGAATTGAGAAGAAAAAAGGCAATGAAAAGAAATGGGGCAGGGACATAGGAGTATACCAACTGGTAAGTGAAACCTACAGAATGTCTAATTTAGTATAATTTTATTCAACAGAACAGAAACCATCGTAATCTAACAAAAGAGTAGCACCAACCTACTAGGAAAATGAATACTATTGGTTAAAGCTGATAATAAACCAACGACAATAAAAATGACATTTTTCTGACCATGTCCAGAAAAGGATAAGAGAGACAATGCAGGAAAAAAAAATCACTGAATCGAAAAGGTAAAATGAACACTACAAGTATAATTTACAATCAAGATAGGTATAGAGGTTGCAATGAAAACATAGTTCTCTAAAATTTAAAATTTTCCAGGTCTAGGGCAGCCCTGGCCTGTCAGCAGTTTAGCTCCGCCTTTGGCCCAGGGCCTGATCCTGGAGACCCCGGATCGATTCCCATGTCGGGCTTCCTGCGTGGAGCCTGCTTCCCCCTCTGTCCCTCTCTCTCTCTGTGTCTCTAATAAATAAATAAAATCTTAAAAAAAAAAAGTTATCCAGGCCTAGAAAAATTATACTTAAGCAAGTAAAACTTGCAAGAATGGACTGCACCAAGAGTCAGCAGGTCTGTTTAGTAATAATTTGGGGCCATTTATGTAAAATTTTTGTTTAGATGGCTACAAATACCATTCATTTTCACAGATCTTGCAATAGCCAGGGCCCTCCCAACTCCTAACCCTTCATGTGACAGCTGCTGGACTAACAGCAGCAGTCCTGCCTAACAGGACTTAGTCATTGAGATTGGGATGTGTGGGATCAGGTTTCTAGATACTATGTCAGTCACAATTTGTTATTCTTTCTTTTTAAAGCACTGCACCTTGTAGGAAAAGAAATTAAGAAGCACTTGTAGAATATACAATGATTAACTCCTTCCAAAAATCTATCTTCTGAGGAAAGAGTAAGATCACGATTAACACAAATGTAGTAAACAAGGATGGTGCATTAAGAATAGTTTTCCACTAAGTCAGTCAAAGCCAAATACCATTCTGACTTCATTCATATGTGGAATTTAAGAAACAAAGGTGGGGGGGGGGGGGGAAGAGACCAATCAAGAAACAGTCAATTATAGAGAACAAACTGATGACTCAGACCGGAGGTGGTGGGGGATGCTGGGGGATACCTTAAATGGGTGATGGGGATTTAGGAGCGCACTTGCTAAAATGAGCACCAGGTGGCGTATGAAATTGTTGAATCACTGTATTGTAGACCTGAAACTAATGTAACAGTGTAGGTTAATTACCTGGAATTAAAACATAAAAAGCCAAAAATGTTTTCCGCTGTAAATATTTTAAGTGACCAAAAACAAGAAATGGTGCTTTAATTACCTTCAAAAACTATACTGGTTGAATAGAAAAATTATGTTCATGAGCATGTAGTTAGGCCTCTTATTTACCATTTTCTAAGCAAAAAAGCACCTTAGAAATTTGGTGGCTGGTTTTTTGTTTTTTTGGTTTTTTTGGAAACTTCAGGACAAATGTTTACTGTGATAATTTGATAACTTTAATGATTTCCCAATCTTTTATTAGACTAGACAACACAGAACTTTATTTTTATTTTTTGTTGAAAACAAGAAATACAGCAGACTGACAGACTTTATTTTTCCTTTGAGCACACAGAATACTAAAGTACTTAACGATCCTTGTTTAGTTTGACAGAGCAGTTCTACAAGTACTTACACTGGTCAGGGACATTAATGTCAAGTACCACGTTACTATTAGGGCAAGGAATATCACGACAATAGGAGTTATGGGGGTTTTTTAGAGATTACTTGCACAAGACACAGCAACAACTTGCAAGATTTCAAAGATCACATTCAAATTATATTTCTAAGAATAGAACTACGGGTGAAGACAGACCAGGACAAGCTGATATATTAATGAGTGTTCACAGGTTTCATACTGCGCAGGAAACAAGTTCGGTATTTTTGCACACGTTCTCAATTACGAGCAAAAAGCAGGCCTGTAAGTGTCGATTTTGCCAGCAAGCAAAAGTAGAGAAAGGAATGAGCAGGATTTTACTCAAACACAGAGAAACAAGGAGCATATACCACTAATTTTCCACAGAGAAAATCACTCCTATAGTAATAGAGAGAAAACATCCAGACTTGCATCTTCGTGTACAAAAATCTACTGGTGAATTCAAGGGAATTCGGGAAAAGTCCTCCAAGCATCCTGTTTAAACATCAAGCACTCTGAGACCCCCTGGGCTCCCGGAAAAGCTCCCCCCCCCCCCCCCCGGGGCTCCAGCTTCCCGGGGCCCTTCCAAGACCACTTCGCAGCAGTCGGGCCTCGGCGACAGCAAACACCCCCTCCCCCCTCCCCCTCCCCCCCGCGGTGCCCAGGCCTCCCTAGCGCTCCGGGAGCTTCGGGCAAAGCCTTCCGGGGGGAGGGGGGAGGGGAGAGGGGGGAGAGGAGGGGAGGGGGCGGCGGGCAGTCGGGGCCGCACGCGCAGCCGCCGGAACACTCAGCTGCACACACCCCGACCCCGGCGGGGAAGCCTGGCGTCTCGGCAACGCGGCCGGGTTTCTAGGGACGGAAGCGGGGGCGTGAGGAAGCAGGGGAGGGTGCCCCGCAGCGCTGCCCCGGGTTGTTTCTTGGGGCTCCCCGTCCCCCCAGTTTCCAGGTCTAAAGAAGGAGAGTGAAACTCCGCTCCGGCCGCCTCGGTGGCCACCGGCTCCGGCTCTCCTTAAATCCGTCCCGCGCCGCCGCCGCCCTTCCCTGCTTCCCGGGGACTCCAGGGCGGGCAGGGCGGGGGGTCGCCGCGGCCCCGACGCCCCGAGTCGCCCACAGGTCTCCGTCGGAGGCTCTCGGAGCTGGGGGGCGGGGCCGGGAGCAGGTGAAGCACAAAGCCCGCCCGGGCCCCCGAGGCTCTCCACTTCGGAGCTCGAGCTGTTCTAGAAAGAGGGGGAGGGGCGGGAGGGCGGGAGGGGCAGGAGGGGGGTGCAGGTACGGGGCGGCCCCCCGGAGCGCAGCCGGGTCCTCCGAGCCCCGGGGGGTGGGGGCTGCCCAGGTCCAGGGGCCGCGGCGGCTCCGGAGGGCCACGCTCCAGGCGCGAGCACAGAGCGCTGCCCACCTGCAGCAACAGACTTGCAAGACACAAGGGGCGGGGGGGGGTTCCCGGGCCCCCGGCAGAGGAGCCACGCGGCTGCACCGGGCGCTCGCCGGCCGCCTCATTCCCGCCTCAGCCGCCTCAGCCGCCTCAGCCGCGCGGCGGCCGGTGAGCAGCTGCACTGAGGGCCGGGGCCGGGGCCGGGGCCGGGGCCGGGCCGAGGCGGCGCGTGCACGCGGGACGTGGACCAGGACGCGGGCATCCAAGGGTCAACCTTACAAGCGACTGAGGGGTGAGGAGAAGCGGGGCCGCCGCGGGGCCGCGCCGAGACGGGCGGACAGAGGGCGTGCTGCGGGCCAGGCGCAGGGCCGGGGCGCGGGGGCGCGGGGGCGGGGGCGCGGGCGGCCGGGGCGCCGCTAGCCGGACTGGAACCGGAAGGACCTGGGGCTCTCGGCCGGCTGCCTCGCGGGGTCCCGGATGCCCCGGCGCGGCCCCTCGCCCATCAGGTAGTACTGCAGGGGGTTGGGCCACAGCTCGGCCTTGATGATCTCCGCGATCCTGTCGAATTCTAGGAGGCTGTGGTCCGAGAACCAGTTGAAGAAACTGGGGATGGTGCTTCCTTCCCGGTTCCTGTGGATGTGAGCCTGGGGGTCCTGGCCCCGGTGCCAGCGGATGGGCGTGGCCAGGGACACGACCCGGCCCGAGGACCTGCGCTCGTACTCTTTGACGAGCCCCTCGTTGCGGAAGTAGGGGTTGCCCTGGAAGATGAACTTGAACTTGCAGCCGGCCCTGGGGTGCTTGAGCTCCTCCACCTCCAGATTGATCATGTACCTCATCATGTCCTCATCCTGGCCACTGATCATGGGCGCCAGCTGCGGGTGGTTGCGGAAGGCCGTGACCCAGAAGCCCGGGATGTTCTGGATGATGAAGCTCCTGCGCTGCATGTGGAGCCTGCGCATGCGGCCGAACTTGCGCTCCAGCTGCAGGAAGGCCCGGTCGGCCTGGGCGTTGACGTTCGACAGCTCCTGGTCGATGGCCTCCAGCGAGTCCATGCAGCTGCCGACCTTCGGGGCCTTGGCCCGCGCCTCCTCCTGGGTCCCCGCCGCCCCCTTCTCCTTGGGCATCGCCTGCCCGTCCTCCGCCGCCCCCGCGGCTGCTCCCTCCCCCTCCGCGGCGCACTTGGCCGGCAGCTCCTTGGCCTTCGCCCCCGGCGCCCCCTGCGCCCCCTGCGCCCCCGACGCCCCCGCGCCGCAGGCTTCTAGGGCTTTCTCCGCAGCAGGGCCCCGCGGCTCTCTCCGCGGACAGCCGTGCTCCTGGGCACCGGCGGCGGCCGAGCCTTCCGCGGGCAGCAGGCGCTCTCGGGGGCCCGCTCTGCCCGCCCCGCGGCCGCGACTCCCGAACACTCGAACGCGGAGCGCCGGGGCGCCTCCAGCCGGGCTCCGGGCCGGGGCGCCCCCCGCGGCCGTCTGCACGCCGCCCTCACCCGCGTCCGCCATCCCCTCGGCCCGGCCCGGGGTCGCGTCCGGGGGGCCCGGGGCGGGGTCGGCCTCCGCCGCCGCCGCGCCGCAGTCTCGGGCGGCAGGGAGGTGCCTGCCCTCGGCCGGCGCGCTCATCTCGGGGCAGGGACCCGCAGCAGGACGGCGTCCCGGTCCCCGCCGCTCGCGCACTCCCGGAGGATGCTGCTATGGCAACCGCTGACGTCACGGCGGCCGGAGGCGCGCGTCCTCACGTCGCGCGAGAGTTCGCGGGGCCTGGGGATTCCGGGTTTCCGGGGTCTGCGCGCGCGGGCGTGGGTTCGCGGGCCGCGGCGGCGGCGGCGCTTCCGGGGCGCTGGGTGAGTGTCCCCGCCGCCGCGGCCCCGCGCTCCCCTCCCTCAGGCGAGGACGCCGAGGGGCCCCCGAGGCTGGAGGTGAGCAGAGCGGCGGCCCCGCGGCGGAGGGCGGGACCCGGGAGCCTGCCTCTCCCTCGCCCGGGTCTCTCTCTCTCTCTCTCTCTCTCCTGAGTAATTAATTAGAATCTTAAAAAAAAAAAAAGTGGTGACTTACGCACCTCGGCGCGGTGGAGACGGAAGCCTCGGCCTTCCCGACCGGACACCACGAAGGCTGCGCCCGTCGGCCGACCCCGGGGGCGACCGGACGCCAGGCCCGCTGCGCTCTGAAGTAATACACGCGGTCAAGGTACGTTCCTCACTGGCGTCGACCCACTCGCGCGAGCGCGCAGACCCGGCCTTGAAGCATCACGGAAAAAGACGTGATCTCAGGAGAGTGTAATTTCCAAAATGGCACGTGCCGTGGATGTGGCCCAGCCCTGAGCCGGGAGGAGCTCCTGCTTCGGAGTCCGCGCGAGCTCGAAGCCCAGGAGTAGTTGCCACAATAGCCCCTGTGGTAGTCCCCGGCGGGCGGGAGCAACAGCAGCTGTTTGTTCGCAGGCACTGCAACTCGTAATCGTCCAACTAAAAATATTTTAAGTGGCGTCTAAAACGTCAGTGTTAAAATAGCTACCCGAAATGTGCCTTTTCCAGTCAGTTCATACGATTCATCTAGCAGTGGTGTTAATTCCGTACCACGTGCTGTTTGCTGCAGTGTGGAAATACTGGTGTTGATCCTTAGACAAACGCAAGAATGAAGGAAAACTTGAATTTTGCATATTTTTGTTCCGCATCTTAAATTCATATTAGAAAAATGTTTGTGACTCTTTGTGATAGAAACTACTACGCTACAGAGCACCCCAGATCATGATCGCTTTTAAATTAGGACTCGGGAGAGGATCCAGTGAAAAGTCAGGGTGTAGGGGAAACAGAGTTACGGAAAAGTAGCAGGTGTATTGAGGGAGGTAGTGCAGACCCTGTGCAACTAAGAATGAGGTGCTGAGAGAGATACTGGCAGGTGGCACAGAGGAGCAGCCTGTCCCGCAGCTTCATGGGGTAGCTCACAAAGGTTTACCAGACAGTTCAGAAACATTCAAGATATTTTTGTGCCCCTAGTCCGCCTACTCAAGGACAGACTGTCCAGATTGACTGCTACCAGCTAATCAGATAACCCATAAAAACTGTACAAACAGGGATGCCTGGGTGGCCCCCTGGTTGAGCACCTGCCTTTGGCTCGGGGCGTGGTCCTGGAGTTCTGGGATCGAGTCCCACGTCAGGCTCCCTGCGTGGAGCCTGCTTCTCCCTCTGCCTGTGTCTCTGCCTCTCTCTGTCTCTCTCATGAATAAATAAGATTTTTTTAAAAAATTAAAAACTGTACAAACAAGATGCACTCTTCTCAGACTACAATTATTTTTCTCTCCTTTTTTCCCCCGTTTTAATAAATCCTGTTTTGCCTCTGTGGGGTGAAATCCATTTACTAATTTATCCTCTTTGTAAATAAGTAAACATTGTGCTATAATTTAGTGTATTTGTGACTTTGGGTTATACTTTGACACTGCTCTGCCTTGTTTCCTTTCTTAAAGAATCCATACAAGAAAGGTAGCATTTGCTATTTGCAACAGAAAATTAGAAAGTTACTTAAAACTACTGCTACCTCTGAACCTTTTTTCTTTTGTTGCATATACAAAGGACTTTTATCTCCACTGCTTGAAACATCCCCATCCCTAGCTTTGATTGTTCCTGTCAAGGGGATCATTTTCCACAATAATAACCTGCCCATCCTTGAAACTCCATTCAAGCTTACCTCATGTAGATTGCATTAGCATTTTAATGCATTTAATAATCCTAAACAAGGACCCAGGATCACAGGGTTGACTCCCTCATGATGGAGACATATATTAATTGCCAAACTGCCTCCTCCCATCTCCTATGCATGACCTTCCCTTATCACCTTACCGTTCTAACAGTCCTCAATTTCTATAGCTCCTATGACCTTTACCGTGCAAATTAGAATTTACCTTCTATCTTTAACTTTCTTGGTTGTTTTATGCAGATTAGTCTCCTCATGCCAAGTAGGCAAGGATGGCTGCATCCTTGGCATCTACTATAGTAGGCCCAGGGACTATCTCATTGGAGATTGTAATGAATTTGATTACTTGAGTTAAATGAAAAATGTAAAAGATTTAACCAAAATGAATAGTATGACTATGCTAGTATTTCATTTTGAGTTGAGTGGATTATGTATTATAGGTATGAATCATTTTGTTTGCATATTAGAATATAGGATTTGGAGTACATGACAAAGCCTGTTCTGTTGGCAGTTGACATCGGCCTCACTACAGAGCAAAAGGTATGTCAGTAACATGACCATATGGAAAAATACTCGCAAGAAATGCCATGAAAATCCAGGAGGGGGGCAGCCCAGGTGGCTCAGCAGTTTAGTGCTGCTTTCAGCCCAGGGCCAGATCCTGGAGACCCGGGATCGAGTCCCACGTCGGGCTCCCTGTGTGGAGCCTGCTTCTCCCTCTGCCTATGTCTCTGCCTCTCTGTGTATCTCTCATGAATAAATAAATAAAATCTTTAAAAAAAGAAAATCCAGGAGGTAATTTTCATTTGCCACAGGACAAGGAGTTTAACAAAAGTTCAAACATAAATTAGTATAGTCAAATAGGAACGATTTTACTAAAGTGTATAGTAAGTACTGGAAAATTTAGGAAATACCCACTGTTGTTACTCTTGAACAACAAGGTTGCTTTTGGTGGGAGCCAGGCTACTCATGCTGTTTGACAAAGTCCAGGCATGGGAGTTAATCCTGAAAATCAGGAGAAGCCACAGCTGGCTCCCATGGATTCCTTTCACTTTGTTTTTGGCCATCTTTAGCATCATTATAATACTATTGGGGAATTTCCATAAAATAAATATGGAGTCTAAAAATAATTAAAATTTCCAACATGCTTCTTGGAATAAAACCCAATGCCCCCCACCCCCCACTCTGTAATTCCTCTAATATGAGAAATGCTGAGTTTTTTTATCAGTTAAGGGTAAAATAAATCTGGGAACCTAGCCCAGTTAAAGCTGTCATGGAAGAAGTCCTTCAGGTACCTCTTAAGCGTCAAGTTAAAGAGACAACAGTTAACCAGTGGAACACATGATAAAATAAGTTGTGGGTACTGTAAACTGCTAGAAGAAAGTTAAACATTTCTGTATATAACCTTTAAAATAATAACCCCTTTCATGTAACCATATTACCATAGACTTGTTTTTCCACTAGAATAGGCCACGCTCTGTCTAGCACTTTTGTCTTTTACATCACACTCACTGCTTTCTCAAGAAATCAATAAAGGTCATGTTCATTATAGCAGTCGAAACTGAAAGGAAAAATATTTCGTATGAAAAAGATGTTTCTTAATCTTTAGAATGATCTAAGATGTTTGCGATAAAATGTAAAATGTAATTATTTACTAAAAAAGAAACTGGAAAAGCAAGGCAATGTAAAATGGTATAAATAAAGCCCCTCCGAAATGATCAGGACGTGTCTGCACCCTGACTCTGTGCGTCCCCTCATTTGCCGACGCCGGCCTTTCCTTCGAGAGACCCACCCCAGCTGGAGCTGGAGCCCGGCATGTTTTTTCAGAATGATAGGGTTTCTGGTTATATATTCATTAGGGCCTACATTTACTTAGTGTTTTCTAAATGTGTTATCTCATTTAATCCTCAGAATAACCCTGTGAGGTAATAATATTATGACTTCATCCTACGTTACCTTAGAAGGAACTGCAGCAAAGAGGAACCGAGTTGCTTATCCACAGTCACACAAAAGTGATAGAGCCGTAATCTGACTCAGGAACCTGTACACTCATTTATTATATTTTTCTGCAATTCCACCCAACATGTAAAATGTAAAGGTGCTTTCTTAGAAGTAAGACTGTATGACCATCCCAATTTAATGTTATGTCTTACTGTCCTGTTCCCCTCTGCCCATCCAGAAAGATACTAACAGTCGTTGGGGAAGTGCCTGAACACTAAAAGAAGCAGGAATTCATGATCCTGGATTCAAGGCTTAAAGTCAACAGTTCTCAATCCATCAGAGAGAACATTCCCTTTGTTCATTTGTTTTTTCTTTATTGGTATTGTGTAGACCCAGTCTTACTGGAGGAGGGCAAAAGACATGGGCTGGAGTTCATTTCTGCCTTCATGAGCAGTGGGAATTTGGGCAAGTGGTTTAACTTTTTTTATCTCCATTTCCACATTTTATAAAATAGGAATCCTAAGGGGCACCCGGCTGGCTCAGTCAATGGAGCATGTGACTTTTGATCTCTGGGTTGTGAGTTTGAGCCCCATGTTGAGCACAGAGCCTTACTTTTTAAAAATAGTAAGCTCACCCAACCTGTCTTTACCTACCCTCTTCTCAGAGTAACGGGTCAATATTGTAATGTAGGTGACCCTTACTCCGTAAGTTGCTTTCCTCCTTCCTCACCCCCGTTTCCATCTTTCCTTTTTTTCTTCTTTAAAATGTATTTCATGTACCATTACAGCCAAAAGATACTGAATTTTCAAACAATTTCCCCTAAATTACCCTTAACATATGGAAGGAGTTCTGTCCCTATGACTAAATGAGTCACCACTCCAGGGCTCCAAAGCCCAGAATTAAGTTGAGCAGCAACAGAAGCATTCCATGGAAACTTTTCTCTTCCTCAGACAGGACAAAGGCATCTTTAGCAGACAGAGCCTGTGTGTCCAGGGCCACGCAAAATTGGCATTTCCAGTAGAAAGCCGTCCTGCTTTTTGAGAAAACAATGGCTGAAGAACAACTTCCTTCACATTCAAAGAGGATGCTGGGCTAATTGAATTTCTTACAGGTATGAGTCAAGGATGGATCTGGCTTTGGCACCAATGTAGTGTGAAGTTTCATGTGGTAGCCATGAAAATGCACCTTCCAGCCTTCCTAATACAAGGAGAGTAATTGTTCAAGGGTCTGAATGCTGCACCCTGAAATCTCTAGTCTCCTTTGCATTCCGGCCATACCTCCTATGAGCCCTC
Organism: Canis lupus dingo; assembly: GCF_003254725.2. NCBI lineage: Eukaryota > Metazoa > Chordata > Mammalia > Carnivora > Canidae > Canis > Canis lupus. Next base: position 72,228,503 of record NC_064254.1, read on the forward strand.
CAGCCAATGGCTGAGTATGGCTAGGGTACTGAAGGCAAGACCATTCCTAGAGGATGTGGGACTCAGCCAACAGCTGACTCTGGTTGCCTCAAGGACTCCCTGGTGGCCTTGCTGAATCTTCCTTGGATGGCACAGGAGTCTAGGACGCTTCCACCCAACTTTCTCTTGCTCCCCTTTTCACTCAATCAGATTTGCTTTCTGGACAGATGGCTCTCCCGTCTTTTTTTTCTGGCTCCCTCCCCATCTCACTCACACAGTCATTTTCCCCTAATAAGACCTTTGTATATTTAATCCCAGCTTGACTTCTGCTTTTCGGAGGATCCAGAATAACATGTTTGTTTAACAGATCATTTAAACCCCTTAGTTTCAATTTTTTTTTTTTATCTCGCAAATTGGGAGTCAGGAGACAGAATAGCTGGAAGTGGGGAAAGACTTAGTGCAATAAAAAGAAGTCCTGCCTGCATTAAATGACATGATGAGGGGGGCCCCTGGGTGACTCAGCAGTTTAGCACCTGCCTTCAGCCCAGGGCATGACCTTGGGGTCCCAGGATCGAGTCCCACGTCAGGCTCCCTGCAAGGAGGCTGTTTCTTCCTCTGCCTGTGTCTCTGCCTCTCTCTGTGTATCTCATGAATAAATAAATAAAATCTTTAAAAATAAAAATGACATGATACAGTAGTTAGATGGCTGTACCTTAGAATCACTAGTTCCTTACATATTTTGGAGATTAACCTTTTCAGATATATGATTTGCAAATGTTTTCTCCCATTCTGTAGGTTCCTTTTTACTCTGTTGATTGTTGGTAACACAAAAATTGTAAATGTTAGAAAGTTTTGTGTCAGAATTTCATTAGCATTTGTTTTCATTCTTAGTGCTAGATAATGGTGTATCTTACAATGTTTTACAGTAGATGAAATAAGTTGCTTTCAAAAAATAGTGTTTAAAACACTGCAGGAAGAAAGGAGGGCCTGGCTTGCTCATTTGGTAGAGCATATGACTCTTTTTTGTTTCAAGTTTTGTTTGGTTTTGTTTTTTTAAGATTTTATTTATTCATCAGAGAGAGAGAGAAAGAGAGACACAGGCAGAGGGAGAAGCAGGCTCCATGCAGAGAGCCCGACATGGGTCAATCCTAGGACTCCAGGATCAGCCCTGGACTAGAAGGTGGCGCTAAACTGCTGAGCCCCCCAGGCTGCCCTGTTGCAAGTTTTTATTTAAATTCCAGTTAGTTAACACAGAGTGTAATATTGGTTTTAGGAATAGAATTTAGTGATTTATCACTTACATATAGCAGCCAGGAGCATGTGACTCTTGAGTCATCCCAAGTCGGGGGTGGAGCTTACTTAAAAAACAATAAATAACAGTGCAAAATATTTTTATATGTAAAATGGTATTAGGTTCTAGGCTTAAATACTAGATTTTGTCATCTATATATTTAGCACTGGATGATTACTCTGTATGGGACACTGTCCATCACATTGCAGGATATCTAGCTTCCCTAATGTCCCTAATGAATACCAGTAATACCTGTATTCATTGTAAAAAAAACAAAATAACTGGCAGACTTCCCAAACACCATTGGGAGAAGCCCACATACACCTTGAGAGTCAGGTTTGTAAATGTTTGTGACTACTATACGGAGTCGTCTCTACCACAGACCTAGATCACCACGTACTGAACCATCTCAACACAGCCCTTTATTATGCTAAGGGAAGTTAGAGCTTAGCCTGGTGAAGAGGATGACAATGAAGTTTCAAGTGCTGTTCTAAGTTATCACCCAGTTGACTCAAGCCTCCATAACACATTCTCTACATTTCACAGTGATACCCTGAGTTCTGTGCTGTTCAGCAGCCGAATTCCAGAAGGATATAAAACATTTGAACTACTTTGGCTAATTCTGTTTTTTTTTTTTTTTTTTTTTTTTTTTTTAAGATTATAGTTACTTATCTGACAGAGCATGTGCGTACATGCAGGCTGGGAGGCAGAAGGAGAGGGACCAAGCAGACTCCCCGCTGAGCAGGGGCTCCATCCCAGGCAGTAAGAAACCTCTGCCTGGGTCTCTGCCTCTCTGTGTCTCTTGTGAATAAATAAAATCTTAAAAAAAGAGATGAAGCAGGAGCAGCAATAGGGTTTAGGGCAGATGATCCCCAAACATTAGCACGTATCACAATCACCTGTAGTGCTGGTTAAAATACAGTTGCTAGATTCCACTCAGGTTAGATTCCACAGGGCAGTAATGGGGTTCTCAAGATTGCATTTCTAACAAGATTTAAGTGAACCTCACGCTGCTGGTCTGGGGACCACCCTTTGCAACCTACGACATTAGGGTAATGGAGAGTAGTAGGTTGAAGCTGAAGAGTCAGAGAAAAAAGGTCCAAATAAGATCAGAGAATCGTCATGTAGCATCTGAACGTGCAGAAGTGAAAAGGGAAACCCAGCAAGAATGTTGAGTGTATCAGCACTACCTACGGGTTATATGTCCTGAGCAGATCAACATCTTCAGTGATGAGAGGATAAGAGAACTTCTTAGCTTGTAAATTAAGGAAATCTCTAGAGAGCAACTTCTACCTAGAATTGAAGGAGGAAAGTAACAAAAGAAAAAAAAGTATTCCCAAAATTGGGATTATAAATGAAATTATACAGCAAGAAGAAGAACTTGCAAACAGAGTCAGCAGCTTTTTGTTTTTAAAGATTTATTCACATGAGAGAGAGCGTGGTGGGTGGTGGAGTCAGAGGGAGAGGCAGATTCCCTGCTGAGCAGGGAGCCCGACTGGAGCTAGACCCCAAGACGTGGAGGTCCCAACATGAGCCAAATGCAAAATGCTTAACCATCTGAGCCACTCGGGCACCCCAGAGTCAACAGCTTTTATTTAAGCACAGAAGAAAAGTCAAAATAGTGGAAATGGGCAAATAGAATTCCAATTTTTGAATTCATGACAGTATTTTTAAATCTATTATTTATGGTTATAGCTTACATTCACTAAAATGCATGACTCTTAATTGTACAACTTGACAGGTTTTAACAAATGGGTACGTCTGTGTTATCATCGCCCAAATCAAGATAATGGTGCCTCACTATCACCCCTGAAAGTTTGCTCATGCTTCTTTCCAGTTACTCTACAGCCCTGAGGCAACCATTCTTTGGATTTCTATCACCATGGTTAAGTTTCCCAAACCACTGAACTTCACATATATGGAGTTATGTAGTATGTACTCTTTTTTATTGACTGATAGCACACAGCGAGGTGGGGGGCAGAGGGATTTTAAGCAGACTCCGCACTAAGGGTGGACCCAAGTTTGGGGTTCAGTCTCACAACCCTGAGACCATGACCTGAGCCAAACTCAAGAGTCAAACACTTAACGGACTGAGCCACCCAGGCGCCCCTAGAATGTACTCTCTTCTCTGGCATCCTTCACTTAAAGTTTTTGAGGAATCCCTGGGTGGCTCAGCGGTTTGGCACCACCTTCAGCCCAGGGCGTGATCCTGGGGTCCCGGGATGGAGTCCTGCGTCGGGCTCCCTGCATGGAGCCTGCTTCTCCCTCTGCCTGTGTCTCTCATGAATAAATAAATAAATTTTTTTTTAAATAATAAAAAATAAAAATGTTTTTGAGATGCATCCATGTTGTTACGTGATCAGTAGTTTGTTCCTTGTTGCTGAGTCATGTGCCATTTATGAATACATCGTGATGTACACATTCACCTTTGGTAGACATTGATTTGATTCTAGCTTTCAACTATGACAAATAAAACTGCTATGAACATTCTTATGCTGCAAATAAATTATACTTTAATAAAGAAAACAATGGGGATCCCTGGGTGGCGCAGCGGTTTGGCGCCTGCCTTTGGCCCAGGGCGCGATCCTGGAGATCCGGGATCGAATCCCATGTCAGGCTCCCGGTGCATGGAGCCTGCTTCTCCCTCTGCCTGTGTCTCTGCCTCTCTCTCTCTCACTGTGTGCCTATCATGAATAAATAAAAATTTAAAAAAAAAAAAAAAATAAAGAAAGAAAACAATGACAAATTCCAAAAACAAAAGAGTATCTATTTTTAGTAACATCTTTGGTCACTTAAATGACCAAAGAAAGAGCTACCACACAACAGTGAGGTGGTAGGGATCACATATTTATCACTCAACATTAGCTACTATCGATGTGATCGAGAAAATGTAAATGGATTCAAACTGGGTAAGTACACGGACTAGAAAGCAAGTGGAGAACATACTCATTTCCCAATACTAAGCTGCCGTGCTAGAATCAGAGTCTGAAGCTTAAAGAAATGAAGACTTGGAAATGAAGTTACTACGAGGTCAGAAGACATGCATAGGCTTAACGTGAATCACCCATTCAGTTGCTGTGGCTGGTTCTGCAACGCAAACCTCTGCTCGATTAGTAGACATCATCCTCAAGAAATGTGTGCTGAAATAAAGCCCTTAATGAGAAGACCCATATTTCTAGAACTTTGTAGAGGAGTACATGAATCTGAAGTTTCTATGTATGTGGTCAATTTGGGGTAATGTCCCAACTGGGTCTATCTAGAACTGTAGGAAATAACATCACTGGCAACTCTTCCCCATAGTATGTGCTTCCTACTTACTTCCTAAAGTCTCCAGTTACAGAACAATCTTTTAAATATGAGTATTATTGTTACCTTGATAGAAGTTGACCAAAATTATCAATTATTCCTTTATCTGTGTACTTTTGTATTTTCTATTTTTGGTGACTGATAAAAATAAGCTATATAACATTTTAAATATTTCTCCAGCTTTTTGTTCAGAAAAATTTCAAACCACAGTTGAAGTAATATTAAAATATTAATACTGCCGTTAAAAAAGAGACTCTCAACAATGTAAAAATATTACTAAGTTGTTCCCTTTTTTGACAAGGGAAATTGAAAGAGAAAGTACATCAGGTATGGACACATACCTAGGAGGAATTGGCACACTTTCTAATCCCTCAGCCTAAAGGGGACATCATTCCTAATTTATAAAGAGGTACCAACTTTGTTTGCTGATGCCCGAGGACAAAGTTAAACTGAGGGTGGGAATGAGGAGAATAGGTGGATCCATATTACAGAAAGATCCTAAAGAGGCTGTGTTACTCTGAAAGGAAGCTTCCTGGGAGAACTTAAGCAATGACCTGGCTACAGACCAGATTTGCAAATGACATGAAATTAGGGAGGTAAAATTACTCATTAGGAATAATTGATCATCCAAACACAAATAATTAAAATAAATTTAATACAATTTAATAAAAATTAATATAGATATATGTAAAGTGTTGGACACAAACTTCAATGAAGTAGAACATAAAGGAACCTAATTCAGCATCACGTGAATACTTCAAAATTTAACGGTTTGGGCAGCCCCGGTGGCTCAGCAGTTTAGCACTGCCTTTCACCCAGGATGTGATCCTGGGCTCCCTGCGTGGAGCCTGTTTCTCCCTCTGCATGTGTCTCTGTCTCTCTCTGTCTCTCATGAAGAAATAAAGTCTTTAAAAAAAAATTAAGGGTTTGGTAAAATTTAATCTTACTAGACATGGAAAGGGTAATATTGCTGCCCCAAAAGCTAATGTTCTCACAAGATCCACTTAAGGAAAGATACTTTGTAAAGTATAGGTGGTAAGAATTCCAATCTTACTTTGGATGTTACTTTGTTCAGTTCAGGGCACTTGACTTTAGGAAAAACTGACATAATGAATCCTGTTTATTAGCATACACCATGGATAAGGAATATTGAAGGATTTTTTATCTAGCCAAGTTTGTGGTGATGGTGGTGGAGGGGGCAGGGAGCTGTTAGGAGGACGGGATTATCTGGGATGATCTTTAAGGACTTAAAAGAACTCTGTGGAACCAGGGTAATTACATTCTGCGAGACTGCATGGGTCAAAATATGGGTGCTGAGAGCCTGCTTGGCAATCTGGATGTTACAAGGCAGGGCATTTCTAAGTAAACTTAACAAAACTGGGAAGGGAGTAAGGTTCCCTCACTTGAGGAGTCCAAGGAAAGGTTATCCATGATTCTCAAATCTGTACCTTTGTATGTAATTTAACTGGTTTGAGGGTGGAGCCTAGATAGCAGAATTTTTTCAAAACTCACCAGCTATTTTTTTTTTTTAAAGATTTTATTTATTTATGAGAGAGAGGGCAGGGGAGGAGCAAGAGGGAGAGTAACAAGTAGACTGTGCTGGGCATGGAGTCCGACGTGGGGCCTGATCTCAGGACCCGGAGATCATGACCTGACCTGAAACCAAGAGTCAGATGCTAAACCGAGTGAGCCACCCAGGTGCCACACTCACCAGCTATTAATAATGGGAGTTGGGTTTGAGAAATACTAGGCTAGATAACTATGTAAAAATGTGAAATTAAAATGGAGAGGAAGATAAATGGAAATTAATATTTATATTACATGCCAGCCATTGTCCTTGGCATTTTCACACTCTGACCTTAGCACAGTGCCTGGCACCTAGTAAACTCTCAAATGAGTTTTCTACAACCTTATAATGGCATTCTCCAAATAATCCTGGGAGATTATTAGTTTATAATACAGGTATCATCATCCCTGTATTGTGGACAAGGAAACCAAAGCTCAGAAAAGGTATTTATTTCGGCTAATGCGTTAGGTAGTAGACTGTAAAACTGTGACTTAATCCCAATTTAAAGCTAGTGTGGGGGTCCCTGGGTGGCGCAGCGGTTTAGAGCCTGCCTTTGGCCCAGGGCGTGATCCTGGAGACCGGGGATCGAGTCCCACGTCGGGCTCCCGGTGCATGGAGCCTGCTTCTCCCTCTGCCTATGTCTCTGCCTCTCTCTCTCTCTGACTATCATAAATAAATAAAAAAAATTAAAAAAAAAAAATCTAGTGTGCCCTGGTCCCTAGCCCGCTCACTCAGTAGAGCGTGCATCTCTTGATCTCAGAGTTTTAAGTTCCAGCCCCATGTTGGGTACAGAAATTACTTAATAAAATCTTTAAATAAATAAAGCTAGCATGTCTTCCCTGTCTCTTCAGGCCACTAATAAGACATGTTGGTATTTATAAAAATCAGCAGCATAAGTGGCCCTTTTTAATAGAACACTTCTTCCTGACCTATTCTCAAAAAACATTACATTAAATGCAAATCCTGAAAAAGTGAAAGCCAAAAAGTAGACATTTTCCTAATGTGGCCTGTCAGGCCTGCAGAAGCTCCCCTGCAAGTCTGGAGAACCCCAGAGGGCAGAGGAAATGGATTAGAGTGGCCCTTCAGAGCTCAAACAAAGCCCTTCAAGCAAACATGCAGAAAGCACTGCTCACAAATACCTCCCTACGCATAATGAGTGGATAAATACGTCACCTCCACAATCCAGGACTTCAGCTCTGTACTGAGGCGGGGGCTCTTTGCCATGTTAATCCTGTTTTCTTGGGCACGTGACTGGTTTGAGTATGTGAATTTGCTGAAGAGGAAACATTCAAGGAAAGATACCTCAGTGAGACAGTGAGTTCCTCAAGAGCAAGGACAACCTTAATAACCAAGGCGAAATAATAATTGCTGTAAGACTGCACTGCAAGGCCACACTACTTTTCAAAAATAAAATATAGGGATCCCTGGGTGGCGCAGCGGTTTGGCGCCTGCCTTTGGCCCAGGGCACGATCCTGAAGACCCAGGATCGAATCCCACATCAGGCTCCCGGTGCATGGAGCCTGCTTCTCCCTCTGCCTGTGTCTCTGCCTCTCTCTCTCTGTGTGACTATCATAAATAAATAAAAATTAAAAAAAAAAAATATGCTTCAAGTGGTAAGCATTGAATTGACAATGAAATGCTAGATTCGGATTTTTTTCTGGTGTCTGGCCAATTGTTAAATTTTAGAGCCTATGTTAACATACACAAAATGGTAATTTGATGACTGAAATTTTCTTTTCTGAGCTTCATGTACTTTTATAAACCAAATATACATTAAAATTTATTCTAGAAAAACATGAAGATACAGGTTCTAAATATTGTTAAGAGACTGCTTTAAATAACCAATATAATAACGATCAGGGCAAATTTGGGACCCAGATATACTTATATCCATAATTTTACACATTATGTTTTCCAAAGTACTGAGTATGTTGTCTTAGGTACTCAAGGAGAAGCTGATAAGAGACCTTCCATTTTTAGCCTTTTTTTACCCATTGGCCTCTAGCTATACTTTACCCATCTTAAATTTTAGCTAGATAACCCTTGTCTTAAAGTCACAAAAAAATTCATAGGGAGGAAGTTTAAATACTCATGTGTATTTTATACACTCCGAGATATTCAAGAAGCCTAAAACCATGCTGTGCGATGTAATTTAAAATTTACCAGTAGCCACAAAAAATGGTAAATATTTTTTAGTATTAATCAATATATCAACAGCATTATTTCAATATGTAATCAATATACAAAATTAAGGTATTTTACATTTTTTTCCATACTAAGTTTTTGAAATTCAGTGTGTATTTTATACTTATACAGCAGATCTAAATTTGGACTAGACATATTTTAAGTGCTTCGTAGCCACTGGTGGCTAATGGTTACTGTACTGGAAGCACATGTCTAGAGTCTAACTCTCTTCTATCTCCAGTGTAAGTCACCTTAAAATATACAAAAACCAAGCACATATAAGTTGATCCAAAGTTACGTAATGCTCTGGTAAAATGGCAAGGGAGATGTTAAATGTATAGGGTTTAGACTTTTCTAATCACTTAAACAAGAAATTTGCTTTTAAGGGCTTTGTAAGATTTTTTACACCAATTTTACAAGTGCCTTGAAAACCATCTTTTGGGACGCCTGGGTGACTCAGTGGTTGAGCATCTGCAGTTGAGCATCTGCCTTCAGCTCAGAGAGTGACCCCGGAGTCCTGGGATCAAGTCTCACATTGCGCAGGGAGCCATCTTCTCCCCCTGCCTGTGTCTCTGCCTCTCTTTCTCATGAATAAATAAATAAAATGTTTAAAAAAAAGAAAAACCATCTTCTTCCCATTACCTCATCAAGTCTTTCTGGGTACTAGGATATTTTGTTCTTTTTTTCCATTTGAGTTGTTCACTTTGTCATTCAATATCTGTCATTCAATATCATTCAATATCATGTGCAAAACATGCTAGAAGCAGTGAGAGACACAAAGGATACCCCATCATCTCTTTGCCTTCACAAACTTCCAAACTAGCTAGAGAGGGAAAGAGTGAAAACCCTGTAAAAATGTATTTGCATTTTACTGTATCACTGTTTCCCCAATTCTTTAACAATAAAAGGAATGACTTTATCTTCTTATTCTTGTTATCTTCCCAAGGCCCGACAAAATGCCTTATTGGTAAATATTTGTGGAATTCGCTGTTCATGAATTACATATTATTTTCTGGAACAGAAGTCCCTGTAAGTACACCAAGTACTTGAAAAGACATTTCTAAATAAATAGAATAGAAATAATAGAATAGAATAGAATAGAATAGAATAGAATAGAATAGAATAGACATTTCATCTTCTTTAAGGGGAACAGAAAAACTGGAAGACAGGCGAATTATCTCTCAGGCCTTGAAAAATCTGACACAACAGAAGGCAGGGAGGTTTGAAGAAAACAATAAACAAGTTTTTACAGCTGAAAAAGTATGACAGAAGAATTTACAACTTATGATAGAAACTGCTTATTAAATGAGCAAGTAAAAAAAAAAAAAAAAAAGAACTGAATGACCTTAGAATATCACTTACAGAGACAGAAATGGAAGCTTTAAGGAATTAAAGTGGTGGTGCTACACAAGCTATATGGAAAAAAGTGACGTCATGAGTAAGCACTTATAATTGTTAACATTTTAAAGCCAAACCCGTAGCAACAACCCTCCCAACCTGGCAAGGTACAGCAGTGTGCCCTAGTTTCTTACTTTTGTAAGAATGTCTTAATGTCTGTTTAGCTATGTTTAGAACTTTAATAATCCTATAATCTGTTGTTATTGTGAACAATTACTTCATGCATTATTTGTGGGCAGAGTGAAGAATAAGAAATCTAGCAGAGTAACATGCTTTTATTTTACAACAACACATATAAGGAAAAACAAATATGCCAATGGTACATTTCCAGTTTGACAGAGCAATCTCACAAAGTATATTTAGGAAAAAAGACACATCAATTACTAAGTTGTTACCAGGGTAAAGTAAGACACTCAAACCAAACATCTCTTGTAGGTTATTTTTTCTATGAAGACAATTCCCAGTCTTCAGAATCTGACAAAACCAACTTATTCAAATTATATTTCTAAGGATACAGTTTAAACAGAAACAAGAAGTCAAAAAATCTCATTTTCATGTAAATCTCTGTATCTTACCAGAAAGTAAAATTGTTATTTTTTCAACCATTCCCAATTGAAAGCAAAAAGAAAGCCTGTACAGCTCAAATTTCCCCAGTAAGCAGAAAGTTATTTTACTAAACACCAGAGAAATAACAACAGTATTAATCTTCTGCATAAATTAAGTCAAATGAAAACAAGAGAAGGCACTCAAAGTTGCTTTGTTTCTTTAAAGAACTCTTATCTACGCAATACATTTAACACTCCCAATCTCCTTCCATTCTCCCATGAAAATCCTGAGAAAAAGTGTTTCTCCTCCCATTACTACTGACAGAAAAAAACCTCTAATTTGAAGGCTCTGTCAGCCAGTCTTACTTAATCTTAGCCCAATTTTTATCTTGCTCATTTTTGACTGTGGTCTTCTGTTTCCCTCGCTCAGGTTACCCATCAAAACTACTTCTTCCATCCACCATGTACTAGGGTATCCCTTTTCCTTTCATTTAGATGTGTCTCCCTTTAAGCCCTCTAGGTGTCGCTGAAGGGGGCTGAGGGTTGGGAAGAGAGCAGAGGGAAGAGCTTCCAGTGGACTATTTTACAGGGCACCTGTCCCTAAGTAATGAAGAGCTAAAGCCAAATTAAAATAAAAGGCTTGCTTTTGCAGATGCTTTTGAAATATAACTTTTTTTTTCCTAAAGAGACAGGAGATAGATGGAGGGAAAGTGTACTGCCACCCTGGCATTTAATCACATTCAGGGTAAGGAGAAGAGGCACAAGAGGTATACCTAGGTGTTGTGTGAATTTAATAGGTGAGGCTGAGAAAGCCTGGTACTTAGAATGGACATCATCATCCTTGCTCCTGCCAAGAGAATAAGGTCTCACTTGTCACTTTAACCACTAGCTTGACATTGTTCTAGATCATGAAAGTGAAGGGAAGAGGAGCTGAGGAATCAAGGAGTTCTTTTGGGGGCAGGAACCCTGGGTCCACCAGCAGTTCTAGGGATTCCTGTTGACCAGAAACAACATAATGGGGCCAACAATAATCTGCTAGGTATTCACCAGTAGGTAGCAGCCCAAGGTGGGTGGGCATGGCCAGTAGTGGGCAGTAGGAGGTGACCACAGGTGCAAGAAGAGCAGTGGAGTCGCATAAATCAGAGACCAAGTGGCGCGTTGCTGCTCCCTCCGCCCCACAAGTGTGCATAGGCTCCATGCCTGTACTACAGAGCAAGGTGGGTAGAATGAGCTCCTGGGCAAAGCTAGGATTCCAGATGGTTAAGAGCCAGACCAAAGGCCCTGGAAACAAACGGTCCATGCAGTGCACAAAAGGTAATGCAAGTTACAGCATCATTTGCTTGGCTGAGGAGCGACGTGAATCACGGCCAGGCAGCGCGAGCCGGTAATGCAGAACGGCACGACGGCCAGTGGAAAGGAAGGAGGGCGGCCTTGAAAGTTTCAATCTTAGGTTGAGAAAACTGAATGTCCGGAGGAAAAAGGTTGTAGAAACGTCAGGAAGGGAGGGGGGGGAAAAAGGTGGCAGGCATACCCGTCTCTGTCGTCCAAGCACAGGCCCAGCCGGAGCTGGCAGGGGGCTTGGGCATACTTCCCCGGCAGAGCTCAACCAGACTGGAAGCCGAAGGGCCTGGGGATCTCTACGGGCTCTCTAATTGGGCGACGCCTGGCCCTACGGACTCCTTCGCGCAACAGGTAATACTGCAGTGGATTTGGCCACAAATCCTCCTTGATGATTTCAGCAATCTTGTCGGACTCTGGGACGCTATGGTCTGAAAACCAGGTGAAGAAATTGCAGACGACGTCTTGGCTCCTGCGAATGAAGGACTGGGGCTCGTGGCCGCGGCGCCAGACGATGGGCGTGGACAGAGACACCACGCGGCCAGAGGCTCTCACCTCATACTCCTTGACGATGAGCTTGTTCCTGAAGTAGGGGTTTCTTCGGAAGAAGAACTTGAATTTGCAGCCGGTCCTGGGGTGCCTGAGCTCCTTTACCTCCAGATTGGTTACGTATCTCAGCATCTCTGCGTCCTGGCCGCGGATCATGGGCGCCAGCTGCGGGTGGTTGCGGAAGGCCGTGACCCAGAAGCCCGGGATGTTCTGGATGATGTAGTTTCTCCTCTCCAGGTAGTGACGACGCATCCGCCCAAATTTATGCTCCAGCTGCTGAAAGGCCCTGTCGGCCTGAGCGTTCACCGTGTCCAGCTCCAGCTGGATGGCTTCCAGGGGGTTCATGCGCGCATCCGGGCTCAAGCGTCGGGGCCCCGCGGCCGCCCCGGCACCCTCCCGCCCGGCCAGCTCTTCCCCTCCCTGCGGGTCTGTCTCCATCCTGGGCTCCTCCTCCTCCGCCGCCGCCGCCGCCGCCGAAGCGAGGCCGTCGCGGGCCGGCAGCTCCGGGGCCGTCTCCTCCGCCCGCACGTCCGACGCCCCCGCAGGGCCCCCCGCACCCGGCCCGCGCGCCCCGGCGCTCCCACACCCATTTTCCAGGCCGCCGTCCGTTGCCACCGACACCGACACCGGCGCCGCTGCCAGGCCTTCGCTAGGGGGCGGGGCCTCCGCCCGCCCCGCTCCGGTCGCTACGGAACCGCGACGCCCGCCGCCTCCCACCGGGGCTGGGGGGCCGCTGTCCGCGGGGGCGGGGGCGGGGGCGGGGGCGGCGGGGGCTCCCCGCTCCTCCGGGAGCCCAGGCTCCGCCGCCGGCCCCGCCGTCACCCCGGGCTCCGCCATCACCTGTGACGCCTCGGCTTCCTCACGGAGCCGCCTCACGGAGCCTCGTCACGGAGCTTCCTCGCGGAGCCGCCTCACGGAGCTTCCTCACGGACTGCCGCGGGTCCGGGTCCCCGCGGGCGCGGTCGGGAGTCGGGAGGCTGCAGGCTCGGGGGAAGGGGCCCCGCCGCCCCGCCAGGCCGCTCGGGTCACGAGCAGCCGGCGCAACCACGGGGGCACGTCCGCGCTCCTCACGGCAACCGCCCCCCGCCCCCCGCCCCCCGCCGGCGTCGGGGGCGCCCGCCCACCCGTCCGTTCGCCGGCGCCTCCGCGCGGTTGACGTCAGGGCCGCAGATCTCGCGAGAGCGCGCGGACGCGGCGGGCGGCGGGCGGCTGCGGCCTCGGCGGCTCCGGGGTGACCGGCGCCCTGCGCGGCGCTGCCCCCCGGAAGCGTGTCGTGCGGGCTTTGCGGTGTATTTTCCGGGCGGGAAGGCAATCTTTTCCTTAAGGAAGAATCTTTGCATGAAGAAGGAACTCCAGGATTTCAGTCGACACCAAGTCTCATGTGCTCAAGAAGTTATTTTGTCA